>NW_023601653.1:22045309-22484436 GCF_014898055.3 Talpa occidentalis | reverse complement strand
AGATAACTGTGCCAGACAGAAACAAACAAACAAGCAAAAAAAAAATTGTCCAAAAATAAACAAGCCTGTGTGTTTGTGTGCTGATTTTAGACAAAATAAAAATATCAATAATGCTAATGATTATTGGATTGTTTTTGTTACATTTTGCTGAATTAAAACAATTTAACATTAAAGTTGTATTTGTATACATTTTGTACAAAACTATAAAATCAATACATTCAAAATTAATAAATGCACTGGGGTCCAATAGAGATGCACTCACAGTAAAAGATTTGTAGATTGTAAATGTAAATGCAAAAAGGTAGTTGACAAGCAGAAGAGATAATAGATGACTTTTTGGTGGGGCAAAAGAAGTCAAGAGATTCTGTACAAGAGATTCTCTGCCCTTAAGTTGTAGAACAATCCACATCTATAGTCCTAAACTGAAATAGGATTTTAAATACCTATCAACCATGTATAAAGGAACTAATCTCACTTCCAAACGGAGAACACTGAATAGGGCAGCAATCAGTTGATTAATTATTCATCCATAATGTCAATGTTCTCACAAATTATGAAAAATACTAAGCAATCATCACATTTTCTCACTCTCACAAGGGCATTAGCTAAGTGTCTATTAAGTGAATGTAACCAATCATGGTATATGTGTTCAAATTGTACATAAACATATCAAAATTCAAATCACCATTCCATTCAACTTATAAAACCCAGCAGGTGGTCTGAAGAACATTTTAGAACAACTAATCTACTAAGCAACTTCCATCACTTTCAGCAAGAACCTTAATTATGTGCAGGTGCAGATGATTGCACCCATAATACAGTTAAATGGCCATATCAAAGGTATTAAGTATATATAATTTTGGATCTAAGGATAGAAGAAAAGGAATATAACCTTTAGTGAGTCAAGACTCTAAGATAAAATAACGTATTTCACATAATAAATCATCACAACAGCTGGAATTTTAACCTAGATCAGTCAGACATACTGTCTCGACTCCTCACTACACAGCTCCCATTATATACTCTATTGTATATTGCAGTGTATTGTACAAAGTCCATTGAATCTACTTTGAAATAAACCCCTTCTTGAATGATGACTCACTTGTCCCTTCTGTCTGCCTTGTTTAAATTCCCTAACCATTCTAGTTGCTACCAACGACTATAACTATATTTTCAACTTGTACTGTGCATATATACCTGTCAGAATGGCTTTTTAATATGGAAGGTAGAGTTAAGGGTTAAGTAAGAGTAGGGTCTAATAGTAAATTAGTAGAATTAATTTTAATTATTAATTATTTAATTAATTATATTCATAGCATTACTAGGAAATAATACCATTAGGTTTCTAAGCAAATATCCTGCAAGTATGATGACACTCAACACTATGGAATAATTCTTAATCCTTCATTTTCTACAAAACAATATTTATCTGGTTGTCTCCCCAAGAGCATATCTAACCAAAACAAAGTTCCTAAACATAATTTTTTCTTTCATTTCATTCAGGTCTTCCCCCCACCTAGAATCATAAAACCCAGGATC
Organism: Talpa occidentalis; assembly: GCF_014898055.3. Lineage (NCBI taxonomy): Eukaryota > Metazoa > Chordata > Mammalia > Eulipotyphla > Talpidae > Talpa > Talpa occidentalis. The sequence goes on along the minus strand of NW_023601653.1, from coordinate 22,482,897 downwards.
AATAAGAAGACCAATAAAATTAGGTAGCATATGTGTTCATTTTATAGATGATAATAAGAAAGATGGACTCAGACTAATTTCTTGTCCCATTGTGCCCTGTGTTGAAAGCCAGGTCTAATATCACTTCACTTCTCTGAGCCCAGTGCACCTGCCATCACAATTTGCAGCCTCAATGTTTGTTTGTTTTGTGTTTTAGTGTATAAAGCAATGCTATTTGGCTCTAATTTATGAAAATGCCCCTATAAACTAAGAGAATATTTCCATTTCTTTACTAGAAAAACAATGTTTACTTTTGTAAACATTCATTCCATTTCATTTTTTTCTTTTTCACCCCTGGATTAAAAACTGTTAAAATCCATTGAAATATTTTCTTTTCCCAAGTGCTTCCTATAGCTAGATTCTCCTACCGGCGCCGCATGTTTTCAATGCATTTCAATGATTTCAGTAACAAATCTCTCAGGGAAAAGGTATTTTAAAATGGGAAGTATGAACAGTTTTTATTCTCCCTCTTTCTCTCTCTCTCCCACCATTCCTCTCTCCTTTTAAAAGCCTTAATATCTGAGAAATAGTCTCTGATAGTATTAATTCTTCTTTCCCTAAGGATAGATGTTACAGATTAAACAAATTTTAGTTTAAATAAGGTCATTATATTGATAAATAACTATAAAATCTTTCAGACTGGTAGACCAGCAGTCAAAAAAAGTATCTATAACTGAATTCAGACTAGTATCCGGGAATCTTACCTTCATAGGAAGGTTTCAGAATATACTCTAGGAAAACACCCCTTTTTATTAAAGTAGAAATCAGGAAAACAATGCTTCATTATGCCTACTTGTTTATTTGTTTCTTTTGGTTCTTCTTTTTCCCATTTTATTATTTTCTTATCTCATGCTATTTTCTAATAAAGCTGTTTCATTTAATAAAAGTCTCCTTTGAGTCTCTGAAGAGTCTTAAATCTCTTAACCTGTTGTTAGTGTAGCAGTAAGCTTATCGCCTTTTCTGAGTTTTAAACATAAATTGCAACTATAGCACTGGTTCTTAAACATGCATAAAAGTCGCAAGAAGCTTACTGAAATGTATATTAATTGGTTTTATCTGAAACATTCCGACTGTTATGTCTATGGCGAGTAATCTTCAGTTTAACCAGTAAAGTTCATTTTAATAAAGGGTTTACATCAAACTTTAAGAAAAGGAGTTTTGTAAGCTATTTTATCCTAATTTAGTTGCACTAAACACCACAACCTGAAAAGTACTGTGAACTGTCACACTTAAAAAATACTGCACAAATATTTATAAGTAAATTTTGTTTTCTTATTCCTTCAGCATTCTGCTATTTTCATTTTTAAGTTAAAAAAATAAATCAAATCCCTCAATAATCCTTTATGTACTTGGATACAAGTTGGTTACAAGTTGTATGGGTTAGATTCAGGAAATGTAATCACTGAAATTGCTGGCTGCATCTATGATAAAATATTGATATAAGCTTAGCACCTGTTTCTATGGATACAGCCACATATTTTTACATTATCATTTCAGGATTCTGTGAATAGCCAACAGGAATATACAGATTTAATTCTATCTGAAACAAGAGAAAAGATAAGTACTTCTTATATTAAACAAGAGTAGTTTAAAGTCAAGGTGTATATTCAAGATCATTCCATCGGGTCCTCGTCATATATACTTTTATAACCATAAAAATACTTTTACAAGGATCATAGCCAGTTAGAAATCTATGAGTTTAAGATCATTAACTTGGTATAGGGAGACTTAGGCAGACATACATAAAACCCAAATTTAATTAAACTAGTGTAGATAGATGATAGATAGACACATGCATATGTATTTTGATTTAGTATAAAATGTACTTTCCTGAAAACTAGATATTCTTATATTACCCAAAAGGTAATTTCTTTCCAAAGAGTTCAGTCTAGTGAAGATGATTCATTTATCTCTGATTTAATAATTTCCTATCTATTGCCAGTCTTTGGGAAATAACGATTAAGCATTACTGAAAATTTAAAAGATAGGAAAACTTTTGTATTCATGGGGTGGATGAAGCACACAAGCACCTAAGGAAAGCTTCAGATTATTTTCCAAATATTTTTCGATCTTTGTTTAGATGAAACACTGAGCACGTCCCCCTGGAGAGGATGTGTTAACTAGAACTTTGTCTCCATCTCCTTATATTTCTGGTGATGCCAGGACATCCCAATGATACATTAAGGATCCTTCCAGATTGATGTTTCAAGCAATTTCTACCCACCCACCCAGCACCAACTGTGTTAGCCAGAGTATTCTTGAGATACATAGGTTCCAATTTCTTAGGGAGACAGTGAAAGGTAAAAACTAGGAAAATAGGATACTGCTAAATGGTACAATAAGTTTAAAAAAGGCAAAATAAGTTGAGGGAGGGCACAAAGGTATCCTTTCTCTTATAGTTCTTTATTTTTAGCTCAAATATAACTTGTCTAAGTTCTCCCTGTGAGTACTGCTATTCGTATTATCTCTCCTTTCAGATTATTAGATATCCAAATATAAAAAGAGCTTCTTATTTATATTCATACCCGCCTCAGTTTTTAAAAGCATATATATTATATGGAGCAGTGATGATTGAGTTTAATTGAATAAACATAAAATTGAAGGTAGGGAAGAATTCCCAAACTTCAACATCTTGAAATTGTAGACATCCCACAAAGTGATCCTAACCAAAGGATGGTGAGAAAAGCCTGTAGCTAATTTTTGAAGGTGAGTGTGTTTGGGAGTTTGAGGTACTCTAGGAACAAAGTATTAAAAGATTTGAATGATATTAAGGATTCCTGATTACTAAAATAAGATCAATGGTTGGAATAATACGGAATCTATAGATGCTTCATTTATTGAAATAAGGTAAGTACAAAATATAGATGCTGACAAAGGTCATAAGAAAGGAGAAAATGTCAAATTCCAGTGGTGTGGGTGATAAAGAAATAAAGACTGGTCATCAAAGGTAAGCAACAGGGAACATGGAAATCACTGACTTTAGTTTTAATATTGAAAATTCTTTTGATGACAGGACACCATGCACTAGCATTCAGATATAGGAAGCTCAACACTCTTTTTTTTTAAATATTTATTTATTTATGCATACAAGAACTGAGGCACAGACCAGTGGTGCGGGAGGGTGAGAGGATTCACCAGAGGCAGAGCAGGGAACAGAACAGGCAGCTGACCGAAACACACCGCTGAGGGGAGCAGCAGGTGAGACAGGAGAGGACTGCCGAGCCATGCGGGTTGCTCCCTGGAGAGGCTGCAGACAGCTCCATAGGTTGCTTCTTAACCCCTTGCGCCACCAGGGAGGCCCAAAGCTCAGAACTCTTTATACATACAGCTCCAAAGTAGGGGAGACTACTGTCAAGTAGTCTACCACACAGTGGGGTGCATCCTGCAGCAAGCTGGAGCTGCAGGAGATAGCTTATGTGTGGCACATAGCATTAGCTAGATTTGTAGGGCTCCCCAAGGATTGCCTCACTTGCATAATTTTAGTCTCAGGGGCACAGAGACAGGTCTCAGTTGTTGATGTCTGACCCTAAAATGATAGGGAAGGTGGACAGTGGTCCTGGAGTATGAAGACCAGTAAGGAAAGTGGCTGGGGTGTGGACTTAGCAAATGCAGAAGTATTGACAAGCCTCTAGGCAGGACTTTGGATCAAGACAGTTTTAAACAAACAAACAAAAACAGCTCTAACAATCTTGACCAGTGAGTTCAGAGGAATTAAAAAGAGAAGATTGTAGTTCTGTATTAAAATTCACATTTGGTTGCTTTATGAAAATAGTTACCCTATAATCTAATTAGAATTCTGTAGCTACATTAAGGGAGAATCTGAAGAGTATTTGATCAAATCTAGATCAACATGTTTAAACCTTTAACAAATACTAGAAAGAATTAAAAGTACATCTTCAAAGTTCAGAGAAAAAATTTTAGAATATTAAAAATTATAACAATCACACATGTGGAATTCCTAAATCTGGGTCCTCAATGCAACAACTGCAAACCTATGACTTACTTTCAAATATATTGACTATGAGTGGGATACATCATTAATATTTTACACAGAATTGTGAGGAAATGCTCTCTCATTTTGGGTGACCTATGTCTGCCTCAAACTAACTCTCTCTCTCTCTCTCTCTCTCTCTCACACACACACACACACATACCCCAGACCACTGTAACAATTTCACTGAGAAATTATCTATTACAATTTTGATGATCATTCTCCAGTGGAAGAAATACACTAGTAATTATAGAAATGTATAATTCTAATCATCTTAGATTAGATATATATCCGTATCATTGGAGCTGATATTCATAAGAAAAACCACATGATATTCTCAGTACTGCAATTAAAAATTTAGCATTGGCCAAAAAGACTGCTAGGGTGACCTAGTAGAGCATATCTATGTTCCAATATTAATTTGCTTGATTCTTAAAAATGAAGCTTGTGTCAAAGAAAATTGCACTGGACAAGTTAAACAGAAAGGAATACAATTCAAGCTTTTGTTTCTCAAGATGTGCCATAGCCTGAATTAAAAAAAAAAAAAGAAAAAAAATGTATATTGTTTAACTTATTATTTCCTTTTTTTGTCCCACCCTTACTTTGGATTGTTAAGGAACTTGAAAATCAACCCTAAATATTGACCTTTCTGCTATTTGAATATAAATCATTTGTTTTACTCCTTAAATAGAAATCACTTCTGTGATGCATATTTTTTGATCTGTTCATCTTCTATTTTTTTCCCTCTTAGCTCACCTAAGCAAAAGCACAGGTAAATTTGGTTTTGGTTTCTGACTTTCTTGATCATTCTAGAATGGAAAGATCACTCTGCAGTCTAGCTTTAAAAGTTTCCTGTTAGGGGCCTCCCTGGTGGCTCAAGGGGTTAAGCACCACACTATGAAGCAATCTGCAGCCACTGCAGCAGGAGTTTGATCCCCCACCAGCCAGAGAGCAACCCACATGGTGAAGCAGACCTCTCCTGTCTCGCCCACTGCTCCTCTCAGCAGTGTATTTCAGTCAGTCTGCTTGTTCTGTTCCCCACTCTGTCTCTGGTGAATCCTCTCACCCCCCTGCATCTCTGGACTGTATCCCAGCTCTTGTATGCATAAATAAATAAATCTTTAAAAAAAGAGTTTCCATATACTTCCATGTATATATATACAAATACTCTATTGCTCAACAAACAACCCAGGTTCCTCAAAGACAAAGCCGAGGAAGAAGTACTACTGCCCATTATTGGGACTGAGATCTTTAAGAGGGAATTTTACAGAAGGTATTTCAAAACCCATTTATTTTCATTAAAGATATTCATACTTATAAGCAATAAATGCAGTGAGTATAACAGTAGAGATGCAAAAAGTCATTTTTCTCACTTGTTTCACAGAAATACCATTTCCTTTCACATCCGTCTACATTTTTTAAACCCTTTAAAATATTTTACATCATCCCATCAAATTGTGGAGTTTAAAAAGTGTACAATTCACTTTACAACAACCAAACAACAACAAAAAAAACCCTAAACATAAACTACTATTTCATGCCGCCCATCTTATTTATTGAATTTTGTTTCTTGTTATGTGATGTATAAAAAAGCCTTATAAATTATTGAATGTCAAAAAAAAAAATAACTGAACTTGACAATTTTCTAAAACTACATATAAAATATTCAAGTGTTCTGAGAGCTAGCCTTTTCATTTGAGTGGTAAAGGGAAAACAATACTAACACAGAAAGTAAAATTTTTCATATAAAAAGTCAATATTATTGATTTTTAAAATGGAAGTTCTTATATGATTATATGATTTGAGTGCCACCTAGTGGTGGAGATTAGACCAGGTGTGTTTCTGCAATTCTAACAAGGGAGTTCCCAAATTTTCCATCTTAATTGTAACTGAGTGAGTTACAACAATAAAAACTAAGATATGAGAAGATAGCTGTAGTTCTGATAAAAGTGTTTCTGCACAGATCAGAGGGAAAATATATTCATCCAGAAAGCTAATAGTGTCACTTTAAAGCTTTTTCCTAAGAACTGCAGTCTCAGCAGAATCTCAAAAAAAGGATTATTTTTCTCTTCCACACATACTAAGACAGCTGACCAAACTCTAGTAAGATTTCTGTCAGCTCAAGACTAAGTTTCTTAGGATGACGACCTCAAGCACCTTAAAATCTCTGACTGAGAAAATTCAACAATGTCAAAACTATTTACTCTTTACCTCTTTTTTGGGAGAGCATTTACTTTAGAAAGTATAAATTCTCTCTGTCCCTTTGAGTTGTCCCTTCTACAACCCAGAAATGCTTTTCTTAAGGACCAGGGAGTCAACTATTTGAAAGGTAATCAAGAAGACAAGAGTCCTGTCTCAGTTTCTGTGTGAGGGTAGGAAACTAAGTTCAAAAAGGCCCAGTAGCAGACACAGATGGCAAAATATTAACCAAACGCCCCACTTCACCCCACTCAGTACTTTTCCATTAGCCTCCCCACATTTTGTTTCAGTAGATTTGAGCTCAGTTTAAACTGAAGGCTTCCTACTGCAATAATCTGCATGAACAGATAGTTCATGCTCAAACAAAGCAAACACAAAAAGAAAAAGATCTAGAAATCAGAGTACTTTTCTTTATCAAACAATTCCTTATTGGTTTGAATAATTCCAGCTGTAAGGAAACGATCAATATTAGTGAGCACACACTTCTACCAGTACATGTACAAAGCTGTATTTTAATTATCTACCAATCTGTCTCTCTCACTTCTCTAAGCCCCTTAAGGGATTACATCTTATTTATCTTCATAACCCCATCGTTAGACATACTACCTATCACGTAGGAATTCAATAAATGTTTGTTCAAATAACCTGCACCCAAATGCTTATTGAATTAGTGATTAAAGTCAGAAAAACTTTAAGATTTTCTTTCCTCTTGGTATTCAGTAATTCACATAAATTGGTATTCTTGTTTTATATCTAATCTCAAACTTTACATTTGCTCTAGGATATAGACAAAAATGCAATCAAGATTTTTTGTGTTTAACACCTGTTGAATTTAATCTTACATTAATGAGATAGGAGGGAAAACCCTTTTTATTCCTTTAACATGTACCCCAAGTTCTCACCTTTTGGAGATTTTGATAACATTCTTTCATGGCCCTGCATGTATTTCTTTCTATCACACCACTCACCTCTGCCTACAACTGTTATGCAACTCAAGGCCCAACTCAAATTACTCTTTGCCCATAAAGTATAATGCCATGTCCATAAGCACTGAGATCAGATGGAACTGGCTTGATTTGCTGAGTTTTGCTTCCTTTATCTGTTAAATGCACACCAGTATGAGGATAATATTTTAAACACCTAGCACCACATCTGAATACATATTCTAGCACTTTTCTCTTCAGGGTCTAACACATTATGATTAACACTTACCTATACTAGCAAACTATGATAAATCTCTAGGTTTTTGCCATAGACTTTACCCCACTAACTCTCCTGTTGCGCCCACTGCTCCCCCAACAGTGTATTTCAGTAAATCCTCCTGTCCTGCTCCCCAGAAGAGGTCTGCTGTGCCATATGTGGGTTATCTCCCTGGCTGAGGATCAAACTCAGGCCATAGCATTTAAATTGCTGAGACTTAACTCCTTGGCCACCAGGGAAGCCCCTCATTTGGTTTTACTGAATTCCGTCCCAATGTTCTCCTGCGTCTTGTTAATATGAAGCCATTTTCTACTCCAGGTGAAAAACTTCTCCATATCCAACATGTTATATCACCATGTTCAGTTCCCATAATCTCAGGGAAAAACTTGCAGTAAGCATTGATCTTTGAACAATTACTGGAATTGAGTGAAATCTCTCCCACGTTAAAGATCAGGCTAGTCTTACATATAGGAATTTGATTAAAGGTGAAAGGAGTATACAAGTCAGTGGAAGTTCAAGTGAGCTAAGAATTCTAGCATAAGAATGGGCCCCAATGCTACAGGAGCAGAATGAAAAGACTGATAACCTCAATAAAAATAGTCATAGATAGCCTTACAGAGAGGACACTGAAGAAGTCAGGAATTAAACACATGACTATCTGGGAAACAAACATTCTATGACAACAAATGAAATTCTATCATTTCCTGACATTGAATCTTTACTAAAATGTGTGAGGAGCAAAAGTAGACCAGTTGGATGGAGCAGGGTGAGTCAGGCAAAAGCATCTAGAAATATAGTTATAGAAGCCAGATGACATCAGGCCTTCTAGGTGATGGCAAGGACTTTGGATTCATATTAAACATAATGGGAAACTACTAAAATGTTGAAAACAGGAAAATGACATAATCTGGCCTATAGTTTTTAGATAACTGTGATTTAAATATAAGTGTAGGTTTAAATATCTCACATATACATTTAGGTAAATACAAATAATATCCTATATGAAAATCAATAGAGTGCCAAATATTATACCAAATAAAAACAGGTTTTTTTCCTCCAGTATTTTTCTAAGATTAACTATTTCAACTCATGACTCAGGAAAACATAAATTACATACTATGTATGCAACATAATATTTGCATATATAAACATAGTAATATGTGCAGATATGTGTGTGTGTGTGTATGTGTTGTTGTTTTACTTTTTTCAGTTTACCCTGGATAAGTAAAATCAATGTTTGTAAGCTAAAAAAAAATACTTTTATCAATACTATTTGAGGGATCACTTTAATTGTTCTTAACTGATTTAAATATGTTGGGTATTTTTAAAAAAGTAAGCTTGAGGTGTGGAACACTGAATGTTCTTTAAACTTAAAAGTAAAGCAAAAGTACAGAAATACATGATGAAAATGAGTTAGCTAGTGCCAAACAGGTCAATGACGAAGTATAGAAAATGAGGGAGGTTAAACATCATTTTAATCAAATACCATTTAAATACCTACTCAGCAAGAGATAATAAGGTGATAGCAGGAGTCTAGTACTTAGGCTCAAATCTTTAATTTTCTAACAGCAGTGCTATTTTCATTATAAGATCACAGGAGAGATATTCCACAAGTATTGTGACTTGCTAATTTTATATCTTCTTACTGGCAAAAGGGTGTAGAACTGATTAACATCTCTGACTCCAGAGTAGAATAAACTCCTTTAGAATTCTGGTTCTATCTACTGCTAATTCTGTCACTCTGAGTAAGTCAAGTAACTAAGTCTTAATTCTCTTATCTATAAAATGACCATATTATTAGTTCCTATGTCAAAAAGGTTGCTATAAAAAAGATTGTTCCTATAAAGCATTTAAATCAGCCTTTAAAATAAAATAAGTACCTCTTAATTGTTACCTGTGATTACTATTTCTGGATCACCTCTGATATTCCTTTGAAGAATAATGTTGATCTCAATGAGTCTAAATAAAATGTAAATAGAAGAAGAAAGTGTTAACTGAAATGTGTATTTTTTGCGCTAGTCAAAAAATAATTTTTTCAGGGAATAATATACAAAATATACTCGACAGTAAAATTTTTCTAACAAAACATAAAGCAAAAGATATACAAGATAAGGATCAGTTTTCCTGAACATTTTAAAAGGTAAGATGAAAGTACCCTTTTAAATTTAAATATTAAAGCATATGGATTATGCTTTCTATACCTCTTCTATCAGGACAAATTCTACTTATCTTTGAAGGACCAGATCAAGTGTCACATATCAAGGTATTTCCTACCCATAAGCACTCTGTCAAATACCACTAACTCTTCCTGATATTTATCACAATTCACTAAAAACTGAGAGCAAGGCAGGAGTTCACAGAAGTCCCTCACAAAGCACTTCACCTTCACTATAGAGAGCACTTTAGCAGCTATCTTAAAGCCAAGGACTAAACACAAGATCTGAAAGAAATGCCTGCTAGGCACTCTGGGCTTTAAGAAGCTTCCCAAATGTTGAGAGCTGCTCAACAAGTCAGAGAGGGAACTCCCATATTCCGGGAAGCTGCCCAGGTAGCAATACAGCATAAAGTGATTTCTTGTTCAGGTGATCAGATTGCTAGGTCTGCTACAAGGAAAACTTCAATTTTGTCTCAAAATATTTAAAGCTAAGCATGAACTAAATCTAACTGAAGGTACAACAAAGCCTAAATATAGCTTCATTACATACTATATTGACTAATCCCCCTAAACCCATTATAACAAAAGAGACAGTCATTTTTCTGGTAATATTATTTACTTCAGCCTCTATTATTCTTAGTGTCAACCAACAATAAAAATTATAAGATGTAAGAAAACATTACCCATTATCAAGAGAAGAAATAGTCAGTAGAAACAGAACCAGAGATAAATCCGGTGTTAGAAATAGTGGATAGGAACTTGAAAGAAACTGGTGAGTTTATGAAAAGTATATTATTAAAAAAAAAAACTGTTCAATTATTCATTTACATACTTTATTATCTTGTTTGATTGTGTGTTTCAAGCCAAAAGAAGTGGAATTTTTAATTTACTTAAGTACTCACAGAACAATTACATGTCATGTCCTTAATAATATTAAATAGATGTTAATATTGAATAACTATGACAATGAAGTTAAATAGATGTTAATATTGAATAAATAACTATGACAATGAAGTTACCATGCATGCATACCAAATGTGAAGATGGAAAGAGTAAATAAACTAAGTGATGTATCTATAATATGGCTACTCCCAGATGTTCCACAAATAAATAGCAGTGTAAGGTTAGTGTCGTTACTGTGAAATGTATGAGACTGCCTTGATAACTGATTATCTCTAAGAAAATCTGTGAGAAAATTAGTGATACATCAAGAGTATTGGTTTAGTAGTTTAGGCTAACTGAATGCAATAGTTTCAGGCATTTTGAGTTACATTATAATATTGGCAAAGTCACAAATAAAAAGGACACTCACCAACTAAGAGCTAAATGCCATACTGTTTGCCATATGAGTAAAGTAATACCTATAAATAAACTTGTAGTCATGAATTTACTTCTGATTCAAAAGCCATTACATGTTATGAAATGATATAAAAGTGGTTTCCCTTTTAGTTAAAGGTATCCCGTTTGAGCCTCCCCAGTGGCACAGCGGTTGAGCACTGGGTTGTGAAGCTACCTGCAGCCTCTGCAGCACCGGTTCAATCCCCGGCTGCCAGGCGAGGGTCCCACATGGTGCGCAGACCTCTCCTGCTGCCCGCTGCTCTCCTCAGCAGTGTACTTTGTCACTCTGCCTGTTCTGCTCCTGCCCTGGCTCTGGTGAATTCTCTCACCCTTCCGTGCTTCTGACTGTACCCAGTGCTTGTATAAATAAATAAGTAAATCTTAAAAAAAAAAAAAGAAAATTGTCATTAACTTGGGAAGCAATAAATGCATAAATAATAATTCAAGAAGACCAATTAAATATTTTTAAAAAATAAAAAAATAAAAGGTATCCCTTTTAAAGGAGAATGGTGAGTTTATGAGCAACTAGTCCAATATTTTTGGTTTATTAATATATATCAAATTTCTATAATGATACCCCTTCTTCCATGAATTCATGGAAAGAAGTTGGCAATATTATATAGGTGTTAGAAAGAAAGTTAGGTTAGAAAGGGATAGGAAACAGAGAGTGGGTACCTTTTTCCCTCTCCTTGAATGGAAGTATGAAGGAGAGACTACAGTAGGATAAAAGAATGGATTTTCATATTTACAATTATTCATTCATTTTTCCTTCATTCCTTTCATTTTTCAACACTAGTCTGTACATGGGTGGTATTGCTATCCAATTACATAGTCAGAGGGCCAAAAGCAGTTGGTACATCGTGGAAAGTCTGAAGACCTCAAAGAGAAGTCTAAAACTAGTTCAGTGTTATGCCCATCATGGTAGGGTCAGTGGGAAAAAGTATAACAGGTTTGGCAGGAAACAGTATCTGGATAAAGTCTATGTGATACCTCAATACCTCCTGCTCTGCACAAAGAATGTTAATGATACAGAGGTTCCCATATATTCAGGTAAAAGAAAACAAAGGGCTTGGGTGTGAGTGATAGCCTATTGTATGGGAGAGAAACATGTATAGAAAATCAGAACTTGGGGGCTTCCCCTGGTGGCGCAGCGGTTGAGCTCTGGTCTGCAAAGCTGCCCGCAGCCTCTGCAGTGCCAGTTCGATTCCCAGCCAGCCAGGGAGAAACCCACATGGCTCAGCAGACCTCTACTGCCTTGCCTGCTGCTCCCCTCAGCAGTATATTTCAGTCAATCTGACTGTTCTGTTCCCCACTCTGTCTTTGGTGGATCCTCTCACCCTTGCATCTCTGGCCTGTACCCCAGCTCTTGCATGCATAAATAAATAAATTAAAAAAAAAAAGATTGATTTTAAAACCCCTAAATGGTAGAATGAATTTATTTTCAATTTATTCCCACTGGTATTTTCTTTGTGTAGTTTTTCACTAGATCTATGTATTAATTGTAAGTGGGTTTATACTTTTTAATTTTAAAAACTACCATTGTCATTTCCATTCAGTTGACACATTAATATAAAAATTCTGTTTTTCTGAATGTTGTAGTGGTTAGAGTAATGCTACTCAAAGTGTGGTCTATAGATCACTGTCAGTCTTTGAATTGTTTGTTACTGATGTGTAATGAAGTAACATTGAATTTGGGAGTAAGTGCTTAGATATGTTACTAGTAACTAGATATGTTAATAGTAACTTATATTTTATACATATTGAATCAAAATCCAAAACAAGCTTGCATTTCATTTTTCTAGTAACTCATTTATATTATACCATATAAAATATTTAATATGCAACAGTTTTAGGGAAGAAAAATGGGTATGTTCTAGAAGTATTAAGGGTAATCTTTGGCAACAAAGAAAAATTGTTTTGAATCCCAACTCTGCCAATGCTGGGCAAGTGATTGATCTTTCTAGGTTTCAATTTATTCATCTTAAAAATGAGTAACTACTCTATGGTTGTTGTGGAGTCCTTGATATAGGGCCTTAAAATACAGATTCTCAGATCTTCCCCACATGTACTAAATCAGAATCTGTACTTTGAAAAGATCCCCAGCTGGCCCATGTATACAAATATGGTGCTTGACATATAGAAAATCACAAGTAATTATTAGCAGTTGTTGATTTTATTCATCATAATAATATGGAAATATCATTGCTTGAACCAGAGGGTGATATTCATTACTCATGTAAATTCAGAGACAAAAATCAGATGCTTGTCTTTCCAATGTTTTACAAGCGCTTAAAAAGAACAAAATATAATGCAGAGTCTGTGATATTAGGAGCAAAGAACACATGCTTGTCATGTCAAGGATCCTGTGTGATAAAGTGTAAGCCAAGTACAAATAATAGAAATAACACAGTGTTCTGGCTTGTTGGCATAGCTATAAAGAAATGATTTCCAAAGAAAAATGGATTTAAAAAATTAAAGCAATGCTACTCTAAAATAGGTCTTACACAGAGCAAATTTCATTTGAACTGGGGAGGGGGTGAAGAAAGCAAAGGCAGGGGAAAAAAAAAAATCACTCTATGATCAGCCAATAACTCTTGTGTATACTTGGTCTTATATCAAAAATAGCCTGAATGTTCAAGGGTTGAAGTGTTAACTCCAGCCAGATTCCTGATCCTTTAAAGTTACCCTGCTGTGACTGGGCAATGCAGAGGTCACATACCATTTCAGCTGCAATAGCAAAGCTCAGTGGGAAGTAAAGAATGAAAATTGCTTGCTACTTATCTCTAGATCCTGTCTAGGTTTGTGAGAAACCAGACTAAGGTAGCAAATATAGCTTAGTAATGATTTTTCAGAATCAACACATGACGGTGAAGACAGGAAAGAAAAGGAACACACTGACATGTGCAATTTTTATAAAATAAAGGTATATCCCAACAATTTAAGCAAGGGGTGTAAGCTCAGCCTAATATTGCCAGTGATGATCCCCATCCAGATAGTCAGTGCCTAATGAGAGCAGTTTAAAATCTCATACACATGTGATCCTTTTCTTCTGTTAAAGCCACATACAAAAATTACCCAGGAAAAAGAGACAAACACTGATATGTCATCATTTCACTTTCTTTTCTTTTCAACTCCATTAGTGACTTTTGCAAAAACTGAATTTTTACAAAATGAAAACTTCCTTTAGTTGTAAAAAAGCATTTCTCTATATATTTTCAATACATTCCAAGATGCTTTGTAGATATGGACAATTACCTAGTGCTCAATCTGTACTACACATTGTACAAGAAGCTAAAAATCAAATGTAAAAGAAATAAGAATTATTCTCTCTACCTGTTAGATTCACTGAAATAAAAAAGGGCATACACAAAATTACATATTTTTATAGTGAGTCCAGATAACTGGTTTCCACTCTCAATTTCTTTTCATTTTATGTCACATTTCTATAGGATAAATATAAACAATATCTTGGACGTTTGAGTCCAACCAGTATCCACAGTTTGAAGAACCCACATAACACTAAAAAAGAAAAAATTATTTCTAAGTTTTAAAAATTTCAGTGAAATAGGATAAAATTCAGTCACTGTATTTCTTAAAGATATAGAAATAGTTGTATTCTTCTCTTACCTTAAAATTCTCATGACATATAAATTTCAAGGGAGAAAATAATTTGAAAATAATAGAAGATTTTATAAACCTGAATTTAAATGCATTAAATTTATTATTAAGGATGTGAAATAACAACACATGAAAGAACTTGATTTAAATTAGTTTTATATACTTACAGTGGGTAATGCAGTCATTTTTTTAAAATGGTTCCAAACTTCAAAATTATATGATTAATTCTAAGACTGTATTATTATTTTGTTTTAGCCAAAAGAAGAAGTTATGGAAACTTTATTTTAAATGTCATGATATTGTATAATTTTCTTTGTCAGAATCTTCCTACAGTACATACGAATAATTTGTTAAATTATTCATCCTGAAAGTTAATTTGACAGTTAATTATAATAAAAGAGAGGGTTCTGAATGTAATCCAGAGCTTTAATGCCTAAAGGATAAACTACACTGACAGAATTTGTCCTTGACTGTGGTCTTACTACTATATGCTAAGCCCAAAATTAACATTTCATACTTTTAAGGGCAAAAAAAGAATGATTATGTTTTTGACAATGCAGAGTTTTGTGATTTGTCTCTTGGAAAGTAGCATGAAAGAGTGCAATTTGGACATGGTTTGGTCTGAATTCCTAATTTCCCCTCTCACCAGCTATGTGATTGGGCAAATTATTTAACTCTGAGCTTTAGGATTTTTTTTTTTTTTCAGTTATAAAGTATACAAATTTGTGCTTTGCAATGATAACCAAAAGAAATGAAAACCAGGGCCTCCCTGGTGGCACAAGGGTTAAGACTTAGCCTGTGAGGCAGTCCAAAGCCTCTGCAGCAGGAGTTTGATCCCCAGCCAGGGAGCTACCCACATGGCACAGCAGACCTCTCCTCTCTCGCCCACTGCTCCCCTCAGCAGTGTACTTCAGTCAATCTGATGTTCTGTTCCCTTCTCTGTCTCTAGTGACTCCTCTCACCCCTATCCCACACACACCTCTGGCCTGTACCCCAGCTCTTATATGCATAATAAATAAATCTTTTAAAAATTAAAAAAAAAAAAAAAAAAAACGGGCCTCCCTGGTGGTGCAGGTGGTTGAGCACCGCTCTGTGAAGCTGTTCGCAGCCTCTGCAGCACAGGTTCGATCCCGCAGGCTGGTGAGGGTCCCACAAGGCACAGCAGACCTCTCCTGTCTCACCCACTGCTCCCCTCAGCAGTGTATTTCCTCAGTCTGCCTGTTCTGTTCCCCGCTCTGTCTCTGGTGAATCCTCTCACCCTCCTGCACATCTGGCCTATACCCTGGTTCTTGTATAAATAAATAAATCTTTAAAAAAATATGAAAAAAAAAGAAATGAAAACCAGTTATATCTGTTTCTGAAATACAGAAGTCAGTCAATAATTGCTAGTGCTCTTCCTTCATATTGAGTTAGAAGGGGGATTTTGATCATTTCCTTAGGGTCTTCAGTAGAACTGTTTAAAATTATATATATATATATATATATAATTTTTTTAAGATTTTATTTATTTATATAAGCACTGTGGTACAGGCCAGAGGCACAGGAGGGTGAGAGGATTCACCAGAGACAGAGCAGGGAGCAGAACAGGCAGAAGGACTGAAGTACACTGCTGAGAGAAGCAGCAGATGAGGCAAGAGAGGTCTGCCCCACCATGTGGGAATCTCCCTGGCCGGCCAGGAATCGAACTGGCGCTACAGAGGCTGTGGAGAGCTTCACAGCACTGCGCTCAACCTATTATGCTACCAGGGAGGTCCTAAAATTATATTTTATGATATTTATTAGTTAATTTTTTTCACAAATCATAGCACTTTTAATCTTTCCAACAACCTTGTTCGGGGGCAAAGTAGATAATTATTATTTTTACAGGTAAAGACACAGGTTCAGGGAAGTTAAATAAATTAACCAATTCACAAAATTAGAAATTGACATAACTGGGATACAAACCCATGTCTTTCTCATTTCAAAACCCATTCTCTATTTCCTACATCAATGGTTCCCAAACCCAGGTCTACACATAATTATTCAATAGTACAAATATATTCTCTAAAATATAAAAAAAAAATACCAAAGAATAGAATAGAATACATTATTATTTTTAAACCTAGAGGTTATGCCTTTTTTTTATATAATTTATTTTAAAACAATACTGAGTGTAAATGGTAGATTTTTGTAATTGTCTTTTATAACTAAAATTAAAAATTGTCAAACATGCATGTCTCCAATTTTTTAAATATGTATTCTTTTTCAAATTTTTAATTGTGCTGGAATAAACATAACATAAAATTCACTCTCCTAGCCCTTTTTTTTGGTTGGAACTTAGAAACACTTTTATAGAGCCAAATGTAGAATTGGCATTTTATTTTATTTTTCCAGTGGGTAAAAAGAAACAAAGCAAAGAGTGAGACAAAACCAAAACAATAACAAACTCTAGACATATGACTGCAAAACTGAGGCAACTGGAAGGGGAAGGTGGTAGGCACAATAAAATAGCATGCCATATGTTGCTTTATTACTTTCACTGGTAATTAAAAAATTAGATTGCATTGAAATACATGCAATTTTCAAACAGAGTTGGTCCCAGCTTGCTGAGGTGGGTAAATGCTATTTTTATCAAATATGGACTAAAAGTCCAAAAAAGGGTATTTGAGACATTTTAATAGATTGTAATGGAAATAGCTTCATTAGAGCTGAGCAGTCAAGTTATTCGCTAGACAAGCTGTCTATTGAGACAGAGAAAAGACTCCAGTGACCCAAGTTATCTATTACCAGCCCAGACAGTAACCAGGGACTCTCACCCAGAAAGGGGCAGAAGCATTCATGGTGACTGTGTAATGAAGGGTCAGCAGGACACTAGCACTGCACTGCTTTGGTTTTTTACAGATTCTTTTCTATATATCCATTTATTTTCTATAGTGTGATATTCTCCCTCCTTGTTTATTCCTGATCACATTCTTGAAGTATATCTGACTGGGCAAAGTAATGTTCAAAGATTCTGAGATGTAGTACCCCATATTAATGCTTTTGAAGGTACACTATCTTCCTTCCCTTCTTTTTCAGAAACAAGGCTGGTTGCCCTGAGACAATGCTTCCTAAATACCCTGGTCATATCATATTTACTGCATTTTCATCAATACAATTCCCTCTTCATTATCTATATCATTAGTAATCTGCATGATACCTGGCACTTGATTGGCACTCAGAAAGTGAAGGGATTAAGTAAGTAATTAGTGGAGTCTCTAGTACAGGAAAATCTGGAACTTCAGTGGCTTTCCTCTATAGAGATGATATCTAGCAATATACTCCTGGAGAGTCCCTGCAGAAGCCAACCCCAAGACATTTCAATATATTTGAAGGATTTGAAGACACATTCCAAATAAGCCAGACAGAAAAAGACAAACACCATATGATTTCAATCTTATATTGAATATAGAGACAAATAATCAACAGATGAACAAAACAAAACAAAACAAAAATAAACTTTTGGACTATAAGACCAATTAGTGGTTACTGGAAGGGAAGGGAGAAAGAGGAACATAAACTGGATATCATGATGGATAGTTTTGGACTTTTGGCGGTAAATTTAATACAATCTAGATACCTGCTGACCCCCAACAAAGAGTACCTGCAACTTACATAACAATATGATGCAATGTAACTTCAAATAAAAATTAAAGTGTAAAAAATACAAAAAAGTTTATAAAAATAAATAAAAACATAAACCTTGTCAACAAAAAATGAAACCCAGTTGATAGAAGTATGTCAAAAGGATATTAAATAGCTAAATGAAAGGGTCCCAATGAATAAAATCAGAACAATTTCAGCAATAAAATTAGATTATAAGCTATAGTATAAAATAAATATCCATACATCCATACCGATATATAAACAACTTAGTAAGTCAGAAAGATCTCCCTTCAGAAGAATTTTAAATAATTTATATATACAAAATCCTCCCTCAGAGGGGAGCAAATATTTCCACTCCTTAAATGTGGGTTGTTCATAGTGACTTCCTTCCAACATGACAATATAGGGGAAGGGGTACCAGAAGAGTAGCTTTATAGTGGAGAAACATGACAAATACTACCTCAGCCAGGTAATCAGCTTATCACCTACTGTGTTAAGTCATGTGGACAGTATATGACGTGATATGATGTGATAGAAATGGTACTTTATCACTATGGTCTTCCTCCTAAAAAAGCCTTAAGCTGAGGGCCTCCCCGGTGGCGCAGCAGTTGAGCACTGGGTTGTGAAGCTGCCCGCAGCCTCTGCAGCACCAGTTCAATCCCGGGTTGCTCCCTGGCCACCCGAGGAGGGTCCCACATGGCGCTCAGACCTCTCCTGCCGCCCACTGCTCCCCTCAGCAGTGCACTTCAGTCCTTCTGCCTGCTCTGCTCCCCGCTCTGGCTCTGGTGAATTCTCTCACCCTCCCACGCTTCTGACTGTACCCAGTGCTTGTATAAACAAACAAACAAATAAATAAAAATAAATCTTTAAAAAAAAAATCCTTCAGCTGAATCTAATCATGAGAAAAATGCCAGAGACATTCCAGCATAGGGACATCCTATAAAAACTTGTCCAATAATTCTCCAAACTATCAAGGTTATAAAAACAAGAAAATTCTGAGAAAGTGTCACAGACAAGAGAAGCCTAGGAGACATAACAAGTAAATGTAATGTGGTATCTTAGATGGAGTCCTGTAACAGAAGAAGACATAGGCATGAACTAAGGATTTTGACGATTTATTAGGAAGTTTGTTAAAATGATCAGATCAAATGACACAACCTCAGATGTTCTGTCAATTTGTATAGGGTGGGAATTCTGTTTGAAATCTTCACTTTTAATTAGCAGCACAGAGGTTCTGAAGAACACAGAGAATACAGGCCAAGATTGATACTCAGTTTTCTGGCTTGGAGAACTGACTTTTGGAAAGTTATAATAACCTATAATAACCAGGATTAAAAATAGAGGAGAAGGAACAAGGTAGAAAAGAGGTTAGGTGTCCAATCATCTAATTTGCCTAAGACTGTTCCAACATTAAAACTGAAAGTACTTCGCTCTGGGAAATCTCTTAGGTCAGAGCAAAACAGATGATTGGCCACTCAAAACTAAAAAGAGAAAAATACATTTAGTTAAGTAAGAACAACTTGTAAATGAAGAGATGCCTGTTAGACTACTAGAAATTTAGAAACTAAGAAATAATATATGAGCTGGAAATACACATTTAAAGTCACTATTGTATAGGTAGAAATTGAAATAATAGAATTAGATGACACCAGTCAGGATAAGTTGCATAAAATAACAGTAAGAAGAGAGAAAAGGAAGACTATGATAATTCTAATGAACACAATTATTTCAGAAAATATGGAAGGAGTCTGCAAAGGAGAATAAGAAGCACTTCCAATGATGAAGATCAAGAGAATGAGAAGAATGACAGAAACAACAGTACAGGCAATCACACCTATCACACCTAGACAAAGGAGGGGTCCTTAGATTCAGAATACTAATGGCTACAGAGGCAGCCATTGATTTTGGAGATGATACATGAGTTTTATAAGAGTAGTTTTATTTATTCTGTTTTTATTTATAATTTATGCTGCACTGTGTTGTAATGGTTTGAATAATCAGTAACAAGAGAGAAAGTGAGAACATAAGAATTTCTAAAGATTGCAAATTAGCAAGGGATGGGTTGCATTCAGTTCAACTTGACTACCAATAACAGATCTGCAAACTGTTTGGTTTGGTTTCATTAGTCAGTGGCGTTAAGCTAAGCCATTTTTCATAAAAATCCAGATTTCCAGGTTCTCTTGGAAAATGAGCAGGTCTGGCATCTGGATCTGCTTTTTTCTATGAAGGAGCTGATTGGCACAGACTGCAGGTTTCCATCGTCTCCCCTGAGTTTCACAACTGTCATTCCCATCAACAGTCTAGTCCCTGCAGACATGCCTGTGAGACCCAGGTATAACATATACAACTCTGAACCAAAGGGGGAAAAAAACTATCTATAAAGGATGATTTGGTCCAGTGAAAGTCTTGACTTTATTTTTTCTTTTTTAAAGATGAGATTAGTTTGAGTCTATCTATATGCTAACCAGAAGCAACCAGAGTATAATTACTGAAGCAAAGTCAAAATATGAGAGGGATGTGATATAGAACAATGATGGAGAAATCAACCTTCGACAAATGAAAGGATTCCTCCAGAGAACGTAGCTGTATATATAATGAAGCTATGATTTAAGAATATGACATTGAATGTAAATTAAGTAAATTCACCTAAGATAGATAGTCACTAAAGTTTCATTGTAACCCTATTCAGATCACAATTAAGAAGATAATATAAGCCCCAACATTTTTAGTTACAGGAAGAATCTATGATTCATTTTCGAAGAGGCCCCAGGCATAGCTCATGTTTTTGTGTTTATGATGAATTACACCCAGCAGTCCTTTGCCAATACAGTGTGTTCTCAAACAAAGGACTGGAGAGAGCATGTTTGTATAAATCCAGAGAGTTTGTAAATCAAGACCATTGTAGCATAAAATGATCCATTTCCCAGTCTTCTAAGGAGTATTTTTTTCACACATACATGTCCTCTGAATTAAAATTCATTTTTGTTTCGGTACATGTACTGGGGCCAAGTGAAACCACCAAGTCTATTACCTGAGATGCAGTTTCCTATGAATTAGTTTTAAAAAGCTGTGGAAAGTGGCATGATTCTAAAGGGGAGACTAAAGTCTGAAAATTCTGTGAACTAAATGTCTGATGGGTCTGGTACATCACCCAGGTGCCTCCAAATAAAAGAACATACACTTAATGGTTTGTCACTACCAAACAATTAAATAAAACTCAATCTAACAGCAAGATCATCCACTACATGGTTTGCTTTATGTAAATAAATAAAAATTCAAGGGAATTTATATGAGAGACTGATTTGTTTTATGACTCATTCTGCTTGGCTTGAGCAGTTGCTCTTTTCTCATAATAATGATAGGTTAAATGTTTCATGTACCTTAATGTCTCTGTTGGATCTATATTATGGCACTCCTGAATCACTATATATTCAGTCATTGCAATAATTAGAATTTAGTAGTCTAAATCTCTCTCAGGAAAATGATGTCTACCTGAAAATGTGAATAAATACTACAATTCTTTCAAATTTAGAGAAACTAATCCTTGATATATAGTTTTCCACAAGTATTTTGAAAAAATGGAAACACATTATGACCACTAAGCCAATACTTAAAATATTATATCCAAATGTCAATTTTCTGTAGAGTATAGCCTCATAACAGAAAGACGTTACAGTTGAGAAGGAATATATGTATATATGTGTGCATATATATATCTATATATATATTTACATACACATACGTTTAAGAATGTGACATGAATATGAAATGAAAGACTTTTGAATCAATCACCTACTCATTTTCAAGTAATTCTCTTCAGTCTTATTGAAATCATAAGGTCAGCCTAATGTAATATTATCTGGCAATCTGCAAAAGAATGATTTTAAAATTTCTCTATTTCTTTTCACATATGTGTCTGAAGTTTCCTAAAAAGATATCATGAAATTTTGGGCACAGCATGGATTTGTTCCACCTCTCTTTCAAACCAATTCACAAAAGAGAATGCTAAATAGTCTTCTATGACCCAGTAGGCACAGCAGGTCAGAGGGACTGAGAAGAAGCGTCAGATCAGACGAAGCCCCTTGCTCTTCTATGCACCTTTTAAAAATTTCTTTCAGTTCATTTTAATTTAAACAGAATTTTGTTCCCCAGGTTCTTTTCTCAACACAATGACATTTCTTTACAAAGGCTTTGATTCTTCTCCAAAGATGAGACAGCAAATGGGACAGTCATTGAAACTGAGGGAGAGTTAGGATCCAGTTATACTTTCCCACCATAGATATGTTTTATAGTTCCCCAGTTATTCACCCTAATTTCTAACCTCCATCATGTTACAACTTTCTAGCTTTCTCAGAATCAATAGTAAATGTACATGCAATCATTTCCAATTCATGAGAAACAATTCAAAAAGAATCCACTGCAATTTATTTACTTTCTTTCTGTTCAAATCTTTGTCTCTGTATTAGTTTCCTATTGCTGCTATAACAAATTAGTATAAACTCTAGCTAGAAACAATACAAATTTATTATTTTACAAATGTGGAGCTCTGACGCCTAATCAGAATCTCCCTGATTAAAACCCAGGTGTTGGGAGGGATCCTTCTGAAAGCTGTAAGGGACAATCTGTTTTTTGCCTTTTCTAGCACCTAGAAATCCATGGATCTTAACTCATGGCCCACTTCAAAAATCCTTAAAGATAGCAAGTCCTTCTCTCCTGCTATCACTCTGAACTTGCTTCTGTTATATCAATATCTGTCTCTGACTTTGACTCTTGTGTTTTCCTCTTCTATTTTCAAGGTTTCATTGGACCTACAAGGAAAATCAAGAGAATATCCCGACTTTGACATCAGCTGATAAGGAATCTCAATGCCATTTCAACTGTAACTATCCTTTCCTATACAAACCAACATGTTTATAAATTCTGAAATCTGGCTATAATTCTGCCTACTATATAATCTATAAGATCCTCCAAATATGTCCTCCTGAAAAAACATATAAAAGCAAGCTTTATTCATCATCAAGCAAGCTTTATTTCATTCTTTCAAAACTTCCCCAATGCAGTAGCTTCTTGGCATCATGCTACTGAGAAAACATATTTGAATAGTATTCAAAAAGCTTAAATCCAGCTCCTGGTTATACTTCTAAGTAGATCAAGACATTTAGTATGTGTGAACCTTGGTTCCTTTGCTTGTAAAACAAAGTTAATAAATACTTCACAACTTGACAGTTCACAGACTTATTATAATGACAAAATGGGTTGGTGACTTGGAAGGTCCTTAAAAATGGCAGGTCAAAGAACAGTGACGTAACCTTTAGAAATATATTGATCTGTGTCAAAATCCTAACATTCTTTCATGTCATCCTTGGCTAATTTCCTAAATTCTCCAAATAAGTTTGCCATCCATAAAATAAAATTAAACTTTCCGGGACATCTGAATAATTAAGCAAGGTAAAATAATAAAGTAGTTAAACAGTTAAAATTGCATTCCAAGCCCTCGTTAATTTTTTATAATTAACAAATGATTGAGCAAATTCTAATATCGTTTTTCAAAACTTTAATTTTAAGGAAAGTGAGATAGATCTTATTTTTTTTTTAATTTTTTTTTTTTTATAGAGGCATGCTTTATTTATTTATTTATTTGTTTGTTTGTTTTGTTTATACATGCACTGGGTACAGTCAGAAGCGCGGGAGGGTGAGAGAATTCACCAGAGCCAGAGCGGGGAGCAGAGCAGGCAGAGGGACCGAAGTACACTGCTGAGGGGAGCAGCGGGCGGCAGGAGAGGTCTGCGCGCCATGTGGGACCCTCCTCCAGTGGCCGGGGAGCAGCCGGGGATCGAACCGGCGCCACAGAGGCTGCGGGCAGCTTCGCAACCCAGTGCTCAACCGCTGCCACCGGGGAGGCCCCTAGATCTTATTTTTCAACTTCTTAAGTGATTAGCAGTGTGGGTTGTAAGAAATCTTAAATTGTACCTTTTTAATCAGAGAAAAGTACATGGGTTTTTAAATCAGTTTTTATGATATATTAATGTCATTATTTTTTATATTCTAATTGTCCAAAATGTGGCCACATGAGGTCCTTCAAGTTCACCTCTCCTTTAAATAGAATTGTGTTACTATGTTCTTTTCTCAGCATAATAATATTGATCTCAGGTTCCTGATAATCAAATGCCCTGGCTTCACATTACCATTTCCTGCCACAATCGCCCATTTCTCCAAAGAACCCTGGTTTCTCTAATGTAGAATATTATTAAAAAGCAAAATCAAGGAACTAGATATTCTCATTGCCAATGACTTATCATTGATTTTGGTCCAATTCCATGGACAAATCTAAGAAATACACTTACATTTGTAGTACACAAGACTCTCCTTTCTAGACTTCCTCTCCATGTTTCCTCTATGAAAACCCTGGTTCCCAACATCAATATATTTACTTACAAGTTTTATCTCTCAAGATACACCAAATAATCTCAGAGCTATTAAACCAATATCACTATCGGTAACAAAAACATTAAATGAAATATAGTGTTGTTGTTTTTTTTTTATATTTTTTATCCTAAGTTTATCACTCACTCAGGGTGTTCAGAGAGCTATGTCCAAAATTCCACTGAATCACTCTTTTGTTATGTGGCACTGGCATCAGTCTGCTACAACTTAGGGTATTTGTTTCTGCTGTAATTATAAAATTTTCCTTTTATTTCTTTTCAAATTTAGAGAAAAATAAATCATTTACATATTTCAAGTCAATTATATATATTATAAATACATATTACATACAAAATATGTGAATATATTATGGGCAATAATATATCATATACACATATATAACTTTCATTTCTGCTATATATGCCAGTCACTTTTCACATTTTCATCATAGTTTCTTTTTCTTTCATTCTGTTCTCAGTGCTTTTTTTGTTTTTGTTTTTGAAATAAGCATGTACATGTACAAAGACACCATAAGGACACATCCTGTTATGGCCTCCTGAACTAATACACCATTTTTAATTTTGTTTTTATAGTAGCTTTGTGTGGAAGTTGTGTGCAATTTTCTGTCCTATTCATTTCTGTTTATCTTATGGTTTCCAATATAAAAGTAATAGATTTTTTGTAGGCCAATGTTAGAAACTTGGATTGCTTACCAGAATCTCTAGTTCAAGACTATCCTCCTCTGTTATTACTGTGAAGCAAAGTTTCTTTAATTAATGGTGCCATTTCTTTAGGAAGTTACTGAGGAGTCAGGAAAAGTTGGGGTTGGTTTTTTTTTTCTGATTTTATAAGTTTTTTTTTTTTTTAATCTCTGTAGGATCTTGAAGTCTCCCCACTGGACCCCAGAAGAGGAGCTTTCCCAAAACTTCCACCACTATTTCTATGCAAGTCCATATCTTTTCCTTTTTATCCTCCTGCGCCATAAGTCTAACCAAAAAAGTCTCCGACCTGTTTCCAGTGTTTCACCATTGAGGGTGTTAATACTCTCTTATTGTGTGTGATTTTATCAGTGTTTATCATTACTAGGTCCCTATCAATTTTTCTTGTTTTCTACTTAGTCTTTGATTGCCCACAAAGTAATCTGTTCTGAGGATGATCTACTGAATTTGTATGATTTTTTACTACCTACACATAATTTGAAATTTCTACTAGTTTTGACATTCTAATTATTTCATATATTGATTACAGGTAATTCAATTTCCTCTTCTCATTGAACTATATGTAGGTTTTGGGGGGAAAAGCTTAGAAATTTTGATTTAGCAGCTGCCATTATTCATAAGAAACTAGAAGTCAAAAAATCATCATTTTTCATTCCTTTTTAATACTTGATATGACAGATGTAATGGTGTTAAGAAAAATAACTGATTTGGAGTCTAGGAATCTAGTTCTTCCTAAAGAAATTATCTATAACTCTAACATGCCTTATGGTTCCCATCTGGTATACATTGGCTCAAAGCATACCCATTACTGATTTCTTGGCCCATTACTTCAGGTCATTAATTCTAAGTGTTCCTTGGGCATTTTCTCCTGAATATATCTTTCTCTCATGATATTAATTTGGTTGGAATAGTTTAATCTGTTCTTGAAACTCTGTCACTCAGTTTACCTGTCTTATTACCTGGAACTGTCCATATACCTGTACGTCACTCCTCACCCCTCTATACTGCTTGTGAACTTAAATGAGGTGATGACTTCCCTGGTGGTGAGCCTCCTGGCAGCCAAGGGGTTAAGTCTCAGCATTATCATCACTAAGACCTGTGTTTGATCCCTGGCCAGGAAGCTAACCCACATATAGCTCAGTAGACCTCTACTATCTTGCCCACTGCTACCCTAGCAGTATAGTTCAGTAAACCCATTCTGTCTCTGGTGAATCCTCTCGCCCCTGCACCTCTGGCCTACACCTCAGTTCTTCTACATGAAAATAAAATTAAATTAAAAAATGAGTTGACATTACATAAAGACTTTTAAAGTCAAAGTACTTTGCAAAGAAAGGAATCATAGAAGATATTTCAATGAATTTCTAGTATTTGGTTACTAATTTTTCTCCTTATAAACTTTACACATGGACATCTTGTTCATTTCAAGCTCTGAAAGCTGCAGATCAATGGTAAGCTTTCAAGACTGGTTTTTAAAGTTTGTTGTTGTCTGAACTTTGTTTGGTTTTTCTATATTTATATTTTTTGGTTTTTCTATATTTATATTTTTTTTTCTATATTTTTTCTATATTTGGTTTTTCTATATTTTCTATATCTAGATTTAATTTAACTTAATTTGGGCCTCCCCGGTGGCACAGCAGTTGAGTGCTGGGTTGCAAAGCTGCCCGCAGCCTCTGCAGCACGGGTTCAATCCCCGGCTGCTCCCCAGCCACCAGAGGAGGGTCCCCCATGGCACGCAGACCTCTCCTGCCACCTGCTGCTCCCCTCAGCAGTGTACTTTGTCCATCTGTCCGTCTGCCTGTTCTGCTCCCCACTCTGGCTCGGTGAATTTTCTCACCCTCCCGCGCTTCTGACTGTACCCAGTGTGCTTAAATAAATAAATAAATAAATAAATAAATAAATAAATAAAACTTTTTAAAAAAAATTAATAATTTAACTTAATTTAAGTCATCTGTAAGTGACTCCATCAGGTATTTCTCTTTCTACTTCTGACTTTTTTTTAAAAACTGTCAACTCTAATTAGATAGTTTTCATATACTGGACAAGCTCTTAGAAGCACATTTACAATTGGAGAAACCTCTTTTGCATTCTGATCATCCTTATTCTGACACATTTCCCTTACACACACATAACGTAGCTCTTTTTAATCTCACCATTAATCTACCCAAATATTCAATATTCCATGGTATATTTTAACAAAGAAAGAAGGAAATAAATGAAGAAATGAGAAAGTAGGTGTGCAGATAAAGCTCCTCAATCTATACATTCCTATTCTCTCATTTCTCTATGTCCTAAAAATGTATCTATGAACAATAATAAAAGAAAAATATCAGGGGTCTGGAATGAATTTTAACAAGTTAATCTCTTACAAATTAGGCAATTAGACTAAGAGTGAGGAAGATGAGAATTCCAAGGTTAGCAAATCAGCAAAGATGTAAGGCACAATTCTACCTGGCACTTCTGATGTGAGGAGACATAGAAAATGTGGGAAATGATTATTTGGGGAAATGCAGAAGGATGGATGGATGGATGGATGGATGGATGGATGGATGGATGGGATGGATAGATAGATAGATAGATGCTATGATTACAGCATGATTACAATTATGCATTTGGGGCACCTAAATATTCTAGGAAGGAAATGAGAAGAAGCAATAAAGACCTTTCCAGTAGGCATTAGTGTATGAGGGCAATTTGTTTCCACTTGACTCAGGTTCAGGGTAATTGTGGCCCTGCAGAAAAAGAAGGTAAGCTAACAGTCTTCCAGCCTGTAAGTGAAAGCTAAAATATTTAACAGAATCCCATTTTTCCCAACATAGTGCGCATTTGGCAGAATTACTTAACTATAAAAATAATAGTCATTGTAGACTTTCTGCTTCTATGTTCACCAATTTCACTAAGAGTTGGAAACACATTAGTCCAGCCACTTTCAATTTTTCTGCCTTCTCATTAGACAGAGGATTGATAGCTACAGTTTTGCTAATAGCATATAAAGCTTTTTGTGATCTAGATTTAATTTAAGCTAATTCCCAACACAGTGTGAGCTACTGTACAGTCCATGGGATAAGACAACCTCATTTTCTCACTTCACACAGTTAACTACATAGAGGCATTGCCCTAAGCAATTTGCCATTTGCAATTCCCTTAGTGTGTGGATCTTAATTCACTTTCATTCATCAATTTTGAAAATCAAAATTTTTCATTTATAAACTGTTCAAATTAGAAGAGGGAATGTTTGACAAAGTTTTAGCTTGTTTAAATATCTTTAAACAATTGAATACACTTAACACTAGTCATGTCTGTTTTTATTTATAGCAATTTTTTCTGTAAGTATAATTATTTTTATCATGTGAATATCCTCTACTCTTTCTCATCAAAACATTCTTTTCTGAAGGATCTGCCAAGGAACAGTTAAAATTTCCTTGGCACCATAATATGTTACTGAATGTTACACAAAGCACAACGGAAATACTAGATTAAAATAAAGTATGCTTCGGGCCTCCCCGGTGGCGCAGCGGTTGAGCGCTGGGTTGCGAAGCTGCCCGCGGCCTTTGCGGCGCCGGTTCGATCCTCGGCTGCTCCCGGCCACTGGAGGAGGGTCCCACATGGCGCGCAGACCTCTCCTGCCGCCCGCTGCTCCCCTCAGCAGTGTACTTCGGTCCTTCTGCCTGCTCTGCTCCCCGCTCTGGCTCTGGTGAATTCTCTCACCCTCCCGCGCTTCTGACTGTACCCAGTGCATGTATAAACAAAACAAACAAACAAACAAACAAATAAATAAATAAACATGCCTCTATTAAAAAAAAAAAACAAACAAACAAAAAAAACTTTAAAAAAAAAAAAAAAAAATAAAGTATGCTTCTTTTTCATAAAAGAATTTTCAGAAAAATTCTCATAATCTTTCATTATCACAATATGTACTATTAATCTCTAAGAAATTAGTATTTTCCCAACTTAAATTGAGAAGACTGGTTATCACAAAGACCATCAATCATGAATTGAGAAATACTGATCCAATTAAAACAGCTTCATGTTAAAATAGATGATAGAGGGTCACATTTTCCTCATTCCTGCAACAGACAATAAGCATCCAGGTTCAAGAATGATATCTAAACCAAAGCAATATCTTTTTTTTTTAAAGATTGATTGTTTGATTGATTGATTTATACAAGCACTGGGTACAGTCAGAAGCGTGGGAGGGTGAAAGAATTCACCAGAGCCAGAGCGGGAAACAGAACAGGCAGACCGACGAAATACACTGCTGAGGGGAGCAGCAGGCACGGCAGGAGAGGTCTGCGCACCATGTGGGACCCTTGCCAGCAGCCGGGGATTGAATTGGAGCTGCAGAGGCTGTGGGCAGCCTCACAGCCCAGCGCTCAACCACTGCACCAACAGGGGAGGCCCCCAATGCAATATCTTAACCAAACTCAGACATTTATTCAGAAGGTATAAGATGAAGTATTATCTTTTACATATAAGCCATGATGAACCTTAAAATTGATAAAAAATTGAGTATTTTTTTACATGTAAGAGACAACCAATGGAAAAGGAGATATGTTGTGGAAATACCTAGAAATATTAACATATCTGTTAGCTAATATTCCCCGTTGCAATCCTTTTTTTTTTTTTTATGTACACATTATAATCCAGCATTGCCTGCCAAAGGGCATGACTGCAAGATATGCAGAGTTTGCAAACCAATGTTACCTCAAAAAAGGAAAAACAAAGATTATCAGATATGGAATGTGGCTATGAGTCACTGAAAATGGAATGGCAGCAGATGAATTGTAGAATAGGGAAAGATGCTGGGCAGAGGTAACTGTGTCAAGATGCTGACTGTAGCTTGATGAAGGCAGGAGTACCTGTCAAGCCTAGGACACGGGATTATACCAAGAAGCAGCGAGCAACAGAAGAAAATCTAAACAACCTACTAACTTCACCACTTTGCTTACTAGCAATCTTAAGAAATGGAAACAGGGGGCCTCCCTGGTGGTGCAAGGGGTTAAGATGCAACCTATGAAGCTATCCACAGTTACTGCAGTGCGAGTTCAACCCCCTGGGCAGGGAACTACACACATGGTATAGCAGACCTCTCCTGCCTGGCCCGATGCTCCCCACAGCAGTTTATTTCAGTAGATCTGCCTGTTCTGTTCCCTACTCTGTCTCTGATGAATTCTCTCACCACCCCCCCGACACTTCTGGCCTGTACCCCAGTTCTTGTATGCATAAAGAAATCTTTAAAAAAAAAAAAAAAAAAGGAAATGGAAACAGAATTTTCCCCTTCAGTTTTTTTTAAAAGCTAACAGCACCCACTGTTGCTCCCTCGCCATCTCATCTCATCTCTCTGGATATACAGAGTTTTCCATAGTTCAGAAATTCAGAAAGAGCTTTATAGAATATGACAATGATAGAGAAGGGCTAATAAGACTCAGATGGCAGTATAGAGACAAGGGTTATAGCAACTGGAAAATCAGCAAAACCACAATAATAATATTACCATAACTATCTACTATATTAGAGCTAGCACATATAAAATTTACTACATAGCATGAGCCATTGTTCTAAATATATATATTATCTAATTTAACTCTCCACACAGCTCTATAAGTACTTTGATTATTCCCACTAAAGATAAGAGAACTGAGGCCCTGAGAGATCAAATATGTTGTCTAAAGTTAGAGCCAGATTTGCACAAATAGAATTCAAACTTAGCAGTCTAATTTCACATTTTTTTGTTCTTAACAACTATGATTGCTCCAAAGTTTCTTCTCAAATTTGATTTTTAATTTTTTAATTGCCAGGCATTGATATATTCAATAAAAGTAATTGTTGAGTTACATGAATAATTACTCATGCATCTGTTTAGATATACATTTTTTTTTTGCCTAAGTCAGTGCATTACTTCCCATTTTGAAAAACCTGCCCCAAATTAAAAAACAATGCCCAGAAACTGTATGGGGATATTTGGGGATCTCTCTAAGAAAGTGGAAAAGCATTTTTCTTCTGTCAAAATGAAGCTGAAATGGAAAGACAGGAAGGCAGAAGTTTGATTTGGTTTGTGTTTATCTCAGGAGCTCTCTGACAATCTGCTGAGCTGCTGGTTTATTCAGTGAGACTTTGCAGACCGTGTCAAGACAGCTTGCAGACAACTCATTTTTTATTTAGGAAATGTGTGCTTAATGGCTTCAGTGTCTGAGGTTTCCTTTGAATCCAGTTTTGTAGTATGCTTGCTTTGATTTCATTTTATTTGGAATTTGGCAGAAGAAGAGTTGTGAATGAAAACTCCTCTTGTTTATATACTTTTCTCTGCACACAGAAGAGACAGAACATGAATTAATTATGAGTCCATGTGAAACCAATACCATGGTGACTGAAATTTTGATGTCTTTTAATATATTTTATTATATATTGCAGTTGTAGTTTCCCTGCTTTTTTCCATTTTTAGAGCTATTAAAACCATTTATATGGTACAATTTAATATTTTTTTATAGATGTGGATGTAAGTTTACCTTATGCCAATGATATTTTTTAATGTTAGCACTGAAGATACATAGTTTACAGAGAGTGTGTGTTTTAGATTATAAGATTGGTTTTATCTTTCATTTTTCTCACTATAAATTTAAAGTATTCATTACATAAATAACAATCATGGAATAACAATATTAATCATCCAGAGTCTGCTAACTAAATATACATTGGTGTCCACGCTACTGCCAATTTCCATAAGGAATTATTTTTAGGCATTATGCTCTGAAGACATCAGTAAGTCCATCTCTTGTTTCTCTTTCAAAACCCTAATATCTGACTTTGAAGTCAGTGAATTCTGAGCTACAAATCTTTTTCTGAAATATAACAATAGATAGGAAACAGTCCCTGAGACATTTGGTATTATTGATCACAGTTTGTCATAATCATTCAATTATTTAGGTGAAATCTTACTTGTCTGAAGATATTTTATTGATATTGCGAATGTGATTTTCTCACTGCAGGTTCTCAAGTTTTGAATGCCTGATGTGAATGCTTTGATTTCTTTTCAAATATAGGAATAATATTTTGCTATTTGCTATGCAGCATAAGCAGAAAATGCAAAGAATTTAAGAAATGGGTAATTAAGCTCTATAATTAATTGACAGTATAGTTATGATACTAATGATGGTCTTAATCCTATCACTAGTTTAGGAATATTTACTATTCTATTATTCTGAATACACAGAAGGTGACACAAATATGATAGAGTAAGTATGAATATGTTTCACACTTTAACTTTGATCTGGAATGATAATCAAATTCTATTCTCTCTAATTCACATCACAATATTGACAATGTAAATATAAATTCTTCATATTTTCTATAATGTACTCTTAATATACTCTATCAGGCATCTTTAGTTTTAGTTATAACAGATCTCCCTAAGATTTAGGACTAGAACCAGAATGTTCCATCAAGCTTAGAGATGTAAAAATTAAGATGGGAATGAGACATGTGATAATCTAAGAATTCATATGGGAGTTATCTGACTTAGTGAAGAGTAATTCTAAAAAGGCAATTTATTTTTTAATATATATATTTGTTTTCAGTTATTTTATAATAGGGTATTACAGAGTAAATTAATCATTAAATAATTATACCTATACAATGCAACATTACTATCATATTCTTAAAGAATATGAAAAAGTCTATTGATACATAGATTGATGATAAATGCTGTACATATAAATAAATCTATAAAATTTCAGTGAGAGTCTTGAAACAACACTGGAATAATTGTTTCTAATTACTTGTACATTTAATGCTATCTAAATCATAGCCCAAAATGACAGAAAAAAAAATAGCTCCCAAGTTTCAAGAATATCTTGAGGAGTCAATGGATCAAAATATCCAAGAAAACATCTAGAAAGAAAAGTAATGAGGGAGAATTGCTATGACCAATATTTAAAACTGCAAAAGCTGTAGATTATTATGCAAGAATTAACAGATACATGGAATAAAACAATTTGTCCAGAAACAAACTTTCACAATGATGTAAAACAACTATGAAAATGGTATTCTAAGTCTGCCAGGAGAAGGAAGGCAGAGAAAGAAAAGTTTTTAACAAATGGTGCTGGGATAACTAGTTATCTCTTTGAAGGATAAACTATTACACAAAAATAGTGTTAATTTAATGACAGAACTAAAAATTAAATCATAAAAAGAAAATATTTCATAGGGCCTCCCTGGTGACCTTGGGGTTAAGTCTCAGCACTATCACCTCTACAGCCTGAGTTTGATCCCTGTCTAGGGAGCTAATCCACATATGGCACAGCAGACATCTCCTGTCTTTCCTGCTGCTCCCCTCAGGACAGTGCCTGTATTTCAGTAGATCTGCCAGTTTTGCTCCCTACTCTGTCTCTGGTGAATCCTCTCACCCCACCCTCTCCCCCCACCTCTCTGGCCTATACCCCAGCTCTTGTACACATAAATCAATAAAATAAATCTTAAAAAAAATTCTGATTTTCTAAGTCAAGGACCAGTACTTGGGAATATGCAAATTTTATTAGAAGATTCCCAGACAAATATAAGACAAGTAATACAATGGTCCTTCTTTTGGGTGTCCCTGGTGGCACAGGGGTTAAAGTTTCAGGACTGTCATCACCAGTCACTGTGGCCTGAGCTGGATCCCAGCCAGGGAGCTAACCCACATGGCACAGCAGACCTCTCCTGTCTTGCCCCCTGCTCCCCTCAGCAGTGTATTTCAGTAGAGCTCTGTTCCCTACTCTGTCTCTGATGAATCCTCTCACTCCCCCAACCTCCTCTGGCCTACACCCCAGTTCTTGTATGCATAAATAAACTATCAAACACATCCAAGCCACCTGCATACTGGAAACTTAGTAAAATGGCTGTACTTTGTTCATTCACACTAATCCATGCCCACAATTAAATACATTTTTTTTTCCCTCAGAACTAAAAAACTAAAAACTCACAACTATTTAGTTCTACTTATACCAAGTAATTACCTGATTTCATTAAATATTCTGTAAATCCATGAAATATGCCTTCAACATTTGTCTCTATGAAAATGAAGTTGAATGTTTTAGAAAAACAATAAATTTTTGGAACAGATTTAGATACAAATCATAAACTATTAGATGGATTACCACAGAGAATACTCATAAATGTCTATTTAGGATCTTGACCACACTAAAGAAACATATAAATATCACTGACACAAAACTGATGAGACAAATATTAGCAACAGAACCATAGTCAAAGAAAATACCTGAGAGCTAATCCAAGAGATAGGCAAATAAATGTGCATTCACGTGCTTTAAAGTAAAATATTGAGGGTATTGTGTAATTTTTTTTAATTCTCTCTTTTAATCATTTTTTTGATTGACAGAGACAATATTGTTTCTAATCATGTTGGCAATAAAGTGGAAAAACACCACAATTTGAGATAAAACTAAAATAGACTATAAGTAGATCAATAGAACAAAATATTCAGAAATAGACCAGTTAAATGGGGAAAATTGAAAAGTATGTACTCCAAATAGATAAAGGAAAGATAGATAAACCAATAAAGGATGTTGAGAAAATTAATCATTTGGGAAGATATTATACAGATGATCTCTATCAGATACTTAAAAAATATAATTTGAAAAGAAAAACATCATAATTCAGGTCAGAAAGACACAAGAAAGCACTAAACATTTTAACACAATTGTATTGAAGATCTTTTGTGCATGACATTATATACAAGCCACAAAGATGTTAAAAATAAGCCCAAAATAGAGCGGTTTAAGTTAAACCCCATGTCACCAAATGGGGACTTAACTAATTTCAGCTCTCCCCAAAATGGAATCTTAAATTAATCCATCAGCAATCACCTGATCATTTTTAGTTAGGTAATCTGCTGACAGATCTTTGTGATTCTCCAAAGGAAAGTAATAATCTATCCACTTTATTTTCTAGCATAACTTCCTTGTATCTGCTCCTTTCTCCTTAGGAAAGTCTTCCATTCTGAACAGCTTCCTTTCTATAGGCCACGCTGATGTTGCCGGCGACGGATAGATTTTTGCTCAAATAAACTCTTAAAATATTTAATATGCCTCAGTTTATCTTTTAACAATTACATTTATATCAGTAATAGGAAGGAACTGAAAGAGATGCATGGGTGCCCAGAAGCAAAGAGTCACCCCACAGAGGTACCTGCGGAGCCCTTGAGCTGGCCACTTCTCTAGGCCTCTGGCGATCAGGAGAAAGTCCCTCTTGGATCCTACTCTGCAGTTTTTACATTATGAGCTTCCAGATATTATTTGAGCATTTCCTCTCCCAGAATAGTCTGGAAAGAAATCCCTAGCGCCCTGGGACCGACTTAAAAACAGAACCGGTCCGACTTCGAAACTGGTTCGACTGAAACGGGGGCAGAAATAGAACAGAAGCCCCCACCCCACCGCTCTGGGTTCTCTGAAGGCACCAGGCCCTAGCAGAGCACCAGTATCTGGGCTACCACGTGCAGCTGGGTTTGATGACAGACCCCTCCCCCACCCCCTCCTGTGCACTCATAATATTTTCCCAAATGAAAAAAAAAGAGAAAAGAGGAAAAAAAAAAAATACAAACCCAGGGCGGTTCTGGAAATGTGTGGGCCAGCAACATTCAGATACAACAGCGCTTACCTGACCAGCCAGAGGGTGCAGGCAGGTTGAACGCACTTCCAGGACTTTGGTTTAAAGTCTTGAGCTAATTTTGCAAATGGGTCAGGTCTGGGCTCCCACTAGCACCATTAGATTCAAGCTTGCACTGGCACCAATTAAGTCTTAGAAATAGCTGTTTTGGAAAATGCAACAATCCCATTAGAAAGGCGGGTACCTTGAAGGGGGTTGTAAGCAGATACTGAGGAAAGGCTGCCTGGAAGCCAGCTTGAGAGGGGAGGCCGGACTGGGTTGGGGAAGGCTTCAGTGACTGGAAAGATGCAGCCTGGGAAGGCTTTAGTCCATCAAAAGGTCTGACTCAGTTTAGAAGAAGTTTTAGTAGGAGAGAGACCTTGACTGCTGGATACTTGACTTTGGCTTCAGGAGAAGGCTGCTGCTGTGTGGCCTCAACAGTGCACCCTGTGTCTACCCCAAGGTGCCACAGGTCACTTGGATCCTGGACCACTGCTTACCAGTGTGCCACCAATTCCAGGATCCTTTGGGTGGTGGGGGGCGAAGAGGAGGAGAAAGGACTTGATCTTGCACAAGCAGGTTTTGCTTTGGACTACTGGGCACTGTGGACACTATCTGGAGTCAGACACTATCTGGGGTAGGACCATTTAGGGCCTAAAGAACTCTTTCTTTATCACAGTCTCCCCTTTATAAATAAGACCTGTTATTGTTGCACCCTGAGATTATGCTAAGTGTTGAAATTCTGAGTGCACAGGTGAGAACCCACAAATTGTGACCCCCCCAAATTCTGTACACGTTCAGTATGAGGCCTCAGGTGAATAAAGTTTTGTTTAAAAGCTGACAAGCAAGTTAATGAGTTGCTTTTCTGTATCACCTCATAGAGAAGGTACATATAGAATATATATGTACAAAAATATAGTAAATGTTAAGAGCGGTTAACACTCTTAGATATATATGATTTTAATCTTTCTATAACTTTCCATTTTCTAATTTCCCTGTGATTTTCCTTTTTAGCATTCAGTACTTTATAATATGAAAATTTAATATATTAAGGTGATTTTCATCTTTACTCTTATTTGGTAGATAAAAATTGAATTGATACATTATTAAAATCCTTTAGCTGGGCATCAAGAACAATAATTTAGAAAGTCCAGTATTGGGCCTCCCTGGTGGCGCAGCGGTTGAGCGCTGGATTGCGAAGCTGCCCGCAGCCTCTGCGGCGCCAGTTCGATCCCCGACTGCTCCCCGGCCACCGCAGGAGGGTCCCACATGGCGCACAGACCTCTCCTGTCGCCCACTGCTCCCCTCAGCAGTGTACTTCGGTCCTTCTGCCTGCTCTGCTCACTGCTCTGGCTCTGGTGAATTCTCTCACCCTCCCGCGCTGCTCACTGTACCCAGTGCTTGTATAAATAAATAAATAAAATAAAATAAAATGAAATGAAAATAGATAAAAAAGAATGAAAGAAAGAAAGAAAGTCCAGTGTTACTGGATTTTCCAATTTGAATCAGCACTTTAGTAAGTGAAGTTCATTTTTATGCCCAGCATTGGCTTAAAGTTATAAAGTTACAGTCTATAAAGTCTCATCTTTTTGTTGTTGGAGAAGGTATTAACCAACCATTTGAACTAATTTTTTTTATTTTAAAAAAGTTGTTTATTCTTTCAAAAATAAAACTGTAAATGTTTCACTTTAAATTATATTATTGTATAAGATAATATAAATAGCTACTTTTCTAGCTGAATTTTATCTTTTATCATCCGGATGCAATGATGAAAAAATAAAAATTTCAGGCTATATAAAAATATTGCTAACCTAACATTTATTCTCCTTTTAAATAGCAATGCAGGCACACTGCAGAGGAAATATTTCCATATGGCATGCATAAACATCCTGGTTATTGATCCCTTAAGGGTTTCTGTGCTGTAATATGTTTGAAGACTGGGGAAATAGTTCCATAGCATTTTCCACATTATTGTATTTTTCCTATTATAATTTTATATGTTTTACTTTACAGCATAAGAGTTCTCTATTACTATTTTTTGTGTGATATATTTACTCTTAACAAGTATCAAAATTGTTCAATATCTCTAGTGTGTACTATTTACCTTTGATCCTAGAAAAACATCTATATGGTGTACATATGTGTATGTATACACTTATGTCTGTATGTTATACATAGATTATACATCTATAAACACAAACATACATACACACAGGTCATCATGGGATTTATGCTTGAAAAATAAAGCAAAAGATGACTAGCTGAATTTTTGGGACAGAAGAGAAATGACTAATATATAAAGGTCTTTGCTCTGGGAGAATCCATGTTGAATTCAGGAAAAATAAATCAGGTTTTTTTTTTTTATTATTCCCCATCTCCCATCCATTTGGGGGGATATATTTCTGTCAACATAACATATTCTGTGTGTTTCTCAGAAACTTAATTGTGGGAAATACTACAAAGAGAAAAATATTATGGTTAAGAATTATGAGGGGAAACTACATAGTATATTGCTTTCTGCAATAATCACAGAGTACATTACAATATTAAAGGATATTAGATGCCTTTGGTAAATAAATCTGTCAAATTTTTCCCAAACCTATATTACAATGAAGATATTTTAAGATAATGTTCTGCACTACCCATAGAAACACATTATCCAAATTTAGCTTTTATTATAATTTTCCTAGTTTTCCTGCCATTCTATTTGTATTCTTCCCATCTTTTCCATATTTCTTATTTCTCCATTTACTCTCACACCTTTAACTTCTTATTTTTTAAAGTTATTTATTTATGCATACAAGAACTGGGGTGCAGACCAAAGGTGTGGGGGGAGGGAGAGGGGGAGGAGCGGGGAGGATTCACCAGAGACAGAGTGGGGAACAGAACACAGACTGACTGAAATACACTGCTGAGGGGAGCAGTGGGCAAGACAGGAGAGGTCTGCTGCACTTTGTGGGTTGCTCCTGGCCGGTGGGGGATCGAACTCATGCTACAGTAGCTAGCGATAGCTTAATAAAACTTTCTTTAACCCCTGCACCACCAGGGAGGCCCTATTTACTTTTTAAATATGTATTTTAATTTTGGAGGTTACATTTTGTTCTTCCATATATGCACATGCTCCACTCAACCTCCACCAAACCATCCACGCATGAGCCATTTCTTCTATTTTGATTATTTTCCCTCCAACTTCTACACTTTGCAAATACCTACTTATCTCCGATATATACACACATCCAGACAGGGTGAGGTCTATTCTCTGTGTGCTAACTTAGCTTGGGGTATTTGTGTTGTCACAGCACTTTTATGTAATTAGCCTTTATTTATCTCTCACATGAGAAGCTCTGAAAGAGTAAAACTATGTCTGTCCCATTTTGCTGTTTCTTCCTCAGTATCTACCATCATGCATAGAGCATTTAAGCAATCTTTAATTACTGATGGATTGGATTATGCTGATACAATTATATTCTTCAAAGTCACTTTATAAAAAATTTCTCTAGTTTTATTGAAAAATAATTGACATTCATTATTGTATAAGGCCAAGGTGTACAAGATTGTAAAATGGTTATCACAAGTTCAATTAATATTCATTGCCTTATGTAGACACAACATAAAGAAAACAAAATTCTTTGTGATGAGAATTCTTGATTTACTCTCTTTTTTAAAGATTTATTTATCTATGCATACAAGAAGTGGGGTATAGGCCAAAGGTGAAGGTGGGGAAGGAGTGAGAGGATTCACCAGAGGCAGAGTGGGGAGCAGAGCATGTGGATCTACTGAACTATACTGCTGAGGGGATCAGGGGGCAAGACAGGAGAGGTCTGCTGTGCCATGTGGGTTAGCTTCCTGGCTGGGGCTCGAACTCATGCTGCCAATAGCTGCATAGTGCTGAGACTCAACCCCATGCGCCACGAGGGAGGCCCTTAATTTACTCTCTTAACAACTTTCCTATATGTAACTAAATATCAATTATGGTCATAAATGTACATTATATCCCTAGTACTTATTTACTTTACAACTAGGAATCTGAACCTTTTCCCCATCTTCCTTGAATTTCCTCTACCTCCAACTATCTGCCTCTTGTAACCAAAAGCCTGATCTCTTTTTCAAAGACTCTTGAACATATTTACACAAACACTATGTATTACAAGTATTTCATTGTTTGAATGCAGTTCTGTTGTAAAAGCTTTCATTGCTGAGTAGGTTTATATTTTTCATGATTGACTAGGAATTTGTCATGGAGAACATTGATTCCATGGAGACAGATAAGCACACTTATTAATTTGGCTTTAACAAACTCTTTACAAATATTAATCTGAGCCAATCAAATTTTTTGATAAGTAACCTTCACTAACTGACATGCCACATCAGAAAATTAAAAATATCGGGCCTCCCTGGTGGCACAAGGGGTTAAGATGCAACCTATGAAGCTGTCCACAGTCACTGCAGCACGAGTTCGATCCCCAGCCAGGGAGCTAGCAGACCTCTCCTGACTCACCCGCTCCTCCCCTCAGCAGTGTATTTCAGTGGATATGCCTGTTCTTTTCCCTACTCTGTCTCTGGTGAATCCTCTCATTCCCACACCTTTGGCTTGTACCCCAGTTCTTGTATGCATAAATAAATAAATCTTTAAAAAAAAAAAGAAAAATAAAATTAAAAATATCAAGCTTATTTTTGTGAAAAGGAAAAAAATCTTAGGTTTATTAATAGAGAATATCAGACCCCTAAAACTCCCCCCTAAAAAGGTAAATGGAAAACTAGCTTTATTTGAGTGTGAAAGGGATGGCTATTTCCTACATGATATGCTTGGTTTATTCAAAATAACAAACATGATATCACAACCAAAAAATGTCTCTTTACTAAAAGTAGATTATATTAATTACAATATAACACACTAGAAATTTTAACACAGTGAAGAACAATATAATAAAAAAAAACTTCATGAGATGCATCACTTCATTCCAAGAAAATATTAAATATTTATTATGGTATGATAGGTTGATTCATTTGGGTAATCAATAATTAATCACTCTGAAAGCTTCAGATCCTTTATAAATATCAAAGACTTTTAATAATTACTTTGCAAAATCCTATGTAGCATAAAATCTACAGACTTCATATATCAAGGGAAATGAACGCAAGTTTAAAAGATGCATGCTTTAAAATGAATAAACTAAATCCCAAACGTTCATATTTTGAAATGTTTGCTCTTATATAAAAGAGATCAGTGTGATGACAGGAAGGTAAAAATAGTACCATCTCGAGGCATAGATAAAACATATGTATGAGTAAAATTGCCAACAGAGCAAACTCACTGCCAGTTCCTCTTTTGAAAATATTAAATATGCATCCAATTCACAATTAGTCTGGATAGAGGAGAAAGAAAGAAATTAAACAAATGAAGTCCACATATTGTTAGTTATTAACTATAACTCCAAATTATATCAGAAATGTTAGAATTAGCCATATTGAGTTTCAAGTCTGTTTTATGTTAATCCTCCAGTTGTAGTAAACTTAATTTTGAGGATTATAATAATGATGATTGATATTAATTATTTATCAGTAAATTATATCATAGTAAAATCCTACCATAATATAAGTGATATATAAAAATTTCAAATTCATAACATATGAAGTAATGATATTGTAAACAGAGGAATGACTAGGTTGAGTCTGCACATTTTGGGAATACAGTGGGAGTGGTTGCAATGCAAGATACAGCATTATGGTTCCAACTGTTCCTTGATATCATCTGCTGACGATGTTCAATTATGGTTTGAAAATTTCCATGTATCTGACATGATGGTTTGAAATTCCAGGTCAAAGTCAGCAATTTCAGAAATCTTTCAATGCCCGTTTTATAAATCAGATATGTGATGATAGGGCTGAAAAATCACTAGGGACTTGAGTACTCACCTT
The DNA here is from genome assembly GCF_014898055.3 of Talpa occidentalis. Taxonomy (NCBI): domain Eukaryota; kingdom Metazoa; phylum Chordata; class Mammalia; order Eulipotyphla; family Talpidae; genus Talpa; species Talpa occidentalis. The sequence goes on along the minus strand of NW_023601653.1, from coordinate 22,441,037 downwards.
TTTTTTTTTTTTCTTTCTTCCCAAAACGCGTTGAACTGTTATTCACCCACCTGGTCTTTCCTTTGCCCACCCCAACCCCACCAATGTCATGGCTACCCTCCAGGAAACTAGGAGAAGACCCCAAATCTAATTATATTATTTAAATTTGTGTTATCACCAGACATTGCAATTTATTCAAATCTGCTTTAAGGAAATATAAAACTAACACTTAAAGGCCTCCCCTGGTGTCGCAGGCGGTTGAGTGCAACGCTGTGAAGCTGTTGGGCTGACCAGCGAGGGTCCCACATGGCGCAGCAGACTTGTCTCGCCCGCTGCTCCCCTCAGCGGTGTATTTCAGTCAGTCTGCCTGTTCTGTTCCACGCTCTATCTCTGGTGAATCCTCTCACCCTCCTGCGAATCTGGCCTGTACCCAGGTTTTTGTATAAATAAATAAATAAATCTTTATTAAAAAAATAAAACTATCACTTAAAGAAAACCTCATTCTTTTCTTCTCTCTACATGCTTGCTTATTCTACTGCAGTTACAAACCAGCTTACTTTGCTTCATTTCTTAGGGCAAAAATGGTATCATCAACTTCCAAGTATTATTTCTTCCATTTAAGAGATCAGACAGATTAAAATTGGAATCTTCAAGAATGTATTGAGTATCCTTTTGGGTTCAAGGTATTTTTCTGGGTACTGGGGACACAAAAACAAACAAGACATGATTCTTGCTCTTGAGGAAGCTGGTTTATAGAAAAATGAATGTGTATAAGCAAATAATGTGCACATAATATGGAATATGCTAAAATTGAGTGCTGCTTCCTTTCTCCCTAAAATCAATACACCTCATAGCAGAGTCACAGATTTAAATCTGAGCATATCACCCAGTTTAAATCTTCCATAAACTTCTCATGCACTTTGTTGTTGTTTTTTTAAGATTTATTTATTTATTTATACAAGAACTGGGGTACAGGCCAGATTCGCGGGAGGGTGAGAGGATTCACCAGAGATAGAATGGAGAACAGAACAGGCAGATATACTGAAATAAACTGCTGAGGGGAGCAGCGGGAGCAACAGGAGAGGTTTGCTGCACCATGTGGGACACTCGCTGGCTGGCAGGCATCGAACCAGCGCTGCAGAGGCTGTGGACAGCTTCACAGTGCTGCGCTCAACTGCCTGCACCGCCAGGGGAGGCCCTCTCATGCACTCTGAATAAAATTCAACCTTACTACCATAACCTAAGCTTTCTAAACAAAATAGCCCTCCTTTTATTTCCAATTCTATCTCCTACCATTCTTTTCCTTGCTCCTGCCATAAGCAAAGCTCATTCCTATAGCTGAAGACCCTCACTAATCACCTCTGTAAGAAGGGTGCTAGCCCTAGATCTGGGCTGATTTCTTCCTGTAATTCATTCAAGTCATTATTCACCTCTTTAGAGAGGCTTTCCATTACCAGGATATAAAAAAGTGCACCATCATTAATTACTCTATTTCTGTCCTTGTTTTACTTTCTTGTGGCATTTATCACTAGTGTGAATACTTACCCACTGTGACTCCCACACAGTGACTGTGACTCCCACACTGTCAATTCTACAAGAATAGGAATCTTTCTTCATCACTGTGTGTCCCAGAGCATAGAGCAGCTCCAGGTCTACAGCAGTTATTTATATAATTCCTAGCAGAATGAGTGAATAAATGTACCACATGTGAGACAGGCACAGAACAGAGGCCACTGGACAAACAGATTTATGCAAGACTTCCAAGAAGTGAAATTCCTTTCCATTTTTTATTCCTCATACTCAAGGTTTCAGATACTTCTAATATGTGCTCTACTGATATAGTCTCTAGATCTTCTCAATTTCACAATCCAAATAATGGTCTGACAAATTCCAGTTGTAAAACTGCCCTTATGATATGACTCAGAACTGAAAGTAAAAATTTCCCAAGAGTGTCCAGCACAGAGAAAAGTGAAATATGTACCTATAATGATATGTCCCTAGCATTTCTGTTAATCCAAAATAAGAACAAACTCTTAAATAACATAAAACAAAATATAATACAAACATAAAACAAAATATCCTTGACTCAAATTCAAGTAAGGATGTACTACAGTTTGCTGCCACTGTATTCTTGCTAAGTCTTAATCTGTAGAGTGTTGGTTCATATCTATACCAAAATACTGATGTTTACCCTTGTCCCATTTAATTGCATCTTACTTATCTTAGTTTTGTATTGATATTTTTGAGATATAATTGACATAATGACATTGCAATAGTTTTAGGTGCACAACATAATTTGATATATGTGTATATTTTGTTTTTTTATTTTTTAAAAGATTTATTTATTTATGAACACATAAATAGTTTCCCAATTATTTATTTGGGGTACAGGCAGGAGATGCGGGGAGTGAGAGGATTCACCAGAGACAGAGTGGGGAACAGAACAGGCAGACTGACTGAAATACACTGCTGAGGGAAGCAGCAGGCGAGACAGTAGAGGTCTGCTAAGCCATGTGGGTTGCTCTCTGGCCTGCCGGGGATCGAAATAGTGCTGCAGAGGCTGCAGATTGCTTCACAATGCGGTGTTTAACCCCTTGCACCACCAAGGAGGTCCTATGTGTATATTCTGAAATCACTAGCACAATTTGAGTTAACATCTACCATCATATATAGTTACAATTTATTTCTTCTTGTGAAGGAAATTGTAACTTCTACTCTCAGTAACTCAAATATAATACAGTATTGTTAATTATAGTCGCCATGTTATATATTACATCCCCAGGACTTATTTATTGTATAACTGGAAGTTTGAATCTTTTGACCACCTTCACCCATTTTATTTGAAAGTATTTTTAATATTAATTTATCACCAATCACAAATATTAGTTATCTTATCCACTTCTGATTAGCAACAAACTTTAGTAGCATAGTTTCTCTGTCATACTCCAAGATATTGATTAAAATGTATAAGGCTAATCAATATTTTCCTACTGCTAAAGACCTCCAATTGATCTTTGGCTTGACTGCTATATCTAAAATAATAATGAAACAGATTTTACCGTATTCTTCACATATCACGTCTTAATCCTTTAATGAGGTTTTTGCCACTTTTTCCAAAGTTCATTTCATTGATAGAAAAGATAGAAACCAAGAAAAATTAAGGCATGCATTTTACCTGCATAAATGATAGCAGATTTTAAGACATGAAAATTTATTATAGCATGTAACTATAAATGAAATTTGACTTCATTTTTGACCCAAATAAATCCAGTTTTTAAAGTCTCAACATTTCAAACTTAGATACTAATTTTAAATTATTCACACATTTTGTGGTGCAAATTAAAAATAAAGATCTCTTGAAGTTTAACATGAAATAGAGGAAGTTATTTAAATCTCAAGTGACTAATTTAAGCTAATTTAATCAATAAATATGAAATAAAATGATTTTTTTTAAATAAAGCTTACCAAACTAACAATAAAAGATAGAAAATCTGAAAAGAAAACCTCTTCAAAAAGAAATTTGAAAACTATCAAAGGAATTCTCTACTCCCCAAAACAAGAATCAGTCCCAGATGATTTCACAAGAAAAGTTGCCATGTTATTTAATCTATGCAGGATGACAAAAAAAGGAGGAAAACTTTCTAATATTTTTTTCTGAGCATAAACCAATTTCCCTTATATACACAAAGAATAACCATTATGAAAAATAATAAGAAAAATGACAAGCAAAATATCAGCAAACATTATTAAATATATAGGAATAATCTTAACAAGAAGGTTATGCCACAGTAATAAATACCCTAAACATCTTTGGGTTATAAGAACAATTGTGTATTCAAAAAAAAAAAAAGAACAATTATTTATTCCTTATGCATTTTTTATGGTTGTTTATATGTTACATGTTTTCTTCTTTTGGGGCCTTAGTATAAAGAAGCATAGGTGATCAAAGACATATTGGCTTAATGATAGAGGAAAAGGCTAAAAGTTATTAAATTTTCTGTCAATAAGTAGCATTATGTCACAAATACTCCTAGGGCCAAAAGAAGTACAAGGCCAAAACTGATATTAATGGAATGAAGACTTACAACCCTTCACAAGAATGGTAATAAATAACTAGTACAAAAACAAAATAACAACAGTAAAATCTACTACATGAATTAATTGTAACTCAGATAACAAATCTGATTTTGAAAGAATTACAGTGCTATATCTCACTTATGACTATCAATGCAAAACAATTAGAACATCTAGTGAAAATTTATTATTCATAAATAAGTGTGATTTATTCACATAATCAAAGATAATAATTTAACAGTAGAAAATATTTTAATACAAATCTTATTGATACATCTAGAAAAAAGTATGATCAACTCCATAAGCAATGAAAAAGCTTTCGACAAAAATTTAGCACTCATTTTTATTTAGGAAAAAGAAATCTCATTAAAATAGAACTGATAGATACTTCCTTACACAGTATGCCAGCATTATATTGAATAGGGACACACTAGAGGCATTTAAACTAAAGAAATTAATTCGGCAAACAGGTTCTCTGACAGCTCTGGAATGAATCATTCCACTAAAGGTATTAGCCAGTGCATTGAGATAAAAGAAGAAAATTAAAGACATTAAAAAATTAAAAATAGAAAAGATCAAACAATAACTACTTGCAGCTGAAATTATTGTGTACCTTAAACTGAAAAGAATCCATTATAAAAGTTCTACAAAAATTAGAGAATTTAGTTTAGTAGCTGGGTATTCAGAAAGCAATTGCTTTCATTACATAAAAAGAATAACCGACAGAAAGCAAAGCTGTAAAGAGAGCAAAGATTGCAATTATAATCACAGCAAAGTGATAAAATGCCTAGGAATAAACTTTATAAGAAATGCACAAAACCTATATGCAGAAAAAAAATGAGGCCACAAAATTAGATTTAAATACATGTAAGATTTTCCGTACTTGTAATTAGAAAAACTCAGCTTCACAGCATCAATCTTCCTTAAGTTTGTTAATTAAATATGAGCTCAATAAAAACACCAGTATATTAAAAGAAGCTATACAACTAAAAGTTTAGTGAGAAAAGGCTAAAATTCAAGAGTAGCAATTCTGATAAAAGGAGAGCATATAGAGATTTAAGGTATTAATGAATTTTGTCAGACAATTGAGTAGTCATCTTGAAAAATAAAAAGTTGGAACTCACTGTATTCCAGAATAAATTCTGGATAGCTTAATGATTTCAGAATAAAAATAAAATTATAAAATGTCTAAAGAACACAGAGGGGGGAAATACTAAGCTTAACAAAAGTCCCCTTGTATGGTTGGGATATGGAAAATAGTGAGTTTGCAATTCAGAGCTTGGAGGTTGAAACAGTCAGGATACCATAAGACAAAGAAAACCTAGGTAGCTAGATGACTGGATAGATAGTTTGGTATCTGGGGACTGGCTATGTAAACCAAGATCTGAAGGACAGTCTATGAGGAAGAGTAGATTGGAAACAATCAAGAAGGAGATGAACCTCTAGTTCACACATGGAATTTTTCTTCTGGGAGACTTCATTTCTGTTCTTAAGGCATTTTGATTGTTTCAGACACAGATTATGACTTTACTTAAAGTCAACCAATTATTAATTTCATAACATTTACAAAATGCCTTCATTGCAATATTTATACATTAGTGTTTGTTGAGTAACTGGGAACTAGACAAGTTAACACATAAAAAGCTGTCTATTGCAGGAGAAGCAACGTCCTCGTGGGAGGAATGCTCTCAGAATGCCCACGAGGCAACAGAGATTAGAGGTTATCAGAAAGGAAGGGATATAAAGCTGGTAAAAAGAGGTCAATTGCATAATAAAGGGAGAACTAGACTTTTAGTGGTGAATTTCATGTCATATATACAGATGCTGACTTACAGCCATAATGTTACATATTATATACTAATACAATGTTACATATAATGTTGCATTATAATGAAAGTTACCTCAATTAAAAAATTAAAATTAAAAAGTTATGAAATTATTATTTCATCCCTTTTACTATGTTGCACATTTTTCTTAGAAAAGAAAAATAGGATAAAAAATCAAAGAAAGGGGACTCCCTGGTGGCACAAGGGGTTAAGCACCGCACTATGAAGCAATCCACAGCCACAGCAGCACAAGTTCGGTCCCCGGCTGGCCAGCAAGAAACACATATGGTGCAGGAGACCTCTTCTGTCTTGCTCGCTGCTCCCCTCAGCAGTGTAGATAGTAGATCTGCCTGTTCTGTTCCTATTTCTGTCCCTGGTGAATCTTCTCACTCCCACCCATCTCTGGCCTGCCCCCCAGTTCTTATATGCATAAATAAATAAATCTTTAAAAAAAAAAAAAGAAGTCTAGAGGAATCATAAAAGGAATGTCAATTCTGAGAAAAATCAATACTTTAAAAAAAATCAAAGAAAGTGATGAAGAAATGTAGTTTCCAATTCAAGGAAGCAGACTGAGTACACATATTTGCCTCCTGTTCCTCCTACTGGATTAAAATTACAACAAAGGAAAACTTAAAAACAATTTCAAATACTCATCAGAAAAAAAAAAAAAGGAACAACTCTAGGTATTGCAAGCATAAAGGAAATTTATATAGAAAAATCAGGTTCGCAAAATAGTTGAAAGGACTCCAATGGCAAATATTAGGTACTAACAACTACTGGTTCTTGAGGTCATTCAGCCCCAAAATGCAATCAAGAGTCCAGAAAATGGCCACTTAAGTCCACAGAGCTGCAGTTGCTCCCAGTCAGTGACTGTGGTGGAGCATGGGCTGGTGCTCACTGCAGCAGAAGCACATGTGTGCTAGGGCTTTACGCAACTGAAAGAGGAAAAATGGTTTCTGTTTCTCTTTCTCTTTCCAAATCTTCCACAAGAGCATCGCAATGAACATAAATTGCATGCAAAACTTTGAACCAATGTATTCTAGAAAATAGTTCTCAGACATCCAGCCCCCTGAGATAGAGTAAAAAGCATAGGAAATAGTGGAAATAAATCACATAACCAGCAAAGAGAATGAGAGAGGGGTCATCATCAAAAAGAAATTTCATCGTGCATTTAGAAGATATAAGTCAGATGGAAGGGTTCTGATAAATAAAACAAAGTAGAAAAGCAACAACCTAGACTATGAAAACAATTGGCCAGCAGAAGATGAGGTAGCCCATTCTTTTATGTAATCATTACCAAGCACTATTCTCACGGTGGACAGGTACAGAAGATAAAGAAAAGGTAAAGGTGTAAAAAGAGAAGTCTTTTTATTAACCACTGCCTCCATTATATAAAATAGTATAAACATTATTTATATTTTCAAATGCAGTCAACAGAAGAACCAAAACAGAAATGGTTAAGGGGGGGGGGGTCTCCCTGGTGGCGCAGGCGGTTGAGTGCAGCACTGTGAAGCTGTCCGCAGCCTCTGCAGTGCCGGTTCGATGCCCGCCGGCCTCGGAGCAACCCACATGGCGAGCAGACCTCTCCTGTCTTGCCCGCTGCTCCCCTCAGCAGTGTATTTCGTCAGTCTGCCTCTTCTGTTCTCCACTCTGTCTCTGGTAAATCCTCTCATCCTCCCTCGCATCTGGCCTGTACCCCGGTTCTTGTATAAAGAAATCTTTAAAAATTTATTTTTTTACCATCTGCATAATTTCCTTATTTTTATTTATTTATTTTTTTAAAGATTTATTTATTTATTTATTTATTTATTTATTTATTTATACAAGCACTGGGTACAGTCAGAAGTGCAGGAGGGTGAGAGAATTCACCAGAGCCAGAGCGGGGAGCAGAGCAGGCAGAAGGACCAAAGTACACTGCTGAGGGGAGCAGCGGGCGGCACGAAGTACACTGCTGAGAGGTCTGCGCGCCATGTGGGACCCTCCTCAGGTGGCCGGGGAGCAGCCGGGGATCGAACCGTCGCTTCAGAGGCTGCGGGCAGCTTCGCAACCCAGCGCTCAACCGCTGCGCCACCGGGGAGGCCCTATTTATTATTTTTTTTAAAGATTTATTTATTCATTTACACAAGCACTGGGTACAGTGAGAAGCACAGGAAGGTGAGAGAATTCACCAGAGCCAGATCGGGGAACAGGGAAGGCAGACTGACGAAGAAATACACTGCTGAGGGGAGCATTGGGTGCGGCAGGAGAGGTCTGCGCGCCATGTGGGACCCTCGCCAGCGGCCGGGGATCGAACCAGCGCTGCAGAGGCTGCGGGCAGCTTCGCAGACCAGCGCTCAACCGCTGCACCACCAGGGGAGGCCCAATTTCCTTATTTTTAAAAACAGTAATAATGAATTGATGTTTCTGTGTCCTTTGGGTAAATACCTAGGAGTGGAATTGCTGGATCATATGGAAGCTCTATGTTTAGTAGGTCCAGAAATCTCCATACAGCTTTCCACAGTGGTTGGACCAGTTTGCACTCCCACCAACAGTGCAGAAGAGTTCCTTTTTCTCCACACCCTCGCCAACATTTGTTGTTGCTAGTTTTTTTAATATGTGCCATTCTCACTGGTGTGAGATGGTATCTCATGGTAGTTTTGATTTGCATTTCCCTGATGACAAGTGATGTTGAACATTTTTTCATATGCCTGTTGGCCATTTGCATTTCCTCTTCAGAGAAGTTTCTTTTTAGCTCTTCTGCCCATTTTTTGACTGGATTATTTTCTTTGTTGTTGTTGAGTCTCATCAGCTCTTTGCAGATTTTTGTGATCAGTCCTTTATCATTAGTGTTGGGTGCAAAAATGTTCTCCCAGTTGGTGGGGTTTCTCTTTGTTTTTGTTATTGTCTCTTTTGCTGTGCAGAAGCTCTTTAATTTGATGTAGTCCCAGCTGTTTATCTTCGCCTTCACTATCACTGCTTTGGGTGATGTGTCTGTAAAGATGTCTTTGATGTGCAAATCACGTAGTGTTTCGCCTATATTTCCTTCTATATATTTTATGGTTTCAGGTCTTATGTCTAATTCTTTAATCCTGCACCCCTATGTTTATAGCAGCACTGTTTACAATAGCTAAGCTTTGGAAACAACCCAAATGCCCAAAAATAGATGACTGGATCAAGAAGATGTGGTACATATATACCATGGAATATTACTCAGCATTCAAAAAAGATAAACACATGCAATTTGCAGCAACATGGATGGCGCTGGAAGGGATCATGCTCAGCGAAATAAGCCAAAAAGAAAAAGAAAAATACCGGATGGTCTCACTCATAGCAGGAATCTAGAAAACTTAAATAAGGGACCAGGAAAATGAATAACTGTAAGAAAGTGAAAATCAAAATCAACAAAAAACTATGAACCAGAGACACTTTTAGGGGGGCAGGGGCGGGAGGGGAGGGATGGGGGTCAGAATGGGGGCGCTGCAATTGTATGGTGAATATAACAATAAAATTTATTATCTAATAAAAAAAAAACAGTAATAATGAAATGAAGAAATTTGCTTTAATTATAAAATAATACACAAAAAATGGTAACCCTGGGGAAAGTGAAATTCATTGAACTAGTTCATTCTTTATAGATCCTAAATCCTCATAGTTAAAGTAAAATCAGAGGAAACACGTATGAGCTAATAAAATTACATGATGCATAAGGGAAGATCAGACAATGCCACTCCACTTCTTTCAAATCTTTATGGTGCTCATAGATATCAGAGGACTGACACAAAGCAACAAGTTCTGTGTAATAGTTTCCAGGGCTCTTATGACATTTTTCTACCATGACTTCTCTCTAATTCTAATTATAGTCCTATGACTTCCTACTAACAGGAATTCAATCTCTGTGAACTTGTGGGTCAGGCAGCAATCAGATCAATTTACTTCTAACTTTGAAGTACAAAACAATTTTCTAGATTTTTAGAGAAAAAGTAATTCCTTCTACCAGGCCTTCTACTTCTCCAGTTATCTTATGAGTTTGAGTAGAGTGGGACAATTCTAAACTTTTCTTTCTGACTTTGCGTTTAAATGGAAAAAACCTATCTCCTGAAATGCAGAGAGCTGTCAATTTATTAAGTAGTACAACAAACAAAGAATCTTTATGAAAATAATAATAACGATATTGAAATAAATAGGAAACAAAATGCATAGAAGGAAATGTAGTAAAATTGCATTATTTCTAGATAGTCAAAACATGTAACTTAAAGAAATCATAAAAATGATGCATCATTAACTGCAATGTGGTATCTTGGATTAAATCCTGGAATAAGAAAATGACATTGATTAGAACAAGTGCAATCCTAATTAACTCAGAATTTAGTTAATAATAATAACATACCAATGTCAACTTAGTTTTGACATACGTATCATGTTTATATAAAATGTTAACATCATGGAAACAGGATGAAGCATATGTAGGAGCTGTCTTATTGTCAGTACCCCAGATGGGAGGATTGGGGCCAGAACTAAGGACTAGTGAGACTTTGCAAAGAAAATATCTGATATAAGAGCAAAATAATTAACAGATTCAGTAGAAGGAAGCTGCACAAAATATCCTGACTTGGCCAGGCATTTATTATCTTAGTCTACTTGAATTGTCGTATCATAGACTGGCATGTCAGGGCACAAAGGTAATCATCCTGCACCCCTCTGGGCTCTTCTCAGGAGGGACAAGTAATCAAATAGCATAAATAGATTAAGAAGGGGAATTTCAGGGGCCTCCCTGGTGGCCAAGGGGTTAAGACACAACCTATGCAGCTGTCCACAGTCACTGCAGCATGAGTTGGATCCCGGCAACAGAGCTACCCACATGGCACAGCAGACCTCTCCTGACTTGCCTGCTGCTCCCCTCAGCAGTGTATTTCAGTCAATCTGCCTGTTCTATTCCCCACTCTGTCTCTGATGAATCCCCTCACTCCCCCCCCCACACACACACCTCTGGTCTGTACCCCAGTTCTTGTATGCATAAATAAATAAATCTTGGGGGGGGAGGAAATTTCAACTTAATAATGTATGTATGGAGAATTTACATGGCCATAAATTCTAAAAAATAATGGAGTGAACTGGGGCTATTTATACTGGGTTTAGGGACCTGGGGTGTAAAGGTGATAAAGGGAGAGACCTTGGTTAATAGGCAAGAAGAAAGGATTACCTCATCTATACTCTGAAACAAGAAATTCTCAGATAGAAAATATATGCTTAGTGATAAACTTAGACCTGAATGTCACACACATAACCCCCAAACTACATACTTAAGGTCATAAAAAGGGGAGCCATGATTGCCTCCCCATTTAGTAAAAGGGCAGTTTAGAACATAAAAATCTTGTCTTTCAATTAGGGAAGGGAGGAGGGTTTAGAAAAGAACAGAAGTTTTCCTAGCCTTCAGGGTCCTCACTGCTCTCAACTCAAAATAATTTGTGTTTTTTAATTAAGGTAATAGATAATAGAGCTCCCAAGTCTCAGAGGGCTTCTAGCTCCCACACCAAGGTGACAAGAGCATACTGTGCACTTTGAGAAAAGTCTATCTGACCCTTGGGGGAAGACTAATCCCAAATTTACAGACAACAGAAATGTGTTTTTCACAGCTCTGAAAGATGGCAAGTCCAAGATCAAGACACCTGCATGCTCAGTGTCTGGTGAAAGCCTGCTTCTTGGCTCCAAAATAGCTACTTTCTTTTTATATTCTCGTGTGGCCAAGGGGATGAGGAGTCTCTCTGGGGTCTCTTTCATAAGGGCACTAATCCCAGTCATGTGGGTATCACTGTCAGAACCTAATCAATCACCTCTCAAGGGCCATGTATCCAAATATTAATACATTGGCTATTAGTTAAACTGTGAATTTGGGGGAGACACAAACATTCTATCATAACTACTTAATGTATAAAATTAAAAACTTGGAAAAACAAAAGCTCTTACATAGAAACATTCATTTATTGCCCCATGGATGATAAGCTTCACAAAGTTCCAGGTTTTGTTTACAGCTAAATCCTTGTGTTGGGAACATGGTAGGCATTCACTTAACATTTGATTTAAAAAAAAAAGTCATCTTTGTGTCCAAGTCATATTCAAGTTATAACTATTACTCAGAGTGAACTGAATAAATGGAATTAAATTAGTTCAGACTCACAGTCATACATGCAGACATAAAAACTGGTTATTATACATTGTGTATTATCATTATTAATAAATTCACATCTAGATAGGGTGATATTATTAGGGTTATTAATAATAACATTAACACTATGTGCAAGAAATGATTTTTCTGTAGTTCTTAAGTTGTTGCTTTAAGTGTGGAATGTCAGTGGCTACAAGAGTATATGTAACTTTAAAAAAATTCTCCCTATATTAATATATGATAGTACTTAAATTTGCAATATAGTAATTTATTAATTTAGATTTAGGGGCCTCCCCGGTGGTGCAGCGGTTGAGCGCTGGGTTGCGAAGCTGCCCGCAGCCTCTGTGGCGCCGGTTCGATCCCCGGCTGCTCCCCGACACCGGAGGAGGGTCCCACATGGCGCGCAGACCTCTCCTGCCGCCCGCTGCTCCCCTCAGCAGTGTACTTCGGTCCTTCTGCCTGCTCTGCTCCCCGCTCTGGCTCTGGTGAATTCTCTCACCCTCCCGTGATTATGACTGTACCCAGTGCTTGTATAAATAAATAAATAAAATAACTCTTTAAAAAAAAAAAAAATATTAGATTTAATAATATCTCTAAAAAGTAACTGTACAGGGCCTCCCCAGTGGTGCAGTGGTTGAGCGCTGGGTTGCGATGCTGCCCACAGCCTCTGCAGTGCCAGTTCGATCCCCGGCTGCTCCCCGGCCACCTGAGGAGGGCCCCACATGGCGCGCAGACCTCTCCTGCCGCCCACTGCTCCCCTCAGCAGTGTACTTCGGTCCTTCTGCCTGCTTTGCTCCCCGCTCTGGCTCTGGTGAATTCTCTCACCCTCCCATGCTTCTGACTGTACCCAGTGTTTGTATAAATAAAGTAAATAAATAAATAAATAAATAAATAAATAAATAAATAAATAAATAAATTTTTAAAAAAGTAACTGTACATGTTATTACCAAAGAAAATATATCTATGATTTCATATACTTCATTAAGAATACTGACTGGATTCTGGAAAATCATTTTTCCATTAGGGTTAGATATTCATACATTTAAAGCTAGAACATTTAATATATCTATTTGGAAAAGTAATAGAAAATATCAAACTTTGTAACCATTATAGTAGTTTAATTATTGAAAGGATTTTTAACAGTGAAATTTATTTCAATGAGATGGAGATTATTAAATTTTTTAATGGAGTCATTCATTTGAAAGAGATATTTCATGTTACAATCAATTTTCTAGTTACCAAAATGTTAAATTAATAAAGCAGTCATATTTTTGTCATGTGATTAAAAATATAACAAATTCATGAAGTTCCATTCTAACACATTGTTTACTTCCCGATTGGACAAAGAATATATAGTTATGAAAGAAAATTTCAAGGAGTACACTGCTCACTAGAAAATGAAGCGCTCTAAATGGTCCTTATTTTCTTGAGTTAAAGCAGGTCATCTGTTACATTTATGTTCTCTGTTTGCTTTATCTTATTGCTGTCTTTGTAAGTGCTACTGCAAACTGCTTGAAAGACAGTGATACTACTACCTGGTACTTCCAAAGTTTGGAACTAAAAATGCAACTGGCACATAAAAGTTTCTGATAAACAATTCATGAACATCTCTTTTCATGTATCACCTTTAAGTAGAACAGTATTCTTTTTCTAATATAAATTCTACAGCTGGTGACATATTCCTAAGAAACATTTTAAGTTCTGATGCTTGCCAAATAACTAAGGTTGATGGTCCATGTCTTTATTCACTGAAAGAAGAACTAAATAAGTTCATGCCTAGTTTTTCCTAAGTATCTTAAAAGAAAGAAACTCTACTCTTAATCCCTGGATGACAAAATGCATAATTAAACATTTTATTGTCCAACAATTAAAGATTACAGTAGGCACCTCACTTTTTTAGAAATCTGTAAGTGTATAATATGGAACCTAAAAACATGGATCAATTTTATTAGAGAAAAATAAGTCAGTATAGATTGCCTAAAGAATTTAAATAACTTCAGCATTGATAAAAAGCAACAAGCATAATTCAAATGCAGGGTCCTCCTTTAATGCTAAAAATCAAAGTTCTTTCAAATAAGGAGATAAAGGTAAAGTATGACTACGAATGCCAAAGTGCTTTCAAAGCATCTTAGGGGAAAAGTAATAGGGAGAATTTTAGTATTAATATTTAATATTAGTTCCTTAGGGCTGCTATAATAAATTACCTTAAATTGGTAGACTCAAAGAACAGAAATTTATCCTCTTACAGTTCTGGAGGCTAGAAGTTCAAAATCAATGTGTCTTTAAGTTCCCTGTTCCCTGGGCCTCCCTGCTAGCGCAAGGGGTTAAGATGCAACCTGCCGTCCAGACACTGCAGCATGAGTTCGATCCCCAGCCAGAGAGCTACCCACATGGCACAGCAGACCTCTCCTGACTTTTCCATTGCTCCCCTCAGCAGTGTATTTCAGTCAATCTGCTTGTTCTGTTCCCCACTCTGTCTCTGGTGAATCCTCTCAACCCCTGACCTCTGGCCTGTATCCCAGTTCTTGTATGCATAATTAAATAAATCTTTAAGAAAAAAAAGTACCCATTCCCTCCTAAGGCTATAAGGGAGAATCCTCCCTTGCCTTTTCCTAGTTTCTGGTGGTTACCAGCAAACCCTGGCTGCATCTCTCCTATCTGCTTCCCACATGAGCAGATTCTCCTTGAAGTTTCCTGTGCCTGTTTTTGTCTCTGCACTATTATTATAAGGTCATCAATGATTGGATTTAGGCCCACCCTAGTGCAGTATGATTTCATCTAAACTTACATCTGTGAATAACCTATTTCCAAGTGAGATCATAGTCACAGATACTGTGGATTACAACTTAATCATATTTTGGGGGAGTGTTAACCTAAAAATAAAGAGCTTAAGTGAGAATCAATCAAGCATTTATTTAGGATCAAATAATTGCAATTCAGGTACCCCAGAAGGAGTAAAAGTTGAGACTTTTTGATGGGAAGAGGAAGATGAAATCAATGTTTAAAGACATGAGTGATTATAACGAGTTTAAGCTATTCTTGTCTATACATAATTGGTTACTGACTCTACCCCCTGGCAAAAATTCATACTCATCAGTCTTTGTAATCAGGATGTCTTTTCTCCTGCTGGTTTCTCACACAATGTCTTGTGAAACAATTACTGATTCAAGCAGTATAGACAAGAAAGCCAATATTCCACTGAGGCTTCTTGGACCCATTCTAACATGGTCGCATATCAACTTTTCAAAGGAGCATAAAATTCAACCCATTTTAGGCCCTGAAGGAAAATACCAATCCAGAGCTGTTCTTTAGGAAAAATGCAGCATAACAAATAAAGTAGACTTAGGTCTGAAAGCCAATCTTAGGAGTGCTCATCAGCTTTTCAACTCAAAGTGGACATCAAGAAAGGAATTTGTAGGGGGCTCTCTAGTGGTGCAAGGGGTTAAGCACAGCACTGTGAATCTATCTGCAGCCTCTACAGCACGAGTTATATCCCTGGCCGGCCAGGGAGCTACCCACATAGCAGAACAGACCTCTCCTGTTTCGACCACTGCTCCCCCCCGGCAGAGTACTTCAGTGGATCTTCCTGTTCTGTTCCCCACTCTTGTCTCTGGTGAATCCTCTCACCTCCACCACCCCCACTGCATCTCTGGCCTGTTCCCCAGTTCTTTTATCCATAAATAAATAAATCTTAAAACAAAAAAGAAAGGAACTGCAAACCTTGGTTAGGCCTGGAATCTGCATGGGGCACAACTCCAGGGACCATTTGCAAAGAGTGGTGCTCCCCGGATGTGTTCTATGCAACATCTGTGTCTCTACTTCAAGTCTTTTACAGGTGCCTGGAAGATAAAATCATAGGGACAACTCAGGCCAATTCTAATAATGGTGAGAGTTAGAAACTGGAGAAAAATGGAGTGGCCAGTCTAAAATTAGTGTGCTTCCTTCCACCCTACTTTGGTCATGCATGCAAGAACATACGTCCAGTGCTCCTACACAATCCCTTTATTTTTTAAAGGAAATATGGAATTTTGTTTTAATATAAAATCTACTGACTTTTTTTTGCTGATGTTCTGTTTATTTTTTAATTAATATTTTATTTTATATAATTCTTACATCATTTCTCATCTTTGCACAATGTGTGCATTTTCATTTTGGTTATATTCCCCATACAATTGTAGCCCCCCTTTATTTTGACCCCAGTCCTTCCTCTCCCCTTCCCTCCCCACCCCCTGTAGTGTGTCTCTGGTTTATAGTTGCTTGTAGATTTTGATTTTTACTTTGTATTAATTAGTCTTTTTCCTGGTCCCTTATTTAGGTTTTCTAAATTCCTGCTATGGCTGAAAATACCATTCGGTATTTTTCTTTTTCTTTCTTACTTATTTCTCTGAGCATGATCCCTTCTAGCTCCATCCATGTTTCTGCAAACTGCATGTGTTTATCGTTTTTGATTGCTGAGTAATATTCCATTGTTAGTTAAGCTATGGAAACAACCCAAATGCCCAAAAATAGATGACTGGATCAAGAAGATGTGTTACATATACACAATGGAAAATCTATGGATATTTAAATAATGGAAAGTGCAGGTGGTTGAGCGCAGCACTGTGAAGCTGTCCACAGCCTCTGCAGCACCGGTTCGATCCCGGCTGGCCGGCGAGGGTCCCACATGGCGCAGCAGACCTCTCCTGTCTCGCCCTCTGCTCCCCTCAGTAGTGTATTTTGTCAGTCTGCCTGTTGTTCTCCACTCTGTCTCTGGTGAATCTTCTCACACTCCCGTTCATCTGGCCTGTATCCCAGTTCTTGTATAAATAAATAAATAAATAAATAAATAAATAAATAAATAATAGAAACTAAATTTTAAAAAGTTTAAATTCCATAAAGGCTAAAAACAATATCTCTAATTTGCAACCTCTCTGATTTGCCCAACTGATTGAAGGATATCGCCCTCATATTGGGAGGGGTCATGAATTTTTATCTTTAAAGGGAAAACTGGGATGATTTTAATTCAATTGAGGGCATAAGCTGTGTATCTTCAACCTAAGCCTGAATGTTTCACGGCACAAATGAAAATAATCAGTAGAGAATCGTGCTAATGCTTACCACAAAACTTCCAACATCTGTCCCTATTATTTCCTCTGCTTCCCCTCGTGTTGCAATGGATGGATGATTCATTCTTCTCACTAAGGCCAAACATTCCATTTGTGTCCTCAGTCTCATCAATCACATCTCATTTTTACTACTTAAAGCCATTGCCTGTATGTACAGTGATAACCGCTCCTTCTCCCATGGCCCAACCCCATTCAGCCTTCCTCACACAGCACATTTCCTTAGAAGTGTTGTTTCTATTCAACATACTCCACTTCAGTTCACACTTGAATATACTCCATAAGGGTTTTATCTCCCAAAACTCACTGAAAATGCTGATAACCAAAGTCAGCAAAGTTAGCTGCTTTGCCAAATTTTATCAATTCTCAAGCCTCATTTTATTCCATCTATCAATACATAACTTAGTTCATCCCTCTCTAAACATTTTCACTTGACTTTTGCAATACTGTTAGTGAGCAGAATGGGGGGCACCCCGAAACCCGTACACCCACTTCTCTTAAATGGGCTCCACTATCCACTGCATCAAGACAAAATACTCTAGATCGTAAGTCCGTCAATAGAAATTAACTTTAATACAATTAGTGTGCAATAAAGAAAAGAGAAGAAAAAGAGAAATAATATAGGATCCAAATAGAGGTTCTAAAGCACCTTCTGGTGGGGACCCATAGGAAAGGGGCTGAAGAGGCCAGGCAAGTCTGAAAGGAAAGGAGAAAATAAAAGTGCAAGTCAAATAAAGGCTGCTATTGTCAGCATCCCAATGGTTCTCTGACTCACGTCTCTTTCCAGTGTCTCCTTCCATGTCCTGCAAGCCCTGGTGCAAGTCCTACAAGTCCAAGGACAAGAAGCAAGTGTGGCTTCTTCTTCACATGTCTCTCTGTTGCATATGCCTTCTCCAGTCTCATCCTAGTCCTACTTTTTTCTTCTTAGTTCCTTCCCAAGCCCTTTTTACCTTCCCCTTTGCTGCTCAGCTCCACCCTTCCTTAGGGTGGGGCAGAGAACCTGGAGCCTCCTATTTTTATAGGTATCATTTACAATTCCACCCTCTTGGTTATTTCCCCACCTTTTAGTCTGTTTGACAGTTTCTCCTTTTTGTGTCACAGAACATTCAGGGATGTGAAATAAATGTTTGGCCACATCCTTGACTTGCCTGAGGCCCTGGACACCTATGAGTAGACACTAATCTAATGGACTGAGACCCCCAGTGGAAGCTGATATGGAAGAAGAGTTTGGGAAAGAAAATTGAATGAAGAAATCTGGTAAAACTGATGATACCAGCCAGCAAAAAAAATAGAATGCAGTGGGAAGAGTGATTCCAGGTCCAACATGAAGTACTCCAGAACTATAACCTGACCCAACCCCCTCCAGTAACATTTCCTCCACCCATGACCCAAACAAAGAGGTGTCAGGTATAGTAGGTTAAATCTGTATCTAGGAGCTCAAAAGTTGTGTCATTGGGGAAGCCCTCTGAATAAACCAGGTAAGTTTCAAAAAGCAGAATAAGTTTTCTTGCCCAAAGACTGTGGAGGTCAGGGGTTTGTTTGGAGGAGGTTGGTAACAGCAGGGTAGCTGTTCAGGCAGCTACCACAGGAGAGAAATCAGCAGCTGTCAGTGGAGCAGAAGAGATTGAGAGGTGAACACTGGAGAGAGAAATGGCATTGCAAAATGTGCCAGCACAAATTTATCTATGACTTCCTGGAGGGAAGAGCTTGGAATAATGATGAGCGAAAACCTGGGTTTCCTGTTAGTCAGCCTTTCTGTAAGCTTGAAATTATGGCAAAATGTTAAAAAAAAAAAAAAAAAAAAATCCTGTAGTACATAAGGCTTTTAACCTGTGAAATGGTTTTGATTCCTTTTTAAAAAATTCTATGAAAACAGACTTTCATTTAGAACAATGGTGATGGTCTCAGTGCATATTTGAATACTGAAAGTGTCAGGCCACACCCTGCCCCTTTCTCTGGTAAAGACAAATTGGAAAGCCTGGGGGCTTCTCTGTTTGGTGCCAGTGGGGAAAGTTCAAACTCGGGGCACAGAAACCCTCAGGGCAACATATCTCCTAATTACAATAAAAATCAAAGCTATTTTCATCTCTTTTCTCAAGCCTTTCTAGACTGGCTTGGGTGCCTGTCCTGTTCTCCCCAGGAAGTCCCATTATGTGAGCAATAACCCTTTGGATTCTCTGTCTTTGCCTGTATGACAAGCTCAGAGTTCACATCAAAACAAATTTTGGATGTGGGGGATTGATCCATGCCATCAACAGGCGACTGTAAAACAGCAGTATTAAGACAGAGGCTACCAAAAAGCCTAGTAAAATATAGTATCTAAAAGAAACAGGGGAAATGCAAAGAAATTGAAAGTAAATTAAAAATGTTTGGCACAAAATGGAATATAATGGATAATCTCATTATTTCTCAAGCATATCTTCTGAAGTCGAACTCACTCTAAGTGAGAAATAAACCTTTAGAAATGTTTCTAGTAAGCCTTTAAAAAGGCAGAAGAAAAATATTCTTCATTAATTCACAGAATATTTTTACTGAGATGCCATCAATGTTTATGATATACATACATAAACACATATACAGTTAATGCAATGAACACACTGCAGAGAGATTTTTCTCACTTAAGAAGCATTACCATCTTTTCTACAAAATGTAATTTTTTGGTGAGTTGCTATTCAACAAAAAACATTCTGATTTCTGAAAATGTTTACAGACTCTGCATATGATCACAATACATCCAAGGCTGACAATTGTTGCAGAAACCTTGTCTCTTTGGAGGACAGAGCAAGCTTGGGGGGAAACAGCATTTCTGATTAAATCTCTCTTCTCCTTGCCTAAGGGAAGAGAAAAATCCATTGACAAATCCTTAGGGATCATTGATTTTTAGGTGTAAAACAAAAGAAATAGAAAAAGTAAGAAAGGAAACAAAAAAAAGGGAGATGAAAATGAATGCTTGAAAACAAATGTTGAACATTGTTTGCATGTAGAAAATACTTGTTTATGCTCAGAAAATCAACTTCTTAAGGCTAAAATGTCACTGGCTTGGGGACAATGTTTAGTTTTTCACACAATAAGAGTCTAGCATTTTGCTTTCATGAGTTACATTCTGGATATTGGCTATTTAAACATTCTTACATGGTCTTGAACTTTAATTATTTAAATGTTAAAATAAATGTCTGAATAAATAGCAAGGTAAAATTCACTGTCTAACCTTTGTAAGTGAATTTCGATTTGAGAAAATACCAATTCTAAGGCAAAATAACTTTAAAAGTTCATTAGCAGTAGTCTACTAGTTAAAAGCATCTTTAAGACTGGCAGAATGCTTTGCTGTGACTAGCATACAGAACAAAAGTAGTAACTTCCTCAAAATTTTTATTCTGCACAACTGGAGAGTTCTAAAACTAGTGGGCTTGATGAGATGGCATCTCACTCAAGTCCTTCAGTCCTAAGGTATATATCATACTGTTAGGGGGAAAGAATGTCCTGAACTAATAATTCCATACTAGCTTTGTGGACTCCACC
Source organism: Talpa occidentalis (assembly GCF_014898055.3). Classification (NCBI taxonomy): domain Eukaryota; kingdom Metazoa; phylum Chordata; class Mammalia; order Eulipotyphla; family Talpidae; genus Talpa; species Talpa occidentalis. The sequence continues at coordinate 22,420,395 of NW_023601653.1, read as the reverse complement.
CCCACTCCAGACCAAAGCCATCAAGACATCGGGAAAGACAAATTCCATCACCACCAAAAGGGAGGTTGCTGGGACCTGAGGGTGGAGTTAAGCAGCCAGGTTTGGTATATAAACCAGACACTTGGGCCTTGGCGTCTCTCGCCTCTTGGCTTCACGGCTTGTGGCTCCGGCCAGCTCTCAGAGTGCCATTTGGGATTCCAGATCGGTGGATCGGGTAGGACACATTTAAGACTTTATCTCCCACCCTTCTCCCTGAGTTGTACATTTCCTCATTTTCCTTCCCTTGTGAATAAATCTTTTATTAACCCTTTGTGTGTGCCTGCAGTGGAGTATTAAGTCCCTTTTAAGCGAGCAGGTGAGAACCCACAGGCAGGCAACCCGTTTTATGTTAGGGCTGCCTGTAACAATACTATCCTTTGCTCTTTTGTTACCTGCCCTGTAACACTTTAATTCTAATTTGAGTTCTGAACTACTTGGATTTAATTAGAGTAATTTATAATATTGTTATATATTTCTCATATATAATGCCTTTATTGATAAGAAATCACTCCACTTCCTAGATATTCTCAAAGAATAACAATGACAGGAAAGTGCCTAATTCAGTGTAAATAAGTGAATTAATCTTAAAAAAAAAGAAAGAAAATAAACAGGTGCTTAATGGCAACAGATAACAGATAAGATACTAACAAGAGTAAGATACTGTATTGGTTAAATGTTGCACTCCATTAACTCCCTGAAGGACCAATACATTATACGGTGTTTTGATAAATACGACTGTTGGAACGTCCTCTAGAAAACCTCCCTCCAGATTTAATTCTTACTTGAAAAGGAATACTTCTGGGGCTTCTGGGGATTAAGCAAAAAGCTATTTCAGCTGTCTCTTTTCTGTGGCTTAGTACTTCACTCTCCATAATTGTGTCAGCAAAACCAAATTGTAGTTTTGGGAATTAAGGAAAGAAAGTACAGGACTTTACAAAGCTCTAAGACTAAGAGACTTTTCTACCTCTAGAAAACCTTTCAGGAGCACAGGCTTGCCTGCCATCTCCATCAAGCAGACGAACAGAAAAAAAGAAAGGAAGAAACAGGAAACTATTATAGAAAAGATCTATTATTTCAGAGTAAAAGTCTTCCTGGTTACACAGAAGTATTTCTGATTTTTGTCCATTTCAACCACAGAAGCAATAATCTTTTCTCTGGTATTAATTCTGAAAGAGAAGAATGCCAGACTAAATACAATGACAGCAAAATGTATGGAATAGGGCTATATCTAAAAGAGGTCAGTATATGGCTATCATTAACATTTAAGCTGACAAGGGCTATAGACATTTTTTGATAGTCTTACTAGAACCCTTTCCTTCCTACTGCTTCTTAAATTACTTTTTTTAATATATTAATTTTTATTGAGGTAATGTTGGTATACAATACTGGATATGATTTTTTTCACATTTCTCCACAAGCATCTTGTCATGCCACACCCACCACCAAGGCACCCCTTGTCTTCCAACCATAGTCCATTGGGACTCTTTGATGTTATTTAAGAAAGTGAAGTAGTAGAGGTCTCCCTGGTGACTCAAGGGATTAAGACATAGTACTATGAAGATATTTGCAGCCACTGCAGCACAAGTTTGATCCCCGGCCAGGGAGGTGACCCACATGGCGCAACAGACCTCTCCTGTCTCGCCCGCTGCTCCCCTCAGCAGTGTATTTCAGTCAGTCTGCCTGTTCTGTTCCCCGCTCTATCTCTGGTGAATCCTCTCACACTGCCCTGTCCCCGCACATCTGGCCTGTACCCCAGTTCTTGTATGCATGAATAAATAAATCTTTAAAAAAAAAAAAAAAAGAAAGTGAAGTAAACCCAGAAAAGGACTCCAACCCTAGTTTGAGACTGAAAAATAAGCACATCTGGTACAGAACAAAAGGGAAAGAGTAAATTCTAAATCATTGATTCTCGCTGTCCATAGTGAGGAGAGCTTTTCATCCATTTGTGAAGGATTTATGAATAATTAAAAACACTCATTATTCATCTGCTATATGACATATAAAAGTAGTCTATATATGTGGTATATCTTAGCTACAGTTAATAATATATGGACTTAGGTTGATTTTTAATTAAATCTGCACATACTTAAGTCATAGTTTTCTCTGGTAATTTTCTTAACAAATTTAGTCTCTACGTGCCAGGAAAAAACATTGTTGTGCTGGGCTAAATATATCTGAAATTTGGATCCAGAAAAGCTAGCAAGTCATGATTTGGTGCCAAGGTTGGAATAATTAGGTTTGATTGACTCTTCCAGGTCATCTGTCACAGTGACATTAGCAATGCAACTGGCTTAAGTTACTAAAGAGGGACTTCACCTCCTGTTCCTCAGCACCTCCAGTCAATTCTATTCAATCAAGTCAAAACAGCCTGCTTTTATATATAGTAAATAGAATCACAATTGTTCATCTGAGGAGTTAAAATCTCTCTGGGATTAAATTCTTGGAGCAATTTTTATGAAGAATGCTTACCTAAGAGCCATAGCTATATCTTCAAATATAATTTCATTAGTAACAAATAACTTAGGAGTGAAACCTTTTTTATTAAAATAGCAATGCATTAAAACATCACTTAAGTTTCATGGGCCTCCCTGGTGGCACAGGGGTTAAAGACTCAGCACTATCAAGCTATCTGTAGCATTGCAGCATGAGTTCCATCCCTGGCCAGGGAGCTACCCACATGGCGCAGCAGACCTCTTCTGTCTTGCCTGCCGCTCCCCTCAGCAGTGTATTTCAGTAGATCTGCCTGTTCTGCTCCCCACTGTTTCTGATGAATCCTCTCACCTCCAGCAACTCCGGCCTACCTCCAAGCTCTTGCTTGCATAAATAAATAAAATAAATCTTTAAAATAATAAATCTGTAAAAGAATAAAGAAATAATAAGATCACTTAAGTTTCAGTTGTCCATCACTGAAAACCCACATGTGTATATGGCGCATTAAATTCACCATCACTGTTTCCTTTGTCCCAATTTACATATCCACATCCCCCTTCCTTTCTGGTACCACTAATTGGCATTATACAATAAAGCTTATTTTTCTGAAGCTTTTTTTTTATGTACATTTTTATGTTATATGTGAGAGAAAAGAGTTTTTAGAGTGTTTTTTTTGTGTGTGTGTGGTGTTCCTAAAAGTAAATTCCTTTTATATGCCCTAGTTGCTCTCATTCACATCCCTAACCACTTACTGAGGATGTAATTTGTGCAAGGCTTTGTGCCAAGAGTTAAATGACAATGGTTTGCTAATGTGAATCAGCTTGATAAAAACTATCAAAATAATTTTGCAAGTCTTTAGAAACACAGATTCCCAGGTCCCAGTGCAGTCATTCTGGGCAAGTGGGAGAATCGGTGATTTTTATTCTCTCAAAGTGATTTAACTGCATTTTTTTTTTAAGATTTATTTATTTATTTATACAAGCACTGGGTACAGTCAGAAGCGCGGGAGGGTGAGAGAATTCACCAGAGCCAGAGCGGGGAGCAGAGCAGGCAGAAGGACGGGACCGAAGTACACTGCTGAGGGGAACAGCGGGAGGCAGGAGAGGTCTGCGCGTCATGTGGGACCCTCTTCTGGTGGCCAGGGAGCAGCCGGGGATTGAACCGGTGCTGTAGAGGCTGCAGGCAGCTTCGCAACCCAGCGCTCAACAGCTGCGCCGCTGGGGAGGCCTGATTTAACTGCATTTTTAAAAAATATTTATTTATTTTATACAAGAACCATGAACCATGATACAGGCCAGATGCATGGGAGGGTGAGAGGATTCACCAGAGACAGAGTGGGGAACTGAACAGGCAAACTGACGAGATACACTGCTGAGGGGAGCAGCGGGCATGACAGGAGAGGTCTGTCATGCCATGTGGGACCCTCGCTGGCCGGCGGGGATCAAACCAGCGCTGCAGAGGCTGAGGACAGCTTCACAGCGCTGCGCTCAACAGCCTGTGCCACCAGGGGAGGCCCGATTTAACTGCACTTTAAGAATAGCAGTGTAAGTGTATCAAAGATACAGATGACATGGCCCTCCTTTAAGCAGCTCACAATGCAGTTGTGAAAGTACAAGACTTACTTTCATAAGTAGGTTATGGGGAAATTGTGGTAAATGCTAGAAGACAATTACAACTAAATCTTCAACCTGTGATCCGTCATATCTGGAGTTTTTCCTGATTTCCTAAACAATGCTCCATGCTAAGGGTTCTTAATCCTGAGCCCATGAAGTGTCAGGGGCTCCATGGATGAAGTGAGGTGCACTAAAAATAATCACACCTTTATCTTCATTAAACTCAAAACAGAAATTTGTAATTTTCTGTAATTACTTTTGTAGGCTGACATCCACAGAATATTTGCAATGTCTGAAATCAAAATATAGATCTTACTCATCTCTACTTCAGAGTTTCAGTAATTATTATTTTATAATGTGCTGTTAAAAACACAAACATTACTATGCATAATATTTTTGTGTTACTAGCTACATGCCAATGTAAACTTTTCATTTGAAATTATTCTGAAGTGTCAAAATATGCTTGAGAATATCTGTTCTCTGACAGAAAACCATAGAATGCTAAAGACAGAAAGGATGTTTCCTGTGATTTAATCCATAATCTTTATTTCATAATTGAAAAAAAGGTACAGTGAACACTGTTGATTTACTAATATTCTCTTCCCTGAAAATAGGACAGTTTTTACAGTTTACCTCAAATCAAGTGCAGAATCTGCTGTTTAAAAGAAATACCATCCCTCTTATGGGTAATCCTTCTGCAATGGACTAGTACCCACTTGAATGGAGAGGAATTCTATAGGGTCTGGGAAAATGCTACCTTATATTTTCAATAAGGAAGATGGGATTCTGTTCTCTCTCTTCCATCTAAATACATTAGGAGAAAAGTCCCTTGTTTTGTTCTCAATTATGATGGAAATTAAGGTCCACACAATTGAGTAATTTGTCCAGAGAGGTCTAGTTAGTCATGAATGGAATTACAATCTGAAACCACCTGCCTGAAGACTTGGGATCCACATTAACTATTTAGCTTCCTGCTACCCAACCAACACAATCTTATACCTGGAATAATGACAATAATAATATTAATGCCAATTTTCTATCTTTCCAAGAACTTATTTTATGTTTTATAAAGCCACAGGTAATATTTAGCTGGGTCTCTCTTTCAATTATGCATTTAAATCCCCAAGAGGAGATATAATTGAACACTTTTTGAGATCCTTCATCTATTTAAGATGAGCTAAATGATTTTTTTATGTAATTACATCTATTTTCCCACAGGAATTGCTGTTTCGTGACACAGAAACACTTGGGTGTGAAACAAATTAGAAAACTGCATTCTAACTGTAAAGTAAAGGACTTAATCAACATAAGGGCTTAATTTGGGTGTAAATCAGTAAGAGGAAGTAAGAATGAGTCAACACCAAGTAATAGCCAGCTCTAAGAAGGTTAGGTAATGGGACAAAGAGGTAGTCAACACAGGTGAGTGCACAAAGGGATTCTGGAAATTGAGCGTGGCAAAGCCAGAGACCCACTGCTGAGTCAGGGACAAGTCATTAAAATTCATGGCAGAAAATTGATGTGACTTGATGTCTCTGGTGAATGCTCTCACCTTCCTGAGCCTCTAGCCTATACCCCAGCTATTGTATAAATAAAACATAAATCTTTAAAAAAAATTGATGTGACTTGATACAATTGGTTCTACAGGCAGATAAGTGTAAGTAGGTAAGACTCAGATGTGCAGTTGTCAATAATCTGTAATCATTTTAAGTCAATATTTCCAAACTTGTCTAATCACAAGTTACAAAAAATATTGGCTTAAATAATGGATTCCTTGGTCTTCCTTCCTACCCACTTCAGGTGGGTATTAAATAGGAACAAACATTTACTTTTAAACAAACATTCATGATGATGAATCTTGGAATCTGGTAAATTCAGGAACCATTGACTTTAGCTTCATCAACCAATGAAATGAAAGGAGACAATGATCATCACTATAAAATGGAGTTTAATTAATGATAGTTTCTAAGAGATGAAGGTAGCCTCTGACTGAGTCCACAAAAACTGAAGCTTTTAGTTTTACAACTATGTGATGATAGCCAACTATCATCAAAGGCTGAATTACACCTTTAGCTTCCTAATGAAACTCTTTGGCTATACGCTTGGTCTTGTTCTAATCCATTCATTACTCTGCAGCCATCTAAAAACACAAATCTGATTATGTCTCTGCATTGATTATGTCATTGATTATGTCACTGCTTTGCTCCTACTTCAGAGGACATTTAATCTCAGGGAAGAACTTCTTCAGTTTTTGCATATGCTCCATTTATTCCCCATTTGTCTTCAATTTTTAAATTAGGTACAACCTCCTAATTTTTGGTCACAAGCTTCTGTTTGCTGCTGTAAAGCTGTACACTTACCTTAACATTAAATTTATTAAAGTGTATTATAATTGCTTATTGATTTGTTTATCTCCCTTGTTGACTAAACAATTCTGGGGAGAAAAGTCACAACTTGCTCATCATGAATTTCCACATATAGCACAATGGCTAGCCAGTGGGGATAGGCAATATAAATCTTAATAGTAAGGATGTACATGTTTCTAAATTAAAAGGAGTGATGCACAAATATCCATGAAACTTCTTATGCAGCAAACTCCATTTTATAGTGATGATCATTGTCTCCTTTCATTTACAACTACGCCACTTAGGAAGCTGCAGCATATATATTAAAAATAAAAACAAAACATCTGAACTTTTCCTTTTAGAGAAATAATTTGCTCTATTAGATGCAAGTGCTGGGGTTATAGAATAATTGTCTTCACTACTATATAATGATTATAAATTAGGTGCTTGCTCTTAAATCGAGAAATTGACTTGAGAGAAAAATTTCCCCTACAGACAGCAAGTTTGAGGACATTCTTTAATTACCAAGAAAAGATGCCCAAAGAATGACATCCTTTCCCAGCAATACTAACAGCAGGCATTAGTCACAATCTTGGCATATGAGCAGATGCTGGAATCCTAGAACTTCACTAGCAAGTGGTTAAAACCAAGCACATCGTTTCAACATGTCACAGTTATTTGACATTTCAGGAAAGAGATTACCAATTAGTTTAAATAATTCGGCCAAAAATATTTCCAAATTATTTCTACCTCACAGCTTTGCAGTATATGTCTCCAAATTCTTCCTTTCCTATTTATGCCCCAAGTGTGTTATTATTCAGAGATTAAAAGCCTGTTCAGATCATTCACAGAAATCCCATAAGATCTAGCAATATCCTGAGCAGTTAATAGGACTAAATTAGGAAGCTTTCTTTTATCTTTAGTGCTAAAAGTTCAAACTCTTGGAATGTCGACCGAATAATGCATTTCAAAGTATTCCTCAACAACCATAAGATCAGGAACTATTTAAAACTGATTTCCTATGTGATTGTTATTATACAGGAAGACAAATGGTTGTTGTATTGCTATTGGCATTGTTAGGTGATATCAAATTGAAATTTAAATGCCTTTTTGATCACCAAAGTATTATACCAGACATGCAAACTGAATTTGCTCAGAGTGAACACTACTGCAGCAGGTAAACTGAAAACAGAACGTGGCCCAGTGATATGCTGGCAGTATGTGCAGCAGCTGTGGAATAGCCTTGTATTCCATTCCCTTAATAGAATTTTATTTTCTCCAGCTTGCACCACCTCCAGGCAAGACACATGGGCAAGGAAAGCAAATGATGCTTTTAGTCCAGAAATATAAATTAGACGTTAGAGAAATAATAAATAGAGCTAACACAGCAAGCATAAAATCATATTATTTGCAATAATAATAGCGATAAATATAATGTAATTATATAACAATGCTGGTCATTGGTAATAATTATATAATAATGCTGCTATTATATAATAATAGTTAATATAACACCATAGGTGGTACCTATGGGCAAGTCAGGGTGTTGAAGTAATTTAACCACTCTAAATTTATTCTTATCCCCATTTTAGAAAAGAAGCTAATTTAGGATCTATTTATATATTTTATCCAAGGCCTCTCACTCATAAGTGCCAAAGGCAAGATTCACACTCAGATGTATCTGCCTTGAAGTTCCTTGAAGTTCTTAAACAATATGGCCAATTTCATTCCAAAGATGTGCAAAAATAAAACAGGAATCTGAATGAGTTGCTGGTTGAAATAAAAGAGAAAAAAAATTGAAGAAAAATATAGTCAAGAATGAGTACTTCGGCCATCCTGGTGGCCTAGGGGTTAAATCTCTGAGCTAGCCCCTCTACGGCCTGAGTTTGATCCCTGGCCAGGGATCTAACCCATATATAACACAGCAGATCTCTCCTGTCTTACTCATTGCTCCCCTGAGCAGTGTATTTCAGTCAATCCACCTGTTCTACTCCCCACTCTGTCTCTGGTGAATCCTTTCACCCCCCACCCCCGACACCGCTGGTCTGCACCCTAGTTCTTCTATGCAAAAAAGGGGTTCTTACTGTCTGTCTATATCTCAACATACATTATGCTGTCCCATAAATTTAGCATTGATTTTCTGGAAATCAGAATGAAAACGGGGTGCAATTGCCATTCCATCACACTGACAAATACGTGGTGTTCTGTACCATTAACTTCATTATTCTTTTTCGTTTCCTAGCGTGTATTATTTACTTTCACAATTTGAGATGATGTATTTCCCAGGGTGGACAAATAAGTGTGGCCTAGTGGGTTGATTCCACCTTGCTCCTCTTTATTTTCATTTCTAATACAGCACACAAGGGTCTCTTCATTATTATCCGTAGTAATGAATGCTTGCCAGCGAAACCATTACCTCCTAATCTCAACAATGTCTAAAGCTACAGCACTCAGCGCGTGATTTTTTTTTTTCTTTTTTCCTTTGCTTGAATTCTGGACATATAATCACTGCATTACAAATACTGCCTGTGGGAAATGAGGAAGTAGAGCCATTTGTGTGCTACACCAACTGATACAGCAGATGACAGCCAACTGCACAACATTTAGCCCATAAAACAAACAGAAACCACATTGAGGCTTCCATGCATGGAGGAGAATTGCAAGCATATGCTCACCATGCCCCTCTTAATTGAAGGTGCTCAGCTTACTCCAGGTAGTTGAAGCCCCACATTCCACTCAGCATTAGAGGGGGTGAGGAACAAGATAGATAATATAAAGAAGCTGAATGATGGCTAGAGGGTGGAGACAACTCTGTGAAATTAATTGGCTCCTTTTCTCCTTTGTCATTTTCCTCCATGTCCTACACAATGCAACCTAACCTGCAAAAGTGTCTCAAATTAAAGGCAATACTGGAATTAAAATAAAGCCAACTCCAAAGATATTACCAGCAGATCCCTTCTCAAACTCGTCCTTCCTTCCCCTTTGTCTTCTTCACTCCTGCATGGTGAAAAATACACTATACTTCTTAGCCCCCATCCTCATTTCAGTGTACTCGATGAAAGTAGAACAGAGTTTTCTGGGGAAAAAATTTATATTGTCTCTCAGCTGCAAGCCTATCATCTCCTGCTCTTGGCGATGGGACTCTGCAGACCACCTTTTTGCCTGCTACGCTTTGACAACGGTGGGAGCTAAAGGGAGCCTGCCAAAGTAGAGAGGAGAAAGGACTTTGATTTTTCCTATTCTCTGTTGGTTTCTGGTGGGCTCCCCAACTGCTGTGATGTGACGTGTGATCATCATGTCCTATCATCACCTTCACCCTGGCAAGGGCAGTTCTTTCCCAGAGCAAAATAGAGAAAGACTGGCAAGCTGGAGATGGAAAAGTAGGAGCTGTCCCTATGTAATTATGGGGTTTCTGTTGGCCTTGGGTTCCTGGCTGCATCAACCCAGCAACAAACCTTCACCCCGGAAGAAACAATTCCTTCCCATAGGCACAACTGAATCCAGTTTTTAGTTTTCCCAGCACCGGCAGAACTAGCTTCACTGATATCACATCACTGGCAACCTCTCCTCAAAATTTGAGTCACATTCCTATGGCCCCCCCTCCTTTTAGCTCAGCAATGGCAGTACCAGCTGAACACCCCCTCTTCAGAAAGGCATGGCGGCTAGAGCTTCTAGCCAAGCCAGAAGAAATATGGCTGAAGGACAAATTATCAGACTGTGAACTCTAAGGACGTTCAGACTTTAGTGGAATATGCTAATCTGGCAAAACTGAGATACAGATCATGGCTTTAGAGCTGGAGAATTAATTTCTCAGATTCTTTTATTTGAGTAGTTTGCATTCTATTTTTAGAACCTATTGTTATCACTACCTTCATTTACTACTTTTAGCTGCCTGTTTTTCCTAAGAGCGCTTATATCTTCAAAGACCAATATTGTAAGCTTATAGAGGGTAGGAAACTTTTGTTTTGTATGCTCAGCACATTGACAGTGTTCAATATATCTGAAATGACAGCAACAAAGGAATTACATGCCTTCTGCTATAGCTCCTGATTTGTATGTTGTGAACAGCAGGTTGCCAGAAAGACTCTACCTACAGTTTGTAGAGATAGGGTTGTCCCAAAGGAATAGAATGGTAACTTAATAACAACCTTAATTCAAAGTGTCAGCAGGAGAGAAAATGTAAGTAGCAGCAAGAAATGGCAAATTGCAGCTTCTACAGGGCAAAGGGAAAAAAGAGCCAAACAAAATAAAAAAACCCAAGTAACTCCAGAGAGTTATAATAAGATTGCTCCAGTAAAGCTTTCTTAAAACAGCAGTCTCTGGGGCCTGCCTATTGGCATCATTAATATCATAGGAAAGGAATAGATGCTGTGAAACCCTATGGATTTCCCAAAGAGTGCAGAGAAACCGAAGGGTGAATAATACAACGAAAGCACAGAAGTGCTAGGCTTATGAGACTGTTTATTCTGCAGCAATTTCATCACAGAGCAAGCTGATCGCTTTTCTAATGCCTTAAATCAAACAGCAGGTATCGGTATCTTTGGCCTCAAGGTAAGAAATATTAAGCATTAGCCAACTTTCAGACTTGACACATTGCAGAGGTGGAGCACGAAGATTTCACAGGATGTGTTCTCTGCCATTTTTCCCCTTTTTTCTACGTTTATATCCTAAAAACTGATGGGAATAAAATTTCAGTTCTGCATCCTTCTGTTGTGGTGCATTTCATTGTAATCCTCCTGTGCAAAGAAGGACACTTTTCATATTAGTCATACCTGTTTCGGTCCAAATGTTTTGGAAACATTTACATTCAAAACACTTTTGCTCCTTTTCATTTTCTATATAGAATTATTAGATGGAGAATCAAAAGCAAGACAAAAGGGGCTACAGTCCTTTGACTTTCTCTTTGCAAACAATAAATATTAAGAGGTGGCGCACGGGCTTAAGCACTATAAAGCTATCACCAGCCACCATAGCACGAGTTCGATCCCTGGCCAGGGAGCTGATCCACATGGTGCAGGAGACCTCTCCTGTCTGCCTGCTGCTCCCCTCAGCAGTGTATTTCAGTCAATCTGCCTGTTCTGCTCCCCACTCTGTCTCTGGTGAATCCTCTCATCCCCTGCATCTCTGGCTTCTACACCAGTTCTTGTATGCATAAATAAATCTTTAGAAAATAATAATAAATATTAAAAGGTATTGGCATTACAGTGGAAAATGTTCCAGAGGAAAATGTCCTGGATTCGAGAATCCTACTCAAGCCATTAGGGAAAAATGAACAAAACTTCCAGCTGAGTGATTTAAAGTTTATTAAACAACTGTCCCTACCCTCCTTTTGTGAATGGTCATAGGAGAATGTTGGCTGGCTTGTGCATACTCATATAATAGAAAATTCATATGAATACACCAAGAATACTAAGATCCCAGGACAAAAATTGGAAGCCTGATATGAACCACGCATTATGATAGTTATTAGGGATATAAAAATGAGTAAGACAGATCATTGTCCTACAAAAATTTCATAGTATAGAAAATTTGGAGGCAATTCCATGCAGTTTTAATCTACCCTAAATCTAGAATTGTATATTGTTTTAATCCTATGGAATGCACCTTGTAATTATAGTTCCTCTTGCTTTTCACATATTTTAAAAATTGACATCGATATTGATCACACACACATACAAACACACTATTCTTGATTGTTGAAACTGCAGACAGATCAGGAAATAGGCTCTGTTCCTTTTATTTATTGTTTGCTTTTCAGATCTTATGTTTATCAGTATATTCAAAGATGGTGAATCTGCAAAATAATTTGTAAGAGTAGGTCAGGTAAAATTAATTTCTCAGTTCTTTCTATTCTGATTATCTAAATGCTTCAAACAATTCTTTCTTTAGTCTTCTCCTTAGTCCCTTCAAAGTCAATTGTTGAGACTACAACAATGAAATTCAAGACTCAAATTCGAGGCGGGCTTACATAACTACTCTGTTTTTCTCAGTCACCACATTACACACATTACACTTACCACATGTCACAAAAATATGATCAGCAGAAGTAGGTGAATTTCAGAAAAGCACAACCGAAGTATGGATGGAGGACCATGCTTCAGTGATTGGGAAGGTAGCCCAAGTTAGAGGAAAGAATTTTGGACACAGAGTCACAAAACCTACGTCCTCATCTAGTGGCCCTGCTTTGACTGTTCACCAGCTGTATAAACTCAGTACTGTCTTAGTGACCTCCCACCCTTAAATTCCTCAGCACAAAGCAGAGAGCTCAGAACAACATAGAAAGCTGCTCTTAAGCATAAATGAGCTTAGCTTTTGACCTCAGCCAATTCAATCTTTAACAAGGTAAATAAAATACACTTGACCTGTCTATTTCTTTTACAATTGTTTTATAAAATTGAGACAACAAAGTTTAAAGAATTACAATGAAATTCATTCATATCTTTGTCAGTTGGACCTCTGAGCAAATAGACTATTAAAATATACTAGAAAGAGGGGCCTCTATGGTAGCGCAAAGGGTTAAGATGCAACACTATGAAGCTAATTGCTGCCATTGCAGCACCAGTTCTCTCCCAGGCCAGGGAGGTGACCCACATGGTGCAGCATACCACTCCTGTCTTGCCCACTGCTCCTCTCAGCAGTGTATTTCAGTAGATCTGCCTGTTCTGTTCCCCACTGTCTGTGGTGAATCCTCTCACCTGCACATCCCTGGCCTGCATCCCAGTTCTTGTATGCATAAATAAATCTTTAAAAAATATATATACTAGAAAGAAAAGACTTTATGTGTGAAATGTCCTTACATTTCATAGATATCCCAATATTCCTGGATAAGGGTTGCCTGCAGTGAGTTGGCCCCAAGATCTAGAGGTAGGTATAGCTCTCTGGGGGATGTTGTGTAAACTCTGAAATTCTCTGCACTATTGAAAGATGTTTCATCATGAAGATGGTATAAAGGTGGTATGAACCATGGTTTGAAGAGATGGTAAATCACACATAGGGATTTCATCTGTTCTGAGCCAGAGAGACCTTGTCTGACTTGGGAAAGAAAGAACCAGCAAATCATGCTTGGTGTCCTGAACTTCTATCTGCTTCATCTGAGTCTTTAGATGGCCTTCATCCTCAAAATCATATATCTGACAGTGATACCAGTAAAATATATGATTTCTGTGTATCCAATCTGGTAATCTACTCCTGTATAAGCACAGAAATATTTCAGAACTACTATATCAGCAGCAATAATGAAAACAACGCAGTCAGTATCTCCTCTGAGAGAATTCTTTGACTTCACAGATAGTTTGGCATCATTCCATAATCATAGATGAATCCTTTCTTTTTACCAAGACCTGTACTAATTCAATTTATGCTATAAATAACAAAGCTTCCAAAATTCAATGGCTTGAAGAACAAAAAACATATTTCTTTCTCTTGCACAAATTCCAGGCAGTTGTTTCCTATTGGAGGGCAAGGAGGAGGGAAGAATTGTTGTTGGTAATGTCTCAAGGACCCAGAATTTGAATATGCAGGCTCTGCCATCATCAGTGTTCATGGCCTCCAGATTCACCCTAGGGCTCATGATTCTCGCCAGCCAGGAAGGAGAGAGAGTATGGAGGAGCAACTTGGGGGGCTTCAAGTGCCAGGTCCATAGCACACTCATCACTCAGATTAGTTCCATGGTCGAGAGCCCAATCACATGGCCTCATGTAACTGTAAAGGGGTTATTAAATGCAATCTAGCTTAATGCTGGGAAATATAGAGATAGAATAAATTTTTGGACAGTTACTTCTCTGCCACAGGTGCTAACAGATGGATTAATATTTTTCTAAAATTATAAGACAAATGCACTGGTAAAAGAGATCAGGCAGGGGGCTTTTTGGAAAGTCTTTTTTATTTTCCCTCCAAGCTAATATTTATTAGTAATCAGACGTTTTCGTGTCTGATTTTCACCTTGCTGATAGTTTCTCCATTTGTTTAAATAGCTGAGGAGTGAAACACTTTTTCACCTCGTGATCTTACAGTAAATAAAGAAAAAACAGCACTAGGTATCTTCCACAGATATCAGGCAGCTGCAGCCAAAGACAGAGTGTATTTTCAATCTCACCAATGTCCTATTCTGTCTTCTATAAACTAGCTGATTAGTGGTGAAAGATCCAAGAACAATCATTTTTCTACTCAAGTTACTGAGAAACAATGGCATTATTTTCATTCTCTACAGAAAAAAAAAAGCAGCAGGTACACATTCTGAACATAGAGAAATACACATTTTTTAAGAATATTTTTCATTCCGGGGCCTCCCTGGTGGCACAAGGGGTTAAGATGCAACCTATGAAGCTATTCGTAACCACTGCAGCATGATTTTGATACCAGCCAGGGAGCTACACACATGGCACAGCAGACCTCTCCTGTCTTGCCTGCTACTCCCCTCAGCAGTGTATTTCAGTCAATCCGCCTATTCTGTTCCCCACTCTATCTCTGGTGAATCCTCGCAGTATCCATACCTCTGGCCTGTACTCTAGTTCTTGTATGCGTAAATAAGTAAATCTTTAAAAAAATATTATTCATTCCTATTTTATCTTGCAACACGTGCAAGCTGTGTCTCTAGATGGGGCAATCAGAAGCGAGAGTCTCCACACTAGGAGCAACTGGAAGCATCTTTCATGATGACAGTGATGGAAGAGCTGTCATAAGGTAAAGACTCTGTACGGTAAGGAAAAATGTCAGGCTTTTCTGCCTTCCCGCCATCAGGACAGATGATGGATCCTTGCGGTCCTGAATGCATGCCTGATGGCGGGCACCTGGAGTAGGGTGTGGGCATAGTTAGATGGGATTCACCTGGGCTAAGACTGGGCTTTCAAGGGCGGCGTCATGGGGACGCCAGCAGAAGCTGAGAAAGAAGCAGCAGAAGCCGAAAGAAAAGCCGAGAGAGAAGCAGAAGCTGAGAGAATGCCGGAGAGCCCAGATAGAGTGAAGACTTGCTGGGAGCTGGGAGGACTGCCAGCCTCCCGGCACCCCAGCACCCTTACCTGCTGTGTACCGGGTAAATCCCAATAAAAAGACCTGCAAAAAGCCACTAAGGGCTCTGATTCCTCCTTTACCCGGTCTGCATGGGATCAGAAAACCTGCACTGTGCCCATGTCCTGCCTCCTACAGACTCAAAAACCTTCTTAACCTATGAGCAGGATTTTCCAAGGGCTGTCTGGGATCCAGAGGGTATTAGATTTCTCACTGACATGACATAGCTCGGTGGAGCTCTCCCTAGGACCACCACAAATATTACTTACTTGTGAGATTATTTGATTACGCCTTTCATGACCCCTCAATGAAAATGCTTTAGGAAAGCAAGGACCTGTTTGTTTGGCTCACAATTTAACCCCAAGTGTCTAGCACAGAATTTGTCATGCATTTGAAGCCAATAACACTTGGCAAATAAATTAAGCACAGGAAAAAAAAGCAATAGAACTTACCATTTATTGAAATTTTTGCATATCCCAGACACAGTGCTGAGCAGTCAATATTCATCTGCTCTGGGAGATATAAAAGCCCTTCATTAACCCCCTTACACAGGTGAGGAAGGAGACTTAGAGCTGTTGGCTCATTTGTCTGAGTTCACCAAATAAAAAAGTGAAATTCAAAATTTGACCAGGGTTGTTCACTTTCCATCCCCTGTGATCTTCGTTCTTCTAGTTTGTCTTCTTATCTTATTGATCAAATAGTTGTTTTTCTATCTCAGTATCACAGTAGAAAAACAATCGGCAGATTTCACAAGTTGCTTTCAAATCAGAAAAAGTGCTTTCAAGCTGTAGGTTCTCCCTCAGAAAGCTGTTTAATGAGCCCAATCCTGAAGAGTGAGAAGAACTGAACCCACCTGCCATTCTGCCTGAAGCCACAGCAAACAAAGGCGCTTCAGGAGGTGAATGGATAATTAAACCGGTATATCCAGGCGATGGAATATTATTCAACAATAAAAGGAAACAAGCTCTCAATCCACAAAAAAGACATGCGTAAATGCATAATACTCAGTGAAATAAGTATCATAAAGGCAAAACTATGGAAGTACTAAAACTATCAGGGGTTTGGGGGAAGGGATTGATAAAAAGACAAATCAATTTTTAGGGCACTGAAACTCTTCTGTCTACAATAGTAGATATATATCACGATGCATTTGTTAACGTTTGTTAAACCCCACAGAATGCTTAAGACCAAACAGTGAACCTAACACAAATTATGGACTTTGGGTACCAATGATGCTTCAATATAGTAGACCTATTACAACAATGTACCACTGTAGGGGGTGTGTGTGACAAGTGTATGGAATCTATGTATGTAAGGGGGAACAGGAAATATATGAGAAGGTGGCATTTTCACTTAATTTTATTGTGATCTTAAAACTCCTCTAAAATAAAATTTATTAATTTAAAAAGTAATATAAAATAGACCCCATCCTTTCAAAAGGCTCGAAACCAACCTAATAAGCTGATAGGTATCACTGAAAGCACTCTGTATTGTATTGACTGCTTGGGAAAAAAAAACAGGGGGAGGATACTCAATCCTTCATTGAAAAAAAAAATAATACACTATATTAGCTACAAGGATTGCTGAGAAAGAGATGTAGCAATGAAAGTGACTGTAGGGTAAAGAAAATGTCAGGCTTTTCTGCCCTCCCGCCATCAGGATAGATGATGGATCCTTGTCCTGAATGCATGCCTGATGGCGGGCACCTGGAATAGGGTGTGGGCATAGGTAGATGGGATTCAGCTGAGCTAAGACTGTGCTTTTAAGGGCGGCATCACCAGGATGCCAGCAGAAGCTGAGAAAGAAGCCGAAGAGAAGCAAAGCAGCAGAAGTAGAGAACGCCAGAGAGCCCAGATAGAGTGAAGACTTGCTGGGGGCTGGGAGGCCTGCCAGCCTCCCAGAAAGCTGTTTAATATTCTGTTTAATATTAAATAAGCTGTTTAATATTCCATCGCCAAGCCAGCACCCCTGCCTGCCATATGCCTGGTGAACCCCAATAAAAGACCTGCAAAAAGCCAATGAGGACTCTGACTCCTCCTTTACCCGGTCTGCATGGGATCAGAAAACCTGCTCAGTGGTCCATTCCTGCCTTTACAGTGACACAAAAGACATAGTAAAACGATTCACAAGATAAAAAATGTGTCATATAGAAACATAAAAAAGAAATACTGAAGTGTGAGACTGAGTGGGCAGCATAGAAATTTTGGAAACAGCACCATAAACACCTCAAGCAATTTATTTATTTTTTGTTTGATAATCATGAATCTTTATGTCTATCATTTTGCCTTAATCTTCTTATAATATATATAAAGTGACAATAATAATAGATATTTTATTTTACTGGGTTATAAGCTTTAATTTTGAGAAAACCCAAATTCCTTAAAGGGCATTAATTGAACAACAGTTGAACTTTTTATTCTCATATCTGCTAATCTAACTGCACCTGAGTTTCTCAGAGTCAGGAACTGGGGGTAAGGAGGAGAAGGAGGGGGACAATAAAGAAAGAGAGGGAGACAGTAAGGGAGGAAAGCAAAAGAAGGAGGAAGAGAGGAGGGAGTGGAGGAAGGAGAGGGGAGAAGGGAGAGAGAAGGACAAGTCTCCCCAAGATTTTTCAGAAGAGGCTTTCAAAGTTATCTCACTTTGCCATATGAGATGAGGTCAAACGGGGCCCTGCAAGCTGACAAAATACCTTTACTACTTCTTCAACTCCTTGGAAGGTTGAAAATTAGGGGTATTATCCTCCCCAGAAATAAACTTTCTATCAGAAAAACCCATATGGGGCCTCCCTGGTGGCACAAGGGGTTAGGACGCAACCTATGAAGCTGTTCACAGCCACTGCAGCACGATTTCTATCCCCTGCCTGCCAGGGAGCTACACACATGGCGCAGCAGACCTCTCCTGTCTTGCACACTGCTCCCCTCAGCAGTGTATTTCAGTCAGTCTGCCTGTTAACCTTGCTCAGTTAACTTTGCAAAGTTAACTTTGCTCAGATCAGTATAACTGATCTCACAGATGAGTGAAGTAACAGTAACAGAGGAGCATCAAGTGGGTACAAATAATGAGTTGTATTTATGATACTTTGTAAGCATATGTGCCTAATTGCCTTAATAGGTTTTTAGTTCATTTACCCCATTGTCCTTCAGGGTTTCAGGGCAATAAATTATAATGCATTTGTCCTGTATTGCTATAAAAAGATATAAATGTTTATATCCTTCTCTATTCCACAGAGAAAGGAAGGCAGCAATTTTATACACAATAATGCAATACATGAGCATCAAGTTTTTAAGTATGTTATCAAGAGACATGTCTTGATTGGATGTCTTTCTAGATATAAATAGCAGTTTAAATGGAGGGTAAACAGTACCTGAAGGAACAAAGAAACAGTTTCTCTCTCTCTGTCTCTCTCTCTCTCTCTCTCTCTCTCTCTCTCTCTCTCTATCACACACACACACACACACACACACACACACACACACACCTTCTCAAATTTTTTAGTCAAAATAATTGAACTCCAACAGATACTATCCCTCTCTTCAAATTTAAATCTAGGATATCAGTTCCTGGCAGTTTACTTATTCTTGTCAACACCTACTCCATTTTCTAAAAAAAATAGGTGTCATACCTATTCCACAAGAATCTGTGTCCCTTTCACTTGTATTGAAATAAACAAATGTTTCTTTTTCTTTTTTTTTTTTTTTTTGGTGGGATCCTCACTGGTGGCCAGGGATCGAACTAGCATTGCAGATGCTGTGGGCAGACTTGCAACCCAGCACTCAACCGCTGCGCCGCCAGGGGAGGCCCTAAATGTTTCTTTTATGCACCCCTTTTTTTGGCAGAATCAAAAGTTTTATTACTTTTGGTTTGACTCTGCACTTTCCTTTATGCCCTATTTCTTTTCTTGTTTTATTTTTTGCATCCTCCCCTATTCCCTGATGGAAGGAAATTATCACGCCTACTCAGGCACTCCTGACCTGCTGGCCCCCACAGCTATGGCTGACTTAAGAGGGGCCTGGGGCGCCAATGTCACCTTTCCCAGGGAAGTACATATACCAAAGCTACAGTCTGGCCCTTGAGGCAAATACCAAATTTGAGCTAAGGCAACCTGGGTTGCTCTCTTCTCCACCCTAATGCAATTCATCGCTGCCAGCATGATTTCAGCAAGGGCACTAAGAGGAAAATAGACCCCAGAGTGTTCCATGGCTCCATCTGTCTTTATACTTTTATTTGCAAATACTATAGAAACACCCAAGCTATATTATAGATTCTCTGGATTCCTATAAACTAAAATAAATTATTTTTTCTTTATATAAAATGTCTTTGATGAAAAGGTTATGCTTTGTTTATTTTCATTTCTGAAGACTCCTACTGCTAGATCGGTGAGTCAGAAATAAATGTGCCCAAACAAAATGTCTCATCATGAATACTTCCCAGATTCATCATCTAATTCTGTGACGCTACTGACCTCTAGTGTTCAGAACACTGAGCTTTTCTTTAACTTCATTTGTATTATTTTCAAGCTTTCTTCATGAGGTTGGTTCTGCTAGTCAATGAAACCTGATAAAAATTCTACATTCAAAAATAAATAACTAATTGTTTTATAATATAAGAACTGGATTTGGGAATTGATATTTGGAGCATTTTTAAATGTGAATTTTTTTTAAAGATTTATTTTATTTATACAAAAGCCAGGGTACAGTCAGGATTCACCAGAAACAGAGCTGGGAACAGACCAGGCAGACCGATGAAATACACTCCTGTGGGGAGCAGCGGGCAAGACAGGAGAGGTCTGCTCGCCATGTGGGTTGCTCCGAGGCCAGCGGGGATCGAACCGGCACTGCAGAGGCTGTGGACAGCTTCACAACACTGCGCTCAACAGCCTGAGCCACCAGGGAGGCCCCCTTAAATGTGAATTTTTAAAAGACGTGAACATTTTCAATGAACATAGACATTCCCTTTGAAGGAACTCAAATGGAATGAATGTAGTTCAAAATCAAACTCCTTGCTTCTCTTGTAGTCTCCACCTTTCCATGTTTGTATGACAAAGCCTTGAACTTATCTTTGACCTCTTGATTTCTCTCATGCTACATATAGATCCATGAGAAATTCTGGGATTCTACTGTGGAACACATTGGAATCCAGCCACCTGTCACCTTTACAGCACCCTGTCCAAAACTACCTTCTTTTTCACTGGGGTTGTGTGTTGATAACCTTCTCACTGGTCTCCCTGAGGAACTAGCTCCTCTTACATGGACTGTTTCTTTAGCAGCCACCAAGTTCCTTTAAAAATAGAAAGCATCTGCAATACGAGTTCAATCCCCGGCCAGCCAGGGAGCTACGTACATGGTGCAGCAGACCTCTCTTGTCTCGCCCGCTGCTCCCCTCAGCAGTGTATTTCAGTCAGTCTGCCTGTTCTGTTCCCCGCTCTGTCTCTGGTGAGTCCTCTCCCCCGGCCCCGGCATCTATGACCTGTACCCCAGTTCTTGTATGCATAAACAAATAATTATTTTTTAAAAAATAGAAAGCATATTGTGGCATTCCACTGCACAAGGAAACTTCAAATGCCTTCCAGGGCTCTCAGAGAAAAGGCTGAAGCCTGGCAGTGACTAGAGGTCCCCGTCAGACAGGCCTCCACATCCCATCACTCTTACCTCACCTTTTCAATGCTCCTTTGTCCTCCATCCTCCCAAGCTGGTCTCTTGGTTATTTTGTAAACAAAGACAAGTACCAAGCTGGCTGAAAGTTCTCAGTCAGAACAAACTTTAGACAGGTTTGTAGGTCCCTGTTGTTCCTTTTCCTAAAAATTTTGGAAACTTGTAACTGTATATTTTTCCTCTGCCCCTTTGAGGTTGCAAACCCCTTTGAAAAACTTCTTGTGGGTTTTATAATCCAGGAATGTCTTTTTCAAGGACCCAAAGCCACTTCTTTGAAATGTAAACATCAAGGAAGATGGCCTTTGTGTCCCAGTCTCTCTGGAAGGGTAAGTGCCTTTATCAGCACAGCACTGGATAAAGGCTGACAAAGGGTGGAATTTGAAAAACTTTACTTTTTTGTTGGGTAAGGTAAAGGACAGGCACAGATGGTCTATGATCCTCAGACCCGCCCTCCCCCCAAAGGCAACTCGTAAAATCTTCAGCTCTTTGTGTAGTTAAGTTCAACCTCTCCCCTAATGCAGTCTTAAATAAGGGTTTTTTGTTGTTGTTGTTCTGTTAAGTTTGTCCTGTGCTATTTTTCTTTGATAATACCAAGCATGCTAATTCCTTAGGGTCTGGGTATAATCATACAATGCTTAATAAAATTTCAGTCAGTGATGGACCACATCCACCATACAGCCTGGGTGTGTAGTAGGCTAGGCCATTTGTGTAATCATAGTCTATAGCATTCACACAATGATGAATTGCCCAAGGATGCATTTCTCTGAATGTATCCGCACCATTAAGTTTCTCATGACTATATTTGCTCTTTCCTCTCTGGAATGTATTGATCCCTAGGTACATCTGTGTGACTTGCTCCCTCAACTTCTTCAGACCTTTGTTCAAAATGCTACCCTATTGTAACAGTGAAATCGCCATAGAAAGGGGAGATTCCTGTTCCACTCAGGGAAGGGTGGATCTGAGTAGTGAGGGGAAGCTAAAAAGGACTTAGGAGAGAAAGCTGAAGAAGTGAAGACATAGAGGAGGCACACGAAGCAGAGAGACACGTGAAGAAGCTGAGCTAGCTTTTCGGCCTTCAGCTTGCACCAGGGACTTGGAGGACATGGAAGAAGATACTTGGAGGAGATGTGAGTGAGAGACTCATGGGGAGGCTGACAACGGCAGCCTTTATCTTGACTTGTACTTTTACTTTACTCCTTTCCTTCCAGACTTGACTGGCCCCTTCTAACCCTTTCTTATGGATCCCTTCCAGAAGGTGCCTTAGACTTGTGGCATGCTTTCAGGCTCAGTGGCCCTGCTTTTAGCCAGCCCTGTTTGGATGGGCATTTACTCAACAGAAGATGAGCAACTTTGGGTGTTTCATTGGAAACTATTTTAACTACATTCTTCCTCTTCTCTCTATTGCACACTAATTCTATTAAAGTTCTTTTCTACTGAACTCTTATACACTAAGTATGTTTTGTCTTTATGCAGTGGATTGGCAGGGCCCATTTAAAGTCTGCAGGTTTGGGGGTTAGGGGGTGCCTCTCGTTGTGCCCCCTACCACTATTAATGAGCTCCTCGTTGCATAAAACAACTTCTACCCTACCTCCAGATTTTCTATCCACCTTAGCTTGCTTTCTCCTATCCCATAGAATTTACAACCATTTAAACTCATATATTCACTCTTTGTCTGTCTCTCCCAAATAAAATGTAAGCTCCATGGGGATAGGTTTTTTTCTGTTTTGTTCATTGCTACATCCATGGCATTTTGACAAAGGTAAAGAAGTGATATTTGAGTAAATAGTCGTTGCATGAAAGAATAAAAATGAATTGAGAAATCAATTGCTATCCCATGCCCTTTCAGTGTCTTAGAAGGCACAGCTTAAATTTGAACTTTAAAAATTTAGTTATTCAGGGTCTCCCCGGTGGCGCAGTGGTTGAGCACTGGGTTGTGAAGCTGCCCGCGGCCTCTGCAGCGCCGGTTCGATCCCCGGCTGCTCCCCGGCCACCGGAGGAGGGTCCCACATGGCGAGCAGACCTCTCCTGCCGCCCGCTGCTCCCCTCAGCAGTGTACTTCGGTCCTTCTGCCTGCTCTGCTCCCCGCTCTGGCTCTGGTGAATTCTCTCACCCTCCCGCGCTTCTGACTGTACCCAGTGCATGTATAAAACAGAACAAACAAACAAATAGCTAAATAAATAAAACATGCCTCTATTAAAAAAAAAATTAGTTATTCAAATCTTGATAAGTCCTGATGTAAATAGACTGAGCACCTTCCTTAGTATCATCTATCAAATATATGAATATATTCCAGATGGGATTTCACCTAGAACCTAGACAGATATGAAAATTAAAGGTAACAAATAAAAAAGTAGGTTCTACTAGAAAAAGAACCTATTTCATAAGTTTATCACTTCTGTTTCTTCCTCTGAATTTCTGATTCAACAACTCTGTTGCATGATCTATCTAATGATAGTTTAGAAAACATAGCAATGAATAAAATATAATTCCTACTATAAAAGATGATATTGAAATAAGGAAGAAAACATTCTAAAATGGAAATTAGGGAGCTAACTAATAATAGTAATTGAAATTAACATCTGAAGGAAAATAACATATTTTAAGAGAAACTTGTGAGTTACTGGTTAATGGAATATTTGGGAGAATATATAACTGAGTAGTTGGGGTCTTCACTGTGCACTATCTACATCTACTCAGATCCCATACCAACTCTACAATATAACAATATAATCTAGAAAAAGGGACAGTGGTCAGCAATCTATATGGATCTTATATAACACTAAAATGTCATTCTTCCATAATTTAAGTTTCTCCAATGTTATTCAAAGTAATAATAATAAAAGCTAATAATTAGAGTACTTATAGCATTCTAGATACTATTTAAAATAAATGGATCATCTTATTTAGCCCCCTCAACTCTATGAAGTTGTACTTTTTTAAAATTAATTTATTTATTTATGCAACCACTGGGTACAGTCAGAAGCACGGGAGGGTGAGAGAATTCACCAGTGCCAGAGCCGAGAGCAGAACAGGCAGAAAAACCGAAGCACACTGCTGAGGGGAAGCAGCGGGCCCGGCAGGAGAGGTCTGTGCCCCATGTGGGACTCTCGCTGGCTGCCGGGGAGCAAACCGGTGCTGCAGAGGCTGTGGGCAGCTTTGCAGCCCAGCACTCAACCGCTGCGCCACCGGGGAGGCCTTGTACTTTTTTTTTTTAAGATTTATTTATTTACGCATACAAGAACTGGGGTACAGGCCAAAAGTGTGGGGGTGAGAGGATTCACCAGAGACAGAGTGGGTAACAGAACAGGCAGATCAACCGAAGTACACTGCTGAGGGGAGCAGAGGGCGAGACAAGAGAGGTCTGCTGCGCCATGTGGGTTGCTCCCTGGCCAGTGGGGGATCGAACTCATGCTGCAGTGGCTGTGGACAGCTTCATAGGTTGCGTCTTAACCTCTTGCGCCACCAAGAAGGCCCTGAAGTTGTACTTTTAATGTCCCGATTTAGCTGCCAAAGGCATGCAGCCCACCAGTGGCAAAATCGTGTAAAGAAAACTGGAAAAATACCATATAAAAATGTATAGGTAATAGATAAGAAAATAAGCAGTAGTTGGCATGAGAAATGTATAACATTCCAATTTTCCACTCTAAGGCCCCAAAGCACCTGTCTAAAGAGAAATGCATCATTAATATAGTCACATCTGGGCCTCCCCTGGTGGCACAGCGGTTGAGCGCTGGGCTGCGAAGCTGCCCGCAGCCTCTGCATCGCCGGGTTGATACCGGCCGCCGGCGAGGGTCCCACATGGCGCGCAGACCTCTTCTGCCGCGCCCGCAGCCCGCCTCAGCAGTGTACTTCAGTTGATCTGCCTGTTCTGCTCCTCGCTTTGGCTCTGGTGAATTCTCTCACCCTCCCACGCTTCTGACTGTACCCAGTGCTTGTATAAATCAATAAATAAATCTTAAATATTTATATATATGTATATATATATATATATATATATATATATATATATATATATAGTCACATCTTGCAGTGAGGTCTCAAAACCCTGAGGAAAAGAAGGTTGTTTAAGACTCTTTTCCTTTCACAACCTGTAGTGAACTCATTCATACCCTGTGGCCAATTGCAGCACTTCCCAGAGACCCAGTGGGTCTTGGTAGAGCATATTTTATTTAAAAAAATAGTTTTAATTGCTTATCTTGCATATGCACATTGCAAAGCATCAAAATGAAAAACTGAGCTCAGCAGAACCATTTTGAAACAAAAAGAAGAGAATAAGTGTCCAGAAGACTGAATATTGGTACAGAACATAGGGCTAGCATCAGAAAAACTGATTCAAAATGGACTTTTTTTTTTAAAGATTTATTTATTTATACAAGAACTGGGGTACAGGATGGAGGCACGGGAGGGTAAGAGAATTCACCAGAGAAAGGGCAGGGAGCAGAACCGGCAGATGGACTGGAAACACTGCTGAGGGAAGCAGCCAGCAAGACAGAAGAGGTCAACGGTGCCATGGGTATCTCCCTGGCGGACTGGGAATCGAATCAGTGCTACGAGGCTGCAGAGAGCTTCACAGCGCTGAGCTCAACCCACTGAGCCACCAGAGAGGCCCCAAAATGGACTTTTGATTTGAGTAAGTACTGAGTAACTGGAAACTGTAGTTTTCTCACTTATAAAATTGGAAGGTAAAATTAGTGCATATTTTAAAAAATTCTATGAGAATAAAATTCAACTTTACAGGTAAAATAATTCCCTTAGCACATACCTACCATGAAAAAAGTACACAACTAACACTTGCTAGTTCTGTTGTTGTCATTGCTGTTATTTGAAGAATAACAATAGAGGTACAATAATTCAATAAAACACAGTTTTTGTTGTCAATAGAAATTACTATTAATTATAGTATTACAGAATTTATTACAGATTTTCAGCCTTAAAAAAATACTAAGGCTTGTTAATAATAATTGTTTTTTCTCCTTAAAATTCATTTTGTTCCACCTTCTGATGAACTGTAATTTCATTCAGGACAGCTGCTATGTAATTAGTGCTATATCCCTAATATCTCAAATCAGAACTGGTTTGTAATAGGCACTTATTGTTAATTAAATTTAATTTGATTATTTTAAATCATTTTATAATAACATGAAGAATAAACAGAGCTCTGCTGGAGTGAGTGCTTGCTAGCTCCAGAGAGCCAATTTGTATGCATTCCTCCAAATTCTGTGCTTAATGACTTCACTTTGTTTTAAGTCAGCCATTGTGAGAATTTTGTACCACAGAACCAGCAATACTACAATTGCCATTTTTTTTCCCTGAGAACCAGTCATTAAACATTTATCAGCACATCGCTGGATAAAGACTGACAAAATGTGGAATCTGTATTTTATAGTTTTGAAAATAACCTTACCTATAGCACATTAATATATTCATATAATATTAATACAGCAGCATATTGATAATTTCAGCATCAAATTTGTATATTGTATGTGTATATGTATATATAACAAGATTATCACAATGAAGATGATTCAAAAAATATATACTCATGGAGCCTTCCTGGTGGTACAAGGGGTTAAGTCTCAGCCCTGTGAAGCTATGGGCAGCCAGTGTAGCATGAAATTGATCCCCAGCCAGGGAGCTGACCCACATGGCAGAGCAGACCTCTCCTGTCTCACCCACTGCTCCCTTCAGCAGTGTATTTCAGTAGATCTGCCTGTTCTGCTCCCCACTCTGTCTCTGGCGAATCCTCTCACCGACCCCCCCCCCCACTCACCTCTGGCCTAGACTACAGCTCTTGTATGCATAAATAAATAAAATAAATCTTAGATAGATATATATGTATAGATATGCATTCATATATACAGACTTCCAGTAATGAGCAACAATATATTCATTACTCATGAGAAAAGTATAATGTGGATAATTCAGAAAATCAACCAACTAATAATCATTCCCCATTCCCTAGGCTTTTCATATATCTTTTTTAAAAAACAATTTGTCATTTGAATGAGAATTTATTTTATATCTTTTAAAAATAATAATCAGCTCACTATGGAGGGGAAAGAGAAGTTTCTGGGTGTCAAGAGAAAGCAAATCTGAAATTATTTCCCATGTGGAAAACCTCATGAAAATCATTTAGTTGGCTATATGCAGAGCTCCAATGCCTTGGGCAAGAAATTTCCCAGGGCTGCATGCCTGGGGAGTGTAAATTATTAAATCATAATTTTAAAAAGAAAAATGAAAAAGCATTTTAAGTTCTGCTACAACATGTGATTTACTGTTTAATTTTTAGTGGTATAATGAATCAAATTAATTTTGTTCTTATTAAGTTCTAGATATATATTCCTATTAAATTATTTAATATGGATTTGTTTCTGAATCAAAAATGTAAGAAAGAGAAACATTTGTGCATTCTTAGGAAGCAGGAGAGCTCATGGAAATGGACAAGGTGAGTATGAGAATTATCAATCTGTTCTCAAACAACTTCAAACTGTATTGCTAGCTTATGCCCCAGCAGAAACATCCAGACCTTGTTATAGTTACTGTTTAATAGTATGCAGATTAAATATCCGATTAATTCATAAAAGTATGCCACATCATTTCTACCGTATTAACCATCAAGTGGCGACAACCTTTCAGGTATTTTTCAATAATAGTGAATGAATGCCATTTGTTAAAATCACCTCATCTCAGGGACAATTGTTAACGCTCCATATATATTTCTAATATCCATAAGAATACTAAAATATGCTATTTTGCAGGTGAAATATATGCACAGAGAGATTACCTCTGTCCTTCTAGGTCAAACAACAAGCAACTGGCAAATGAAGAAGTTTCTTCTGATTCTAAAACCCATGTGAGTTCAATGAACTTATTGGTAATTACCTTGTCTTCCTGCTAATCACCCTTAATTTTTTCAATGGCAATCTTCTCCCTGGAAAAAAGAACATAAGCATCAATTTGGCAATAGGAGCAATTATCTCCACAAACACTACCACGAGCAAAGCCAACTCAAAACAGATTGAAGGAACCAAAAGTTCTCCCAGCCTCGCTTTGGATGATCTGTTTTGATTACTTTACAAATGGTACAAATTGTCCATTTGAGTTTATGCCAGGAGCAAAGCAGAAGTTGTGGCTTATTTTTGCCAGGCAGTTTAGACTACAGTTTGTGAGAAAATAATTGTAAGTACAAAGAAATTGTCTAGCTAAAACTTTCATTTCCAGTTCAAATGGCAACCTCTGATAAAAGGAACCAAAAATCATTTTCAGTGGAAAGGCAGCAATAGTAAACATTTTCTTTTTTTTAAGGTAGCATAGACAGACCTTCAGATTAGAGTTAAAATCAAGCTGTTTGGACTTTTTGTAAACCAAAGGAAAGAGTTTGGTTAAAAATAAAGAATAGGGCCTCCCTGGTGGCGCAGGCAGTTGAGCACAGCTCTGTGAAGCTGTCTGCAGCCTCTGCAGTGCCAGTTCAATCCCCGCCAGCCCTGGAGATACCCACATGGTGTGACAGACCTCTCCTGTCTCACCCGCTGCTTCCCTCAGCAGTGTGTTTCTGGTGGTCTGCCTGTTCTGTTCCCCACTCTCTGGTGAATCCTCTCACACTCCTACACATCTGGCTTATACCCCAGTGTAGGGTAAGGTAAAAAATCAGGTTTTTCTGCCCTCCCACCATCAGGATAGACGAGGGAACCCTGTGATCCTGAATGCATGCCTGATGGCGGGCACCTGAAGTGGGTACACCTGGGCTAAGACTGTGCTTTTAAGGGCGGTGTCACGGGGACTCCAGCAGAAGCCGAAAGAGAAGCCGAAAGAGAAGAAGCCCGAAGCAGAAGCAGAGAACGCCAGAGAGCCCAGATAGAGTGAAGATTTGCTGGGGGCTGGGAGGACTGCCAGCCTCCCAGCCCCCCAATACCCCTGCCTGCCATGTACCCACTGAACCCCAATAAAAGACCTGCAAAAAACCACTGAGGACTCTGACTCCTCCTTCACCTGGTCTGCACAGGATCAGAAAACCTGCACTGTGTCTTTCCTGCCTCTACACACAGTTCTTGCATAAAAATAAATAAATCTTTAAAAAAATAAAATAAAATAAAGAATAGCTGTATTTGGGAGACAAGAAGCTATATACATACTGGAATAATAAACTAAATAAGAAAAGAAACCAAGGTAAAATAATTCTCAGACACTAAAGTGCGCGTGTGCCCATGCACTTACACACACACACACACACACACACACACACACACACACGACAAAATAAAAAACTTACCTAAACTTTTCTTTGAGGCTTGTTATCACAAACCACACAGCCTAGCCACTTTTTAGCAGATAATACAGTCTGAGCTAAGCAGGTGCAGCAATCCTTGAGGTAAGCCCAAGACAGTCAAAGTTAAGAGACTACTGACATAGAAGAGGGGGTCTACTGTACCTGACTCTTGGGGTCACTCTATTCACTTACACAGATAATGCACTGAGCTTTATTGTGACTTGAATGGTGCCCCTTGTATGGGTATGGTACATTTTAAGTCCAACAAAATAAGAATCTCAGGCCTCCCTGGTGGTGCAGGGGTTAAAAGTCTGCTCTATTAAAGTATCTGTAGCCACTGAGGCATGAGGTTGATCTCTTGCCAGGAGCCACCCACATGGCACAGCAGACCTCTCCTGTCTTGCCTGCTGCTCCCCTCAGCAGTGTATTTCATCGGATCTGCCTGTTCTGCTCCCCATTCTGTCTCTGGTGAATCCTCTCACAGCTGCACCTCTGGCTACACCTCTGTATACACTCTTGTATACATAAATAAATAAAAAAATCTTCAAAATTAGCTCAGTTTGCCTTAACTTTGGTTACCCATTATTACACCGATGTGTAATTGTTGTCTAAGATTTTAGTTCTCAATATTTTTGTTTTTACAAATTCTCAAGCATTGTCACTACTTTACTTTGTCAATTTTTCCTTAAATGAAACTATGGGCTTATCATGTTCCTTTGTAACTATTCTTTTTACCTTCAAATTATTTTTTAAAATCACCTTCTTCATGAACAATATACTTCAGAAGTAACTAGTAATTTTGACAAAAATGTATTTTGATTTGTCTAAAAAGCTTTTTTTTTCCTCTCAAATTCTTGAAATGTGACTGGAAAATCTTTTCTAGGTTGATAATAATTTTCTTTCAGGGCATTGATTTTTCCATTGTCTGGATTTACTGCAATTCATAATTCAAATACCAGTATAATATTTTTTCTTTTGTAGGTATATTATCTTTTTATTCTGACTGCCTTAAGATGTTATCTTTGATCTGCTGCAGTTTAAGATGAAAGACAGCCATGAGTTTCTTTTTGTTCATCTGTTTTTGATCCACTGGGTTTTCCCGAATCTGAGGGTGGTGGATTTATTTTACAATTCTGAAAAATTCCAACCATTTTCTTTATTGTCTCTTTCATTTTCTCTCTTGTATTCTCTGGAACTCTGATTAGCACTCCTACTCTATTTTCCACCTTACCTTCCCTTTCTTTTATATTTTCTAAGACTCCATAGCATATTATAAATAATTTATTCTGATACACCTTTCAGTGTGTACTTTTTTCATCAGTTTCTAATCCTTGCTTGCCCTGTCCTTCATTTTTTCCATTTTCTTTTATTTTTTTAAAGATTTATTTATGCATACAAGAACTGGGACACAGGCCAGAGGTAGGGGCGTGAGAGGACTCAACAGAGACAGAGTGGGGAACAGAACAGACAGATTGACTGAAACATACTGCTGAGGGGAGCAGCGGGCGAGGCAGGAGAGAGGTCTGCTGCGCCGTGTGGGTAGCTCCCTGTCAGGTATCCAACTCGTGCTACAGTGGCTGCGAACACTTTCATAGGTTGCATCTTAACCCCTTGCGGCTCCAGGGAGGCCCCATTTTTTTCCCTTTACTTACTTTCACTTTTAAATGTTTTACATGGTTTCTTTTCAAATATTTTTAGTCATTGTCTATAACCTTTTGTCAATGTTTCATATTTTTCAAATTTTCATATGTTCAGTGCATTCTATTTTTTGTTGAACTTATTGATACTGTAATTGCTACTATTCACTCAATATCTGTTTCTATACATTCCATTTTGTATTACAAATTTATGTTACTTGAAACTTTATCTTTGACAAATACTTGATGTTTGAATTTAGCAGCCAGAAAACAGAAACTTTTTGCTTCATCTAGTTGCCAGGAGACACTACCAATTTTACATTACTTTACAAAATTTTTATAATTTATAATACTTTATAGTATTTATAATACTATAATACTATAAAAACTATGAATTTATAATACTTTATAGTTTGAATACTTTGAATTTTAATACTTTATAACAAATTTTTTACTTGAAGTTTGTTAGAATATTTTGATAATGTGGGTTGAAACCCAGATTTCACATGAAAAAATTTAGATCTTTAGAAATTCTAAGATAAGGAAATATGTATTCACACCGATTGTGTTTGCGAGCCTGCTTATTCTAGTGCTCTCAGAAGGCACCACCTTTAATGGTTCCTGGTCTTTTGTGAGGTTCTCAATCCTATCCCTGATCCTGTTCCCATGGCCTAAATTTAGTCTTATTTTGTCATTTGTGGACCATGACACCCCAAGCTCTACAGCACCAAGGATCTATAAATACTTCCAGGATAAAAAGTTTTCTTGCCTCTGGAGTCCCTCTTTGTCATTCTGGCCTATAAGGAAATCCTTTTTTTTCCTCATCTTTTTAGTCATGCACTAAGGTGTTTTTTTATGTTGCTTTTTGTTAATATGACAAATTTAGATGTGTTATTCCAGGAAGTTTTGCTCTGAATATTTTAGCACATTGCTGGGAACTAAGGATGCATGCTTTAATTTTTTACAATTAACTTTTTTGCATAGCAGTTACTATTTATTTGGTGGTTACTATTTATCTGAAGAACCCTAATACAGATTTTGGTACTGAGAGTCGCACTATAGAAACATAATCTTAAGTTTTCTGAATGAATTTTCTGAATCAGTTCTGGGGTTTCTTGAATTGGCTCTCTAATCTGATCAAAGACACTAGTGATTCTATTTCTAGTAGAAAAGAGAGCACTGGTAATTCCATATTATGATGTGCAACAGAAATACACAAAATATTGGCGCATCCCTGGTGGCCTAGGAATTTTCTCAGTGCTATTACTGCTACAGCCTCAGTTCTATCCCAGCCAGGGAACTAAGCCACTTAGGGCACAGCAGACCTTTTCTGTCTCACCCACTGCTCCCCTTGGCAGTTTATTTCAGTAGATCTGCCTGTTCTGCTCCCCGCTCTGTCTCTGGTGAATCATTTCACCCCCTTTGTCAATAGAAGCAGCCACTCCACCCCCAGATGAGATCAGGCAGCCACTCCATCCTGAGATCAGCCCTGAGATACTTTCCATTTAGACAATGCTGAACACGTTCTGGACTGACCCCTGCCAACATTCTTTGCTGCTAGACCTAGAAGTAGAACAAGCTGTAGCATTTTTGGTTGATTGGTTGGTAGAATAGTTGGTTTGATTGACTTAAATAAGGACTAGAGTCCCATAGTTAGCAAAGGAAATGGGATAGCCTGGGTATGAGTCCTCACCTGTGTGCTTAAAAACTCAACACAAGGGGCCTCCCTGGTGGTGCAAGGGATTAAGACACAACCTATGAAGCTATCAGCAGCCACTGCAGCACGAGTTCAATTCCCAGCCAGGGAGGAGACCCACATGGCACAGCAGACCTCTCCTGTCTCGCCTGCTGCTTCCCCTCAGCAGTGTATTTCAGTCAGTCTGCCTGTTCTGTTCCCTACTCTGCTCTGTTGAATCCTCTCACCCTCCACACCTCTGGCCTGTACCCCAGTTCTTGTATGCATAAATAAATAAATCTTTAAAAAAAAAACTCAGGACAAGACTCAAGGGCAGGCACACAGGAAAAGACTAACAAAAGATTTGTTTACAAGGGAAATGAGAAGATGGAGGGAGGAGAGATTAATTGCTCAATCTGTCCTACTGGTAATGCTCTTTGAGCTGGGACTTTTGGTGCACACTGAAGGCAGGTTAAACCAAGAGCCCACGGGAGCACATGTGTATGGCTTTATACCAAGCATGGGTGCTAAACTGCATCTTAGTTCCCAGCAGTCCCCTTTGAAGAAGTCATGGTGGGAGTTGTAATTTTCCGTGCCTGGGATATTTTTGACATGGAGGTAGGATGGCATCCCTGAAACATCAGAGGGTGGAGTTCATTCAGGATATACGATACCCCCAACAATTCCACGTCTTTATAAAAGAGAAAATTTGAATACAAGAGCACACATAGAAGGAAGATGACATAAATAAACCCAAGATGATGATCTACAAGTCAAAGAGACAAAACTAGAACAGCTCCATCTCTCACACCCCTCAGTTGTAATCAACTCTGATTTTGGACTTGTCTCCAGAACTAGAACACAATAGATTTGAACCACTCAGTGTGTGGTATTATGGCAGCCCTCACAAATTAATAAATTAAGTATCCAACAAATGTTTCTTTTATTATCACTTTTATTACCGCTGCATTTTGGAAAGAGTAGGATCGTGGAACTCCACTGAAATACGCTGAGAGTTTGTATGTGCTAGAAAAGCAAATTCTATGGGGACTACACCTGGTTGGGGGAGGGTGGGAAGCAAACATTGTTTAAAAATGAACAAATTAAAAAAAAGGAAAATACTAGGCTACCAGGGAGGGGGGCAGGGGAAAAGCCACTGCTCACCGCTAGCTATATGAAACAAGTTTCAATATATTTCTTGTAATCTTGTATATTTAAGAGTGGACAAGCCTAGCTTCTTTTGGACTTACTAATTTTTATTTTTTTTTTAAGAAATGTGTTTATTTATTTATTTAATTGATTTATTTATTCATGCATACAAGAACCGGGGTACAGGCCAGATGTGCGGGTGAGAGAATCCACCAGAGACAGAGTGGGGAACAGAACAGGCAGATTGACTGAAATACACTGCTGAGGGGAGCAGCAGGCGAGACAGAAGTCAGCCTCGCCATGTGGGTAGCTCCCTGGCTGGCTGGGACTGAACTATTGCTGCACTGGCTGCGGAGAGCTTCACAGCGCTGCGCTCAACCACCTGCACCACCAGGGGAGGCCTGGACTTACTAATTTTTAGTTGTTCATCTGTCTTTATCATCTTCTATTCTTATTTTAGGGTTCATCATCTCCTTCTTTCTTTTTTTTTTTTTTTTTTTTATTTTAGATGCCTTTATTATTTTTCCTCTTTTTCCTTCATTTACTTTTTTTTTTCCCCTTTTCAATAAAACAGCTTTATTGAAATATAATTAACGTACAAAAACTTTATATTCAATGTATACAATTTTGATAAGTTTGGAATTTTTTTTTAATTTTTTAAAAATCCCTAAACTTATGGATATAGATTTTAAGTCATTAGAATGTTTGGTAGTATTCTCTGCTGTTACCTGAGCATCTAGCCTAGCATTGGGTACATACTGTGTCGTCAAAGTCATGTCATGATTTTTTTTTTTAATTAGATAATAAATTTTATTGTTATATTCCCCATACAATTGCAGCCCCCCCATTCTGACCCCAATCCCTCCCCTCCCGCCCCTCACCCCCCAAAAAGTGTCTCTGGTTCATAGTTTTTTGTTGATTTTGATTTTCACTTTCTTATAGTTATTCATTTTCCTGGTCCCTTATTTAAGTTTTCTAGATTCCTGCTATGAGTGAGACCATCCGGTATTTTTCTTTTTCTTTTTGGCTTATTTCGCTGAGCATGATCCCTTCCAGCGCCATCCATGTTGCTGCAAATTGCATGTGTTTATCTTTTTTGAATGCTGAGTAATATTCCATGGTATATATAAACCACATCTTGATCCAGTCATCTATTTTTGGGCATTTGGGTTGTTTCCAAAGCTTAGCTATTGTAAACAGTGCTGCTATAAACATAGGGGTGCAGGTGTTCTTTGGAATTGATGTTTCTGTGTCCTTTGGGTAAATACCTAGGAGTGGAATTGCTGGATCATATGGAAGCTCTATGTTTAGTAGGTCCAGAAATCTCCACACAGCTTTCCACAGTGGTTGGACCAGTTTGCACTCCCACCAACAGTGCAGAAGAGTTCCTTTTTCTCCACACCCTCGCCAACATTTGTTGTTGCTAGTTTTTTTAATATGTGCCATTCTCACTGGTGTAAGATGGTATCTCATGGTAGTTTTGATTTGCATTTCCCTGATGACAAGTGATGTTGAACATTTTTTCATATGCCTGTTGGCCATTTGCATTTCCTCTTCAGAGAAGTTTCTTTTTAGCTCTTCTGCCCATTTTTTGACTGGATTATTTTCTTTGTTGTTGTTGAGTCTCATCAGCTCTTTGCAGATTTTTGTGATCAGTCCTTTATCATTAGTGTTGGGTGCAAAAATGTTCTCCCAGTTGGTGGGATTTCTCTTTGTTTTGTTATTGTCTCTTTTGCTGTGCAGAAGCTCTTTAATTTGATGTAGTCCCAGCTGTTTATCTTCGCCTTCACTATCACTGCTTTGGGTGATGTGTCTGTAAAGATGTCTTTGATGTGCAAATCACGTAGTGTTTCGCCTATATTTCCTTCTATATATTTTATGGTTTCAGGTCTTATGTCTAATTCTTTAATCCATTTTGAGTTGATTTTTGTGTATGGTGTGAGGTAGTGGTCAAGCTTCATTCTTTTGCATGTAGCGACCCAGTTTTCCCAGCACCATTTATTGAACAAACTTTCTTTGCTCCAATGCATAGTCTTTGCTCCTTT
Source organism: Talpa occidentalis (assembly GCF_014898055.3). Lineage (NCBI taxonomy): Eukaryota > Metazoa > Chordata > Mammalia > Eulipotyphla > Talpidae > Talpa > Talpa occidentalis. The sequence goes on along the minus strand of NW_023601653.1, from coordinate 22,384,542 downwards.
GTCAAAGATTAGTTGACCATAAATCTGGGGGTTTATTTCTGGATTTTCTATTCGATTCCATTGGTCTGTATGTCTGTTCTTGTTCCAATACCATGCAGTTTTGATGATTATGGCTTTGTAGTATAGTTTGAAGTCTGGGAGTGTGATGCCTCCATTCCCTTCTTTTTTTTTCAGGAGAGCTTTGGCTATTCGGGGTTTTTTGTGATTCCATATGAATTTCATCAATAATTGTTCTATTTCTTTGAAGAATGACATTGAAATTTTGATTGGAATAGCATTGAATCTGTATATTGCTTTCGGAAGGATGGCCATTTTAATAATGTTTATTCTTCCAATCCATGAGCAGGGGATATCTCTCCATTTCTTTGTGTCTTCTTCTATTTCTTTTAACAGTGTTTTATAGTTTTCTTTGTATAGGTCCTTTACCTCTTTTGTTAGGTTTATTCCCAAATATTTGATTTTTTTTGTTTCAATAACGAAAGGGATGGTTTTTTTGATTTCTTCTTCTTCAGATTTATTGTTTGTGTATAGGAAGGCTACTGACTTTTGCGTGTTGATTTTGTATCCTGCCACTTTACTGAACTGATTGATGAGTTGAATTAGCTTTTCTGTGGAGTTTTTGGGGTTCTCTATGTATAATATCATATCGTCTGCAAATAGTGATAGTTTGACTTCTTCTTTTCCTATTTGGATTCCTTGGATGTCTTTATCTTGTCTTATTGCTCTGGCTGGGACTTCCAGTATTATATTGAAAAGCAGTGGTGAGAGTGGACATCCTTGTCTTGTTCCAGATCTTAATGGAATTGCTTTCAGCTTTTCACCATTGAGAATGATACTGGCTGTTGGCTTGTCATAGATGGCCTTTATGATGTTAAGGTATGTTCCTTGTATCCCAAGAATTTCAAGGGCTTTTATCATGTATGGGTGTTGCACTTTGTCGAAAGCTTTCTCAGCATCTATTGATATTATCATATGGTTTTTATATTTCTTTTTGTTGATGTGTTGGATAACGTTGATTGATTTTCGGATGTTAAACCATCCTTGTTTTCCTGGAATGAATCCTACTTGGTCATGGTGAATTATCTTATGGATACATTGTTGGATTCTGATGGCTAGAATTTTATTGAGGATTTTTGCATCAGTGTTCATTAGGGAGATTGGCCTGTAGTTTTCCTTTTTTGTGTTGTCCTTGTTCGGTTTTGGTATTAGTGTAATGTTGGCTTCATAAAACGTGTTTGGTATTGTCCCTTCCTTCTCAATTTTTTGGAAGAGTTTGTGAAGGATAGGCACTAATTCGTCTCTGAATGTTTGGTAGAATTCATTTGTAAATCCATCAGGTCCTGGGCTTTTGTTTTTGTGGAGGTTTTTGATTACCATTTCAATTTCGCTAATTGTAATTGGTCTGTTTAGGTGCTCTATTTCTTCTTTATCTAGCTTTGGGTGATTGTAGAGTTGTAGGAATTTGTCCATCTCCTCTAGATTGTTAAACTTGTTTCCATATAACTGTTCATAGTAGTTACTGATTATTCTTTTGATTTCTGCTGTGTCCGTTGTGATTTCTCCTCTTTCATTGATGATCCTGTTTATTTGTGCTTTCTCCCTTTTTTCCTTTGTGAGCCTGGCTAGGGGTTTGTCTATTTTATTGATTTTTTCAAAGAACCAGCTCTTGGTTTCATTGATCTTTTGGATTTTTTTTTAGTTTCAATTTCATTTATTTCTGCTTTGGTTTTTATTATTTCTTTTCTTCTACTGGTTTTGGGGTTTTTTTGTTGTTCTTTTTCTAGATCTTTGAGCTTCGAGATTAGGTTGTTTCTTTGAGTTCTTTCTTGTTTCTTGATGTGAGCTTCTATTGCTATATATTTTCCTCTTATTACTGCTTTTGCTGCATCCCATACATTTAGGATATTGGTGTCCTCCTTGTCGTTCAATTCAAAAAATTTTTTAATTTCTTCTTTCATCTCCTCATTAGTCCAGTGGTCTTCCAGTAGTGTGGTTTTTAGTCTCCATGAGGTAGGAAAGTTCCTTGCCTTCTTTTTATGGTTTATTTCTAGCTTGATGCCTTCATGGTCAGAAAAGATGGTTGGTATGATTTCAATCTTGGTGTATCTGTTGATGTTTGTCTTGTGCCCCAGTATGTGATCAATCCTGGAGAATGATCCGGGTGCGCTTGAGAAAAATGTGTACTCCGTTTTTTTGGGGTTTAGTGTTCTATAGATGTCTGTTAAGCCCAATTGCTCTAGGTCCTTATTTAGAGCTTTGGTTTCTTTACTTATTTTTTGTCTTGTTGATCTATCCATTGTTGATAGTGGTGTGTTGAAGTCTCCCACTACGTATGTGTTTTCTGTGATGTCTGTTTTCAGAGAGGACAACAGTTGTCTGATATATTTTGGTGCTCCTTCGTTTGGTGAGTATATGTTAATGAGTGTTATTTCTTCTTGAAGTATTGTCCCCTTGATCATAATGTAGTGACCATTGGGGTCTCTTTTTATCTTTTTGAGTTTGAAATCTGTTTTATCTGATATAAGTATAGCTGTTCCTGCTTTCTTTTTTGTTCCATTTGCTTGTAGGATTGTTTTCCATCCTTTAACTTTGAGCCTATTTTTATCTTTTGTAGCTAAATGTGTTTCCTGGAGACAGCAAAAGGTTGGGTTTTGTTTCTTAATCCAGGCTGCAAGTCTGTGTCTTTTTATTGAAGAGTTTAGTCCATTTACATTTAGAGTTAATATTGATATGTTAACATCTGTATTTGCCATTGTGTTTGTCTTTCCTTTGATTTTATTTATTTATTCTTTTAATAACTTTTTTTTTTTGGCCTTCTTTCATTGTTATTCGTCCCTCTGAGGTTCTGGCTTTAGGACTCCTTGTAGTATTTTTTAGAGTGGGGGTTTAGTTGCAATGAAATTCCGGAGTTTCTGTTTGTCTGGGAAAGTCCATATTCTTTCTTCAAAGAGGAAGGAGAGCTTTGCGGGATAGAGTATTCTTGGTTGGCATCTGTTTTCTTGGAGTCTGTTGACTATGTCCCTCCACTCTCTCCTTGCCCGTAGTGTTTCTTCGGAGAAGTCTGATGTCAGCCTGATTGGCTTTCCTTTGAATGTTATCTGTTTCTTCCCTCTTGCCAGCTTCATTATTTTTTCCTTGTCCTGGATTCTTGGGAGCTTTACTATTATGTGTCTTGCTGTATTTTTCCTTTCATCGTGGAAGTTTGGTGTTCTTCTTGCTTCTTGTATATCAATTTTCAGCTCCTCCTTCACATTTGGGAAGTTCTCATTCAATTATCTCTTTGAATATTTTCTCTGTTCCTACTTCTCTCTCCTCTCCTTCTGGTATTCCTATAACTCTTATATTTCCTTTCCTCATGGAGTCAGATAGTTCCCGAAGTCTTTCTTCATTCTTTTTCCTTCGTACTTCTCTTTCCTTTTCTGTTTTGTTCTTTTTATTTCTGTGTCTTCAAGAGTACTTATTCGTTCTTCCATTTCATCAATTCTGCTTTCATTGCTTTTCCCAGAATTCTTTAGTTCTTCCATTAATTCTTTGATCTCCTGCATTTCTTTTACTTCCCTCTTTAGGGACTCAATTTCATTCTTCTGATCGTTGATTATTTTTCCCTTATCATTGTTTTCCTTTATGACTTCTGTCAGTTTTTTAATCACGGCAATTTTAAATTCTCTTTCTGGAAGGCTCAGAAGTTCTTCCAAGTTACTGTCGTTGCAATCTGGGGGCTGGTTTTCTTTTTGTGGTGTGCTTTTTCTCTAGAGAGTTGCTAGGTTGCGTGTGGTTCTCCTCCTCCCTACTGTCTGTTTTCTAATTTGCCGTATGCGTTGGGACACTGTGTTGTTGGGACTGGCCGGCATCTTGGGTGGGCTTCTCTGCTCCCCTCTGGTTCCTCCAGGAGTCATCTGTCAGTTTCAAGCAGTCTTTACTGGAGAAAGGTCCCTGTTCTACAATGCCGATGTGGGGACACACTCCCCTGTGCGCCTGGTCCGCCCCGGCGGTGGGTTCCTGCTCCCCCTCTGGGCTTGGACTGCAGGCCAGAGGGGGTCTGGCGTGGGCGAACTTCCCCCGCTCACCTCTGGCTCCTGAGGAAGCCTTCTGCAGGTAGTCTTTACTGAAGAAATGTCCCTATTCTATAATGGTGATGTGGGACACGCTCCCTGCGCGTCCGGTCTCAGGCACACTCTTCTGCGCGCCTGGTCTGCCCCGGCTATGGGTGCTCGCTCTCCCTGTGGGCTCAGACTACTTGTTCGGAAGGGGCCCGGCGTGGGCTAACTCCCCAGCTGGCCACTAGCTCCTTCAGGGGCCTGTGCTGGCTTCAAGTCGCTAGGTGGCGCCAGAGATCTCTCCTAGAGCCCTTGGGGAGCTGATTTTCCACCCCGTGGGACAGGGAGCAGAGTGGGGATGGTGGTAGGGTACACCTCAACGACTTTGGGGTGCTGTGTCTGCCTTGTGCCCCACCGTCGTGGGGAACCCACGCCCCTAATTTCGTGCCCCGGGTCTCAGTTCCAAAGCCCTCAGTTCCAGGACGCGGGCTGTAGCCCAGATCAGTGGCGCGGGAATGGTGCCTTTTGAATCCCGCTCCCCTGCCTGGGCGCCTGGTTCCTGCTCACTCAGGGAGGGCCTCCGCGCGTCTCCCCGCAAGCCTAGGTCGCAGGCGCGGGGACCTGGGCAGCTGCGATCCGATCTGGATCCGCGTTTGCTTTTCAACCGCACTGCTTTTCAGCGCGATCCGCGCCACTTTTCCACGCAATCCCGCTCCACGCCTGTTTTTCCAGCGTGCAGCTTTCCGCGCAGGCTTACCGGGCGGCCCGGGGCTGTGTGCTGGTGCTGGTCTCCTCCTGGGCGGGGTCTGTCTTCAATGGCGCCCGGAGCTCACCTCCGCGGCGGATCCTGCAGGGTTCTCCACAGCTCCCGTTCACAGGGTGTGGTGGCTGCAATAGTTCCTTTCCACTCCCAGTCCCGCTTGCTGCGTCGTTTGTTCTTGTGGGCTGTTTCGGTTTGTTGTTTTCCTCCTCTCTGCCAGGCGGAGAGTGCCGCCTCTGTGGGCGGGGGAGGGGAGCAGGGTTCTGCGCTTCCCTCCCTTCTAGTCCTCTTTTATGGCCACTTTCTTCTTCGGGCAGTTTGCTGGAGTCACCCGTTTATCTTCCGTGTCCCAGTTCTCACTGGGACCTGCCGCTTTTCCTCCCTATTAACTTTTTTTAATGGGAGATCTTACTCGCAGCGTCTCCTCGCCGCCATGTTGCTCCGCCCTCTCCATCTCCTTCTTTCTTGACTACTAGTTTACTCACAAATAAATCAATTGCCTTTGTCCCAAGTCACAAATATAAAATCAGGGTTGATTACTGCCCTAGGTCCTTTAAAGTTTGCCATAATAGAAGTTTTCATTTACATAGGAATAATGCATGTACATGTTGTGAAGAATAATAGCCAACCTTTCTTTCAGATGTCTCTCTTTCTTCGCTGATTCTTTGCATATAATAAAGATACATACTGAGAATCTATACTTCAAGAATGATGTCTTGATTAGACTTCTTAGAGCCTTTTCTCCATCAGTAGGTGAATTTTTGGAAGGACATAGATCTTTGTATAAATGGAATTACAGGATGTTTCCTGTCAGTCTCCATCTAGACCATGGGATCGATCCTTCTCAAATCTATCTCATCAAGGTACTTTGCAGGCACAGCTTTCATTTCTATTTGTTGTACTGGTAAAGACAAAATTATCCTCATGTTTTTGAAAGTGGGTATACAGAGCACTATAAGACACCAGACTAAGGTTTATTATTCCACAAACTGGAACTATAGTCTATAAAATGTTTTTAAATATTTCTTTTTATAAAAAAAAGATTTATTTTGGGCCTCTCCGGTGGCGCAGCAGTTGAGCACTGGGTTGCGAAGCTGCCTGCAGCCTCTGCAGCGCCGGTTGGATCCCTGGCTGCTCCCCGGCCACCGGAGGAGGGTCCCACATGGAGCGCAGACCTCTCCTGCTGCCCACTGCTCCCCTCAGCAGTGTACTTCGGTCCTTCTGCCTGCTTTGCTCCCCGCTCTGGCTCTGGTGAATTCTCTCACCCTCCCACGCTTCTGACTGTACCCAGTGCTTGTATAAATAAATAAAAAATAAATCTTTTTTAAAAAAAGATTTATTTTTTATTTATTTATGCATAGAAGAGCTGGGGTGTATGTAGGCCAAAGTTGCAGGGGGTGAGAGAATTCACCAGACAGAATGGGTAGCAGAACAGGCCAATTGACTGAAATATATTGCTAAGGGGAGCAGTGGGTGAGACAAGTTAGGTCTGCTGCACCATGTGGTTCAGCTCCAGGGATTGAACTCATGCTGCAGTGGCTGCCCATGGCTTCATAGTGCTGAGGGAGTCCCTTGTTTTAATATATTTCTAAGAACACTGCTGTCCTACTCCTCTGCCACATACCCTGGCAATAAATATTGTAAAAGAGGCTAACAATAACGCCAAGAAGAATGCAAATATACACAGTGTCCCAAAGTTAGTGACGTTCTGAGTTTAAAAAACTCAGAAATATAAGTGCCAGAAATTTACAAAGACATTGTTAGAAAATTTAATTAAATTTGAAGAATTCAGAATTTTTATTTCAAGGATTCTGCAGATGATATTTTTAAAATTAAATAAAAACACATTATTCTTAATGCTCAGTTCTAAAGAAGTGCAAAAGAAATGGAAATAGTTTTCAAATGGTGTCTCCTGTTTGTAAGCATTATGCTCCTAGAATTACTACAGCTTTAAAACCTCACTAGGACTTTTGGGATACCATGTTATTAATTCACAGTTTTTCCTTTATCAAGTTCTTTTCACCAATATGATAGTATAATTTTTGTTCTCTTGGTAGGAACATGTTTATTTTTCAGTCTGAGTATAGCACATCTCAGCAGATAATTTCATAGCTGCCAATTAAAAGACATTGTTCAGCAACTGCCCTGCATAATAAACCAATCTATGTCTCTTTTCACAACACATCACAAGCATTTCTTCTGGAATTCCTCTAACATACTCATCACTAAACTGTAACCCTGGAATTTCATTGAATTTGTTTACTCTTTATCTGTTTTCATCCCTGAGGGCTCTGCTTAAAACTTAGGTAAGGAAGAAAATGGGAGGTTTTTACAGTAAAAAAATATTGCAAAACAAAGATCAAAGACACAATTTTACTCCTCAATCTGTGCAATCTAACTTAGCTTACAATTAAAGAATGATTTTAATTGTCAAACTTTTAAATTTTATTAAATGTTTGTGGCAATGCATCGAATGAATTCCAGACCTACATAAATACACAGGCAGCTGTTTGTAATTTGCATTTTTATCAGTTTTGAAAGAGCACAATGTACTTCCTGCATCTTATTTTCAGAATTTGCATTTTATCATCTTTGGCTATCCAGTATATAGTACTTGAATATCTCATTCTTTGAATTTTCATTTTTGATTGTAAATCAGATGACGTCTGGCACTTTTCTCTTTTCTCAATTTTCTCTTCTCTCAACCTCCAGGTTTACTTGCTCCCATTTCTTCTTGGCTCTAATAATAAAACACAAAAAATATTTAAATTATATTCTTTTCAGCATTCTTCATGACACCAGCATTTTGCATTTCTTTTGCTCATTACTTACCATAAGTCTAAAGGCAAAATGACACTGTGCTTATTGTTTTAATTTATAAATTTTCAAAATGTCATTCGAACCAAATCTACTTCTCTACAAAGCTTATTGTGTTTTGAATTTGGATATAAGGATATAAAGGAATGGAAATAATTCCCTATAGATGGCTACAGAAGGGACACCCAAAATGAATAGGATTGAGACAGACTCCCTGGGTCATATCTGCTCTATCCCTATCAGAGAGGACATGAGACCTCAAGGAAAGGCTGACAGTGAAAATGACATCTCTCATTGCCTTTAGCTCCTTCCTCTATTCGCACAGACACATTTTTCTCTGCTATTGCATTATCCTCATATTCAACAGCACTTTCCTGTAAGGCTCTCTCCCCCATTTACAATTCTGTGACATTAGCTCCCACATATTCCTTATGAGGAATAACTGATGGCAGTTTGCATTTTCTGCCTTTTCTCTCTCTCTCTTAATTATAGGTTATTTATTTACTCATTCCTTTGTTTGTTTTTCGTGTAGAAGAACTGGGGTATAGGCCAGAGTTGTGGAGGATGAAAGGATTCACCAGAGATAGAGCGGGGAGCAGAATAGGCCAGTCTACTGAAATACACTGCTGAGGGGAGAGCAGGCAAGACAGGAGGGGTCTGCTGTGCCATGTGTGTCACCTCCCTGGCTGGGGTTTGAACTCAGGCCACAGAGGTAATAGTGCTGAGACTTAACCCCTAGGCCACCAGGGAGGCCATTCTGCCTCCTCTTTCTGGCAGTCCTTCAGTCCACTGGTAAATGCTTAAATTCATCCTCTGTGCCAGAGCAGAAAGTACAGAAAAAGAAACATAAGCTAATGCTTCTCTTCCTACCTTGGTGATGACAATTGGAAAAAAATCAGCATGTAGGGGTCATGAATTTCCCAGTCAGAAGCTCAGGTACATAAGAAAACTACCTTTATTATGCGGTCAGAAGCTCAGGTACATAAGAAAACTAACTTTATTATGCGATAACTCTGTTCAAATGTTGACTCTACGTCCCCATTCTGCCTGATATGGAAAATTAATATAGTTCTTTGAAATTAAGCATAGTCCACTTCAGAGATTTCTTTGTTATTTTACACTTATATTTCAAAACCACATTCAGATTTGAATTTCAGATTTGAAATTCTTTCTCAAGCTTTTTTCCCCACTTTTCCACATTCTGTTGCTGAGCCTATCTAGTGTTCAAGACAGAGGAGAATGGTTTCCTAACTGTGTGACAGCTTATCATTTCAATAATCCTTGGTCTCAATAAGGTCTGGGTCATTGGTTGGTGACTAGTGGGTGGCCCAGATCAGTGGTCTGAGGTTTTTCAAATTTCAGTTTGCATTCTAATCACCTGAGTAGGAACTAGCCCACCTTTAGTGTATGTATAAGCATTGCCCACCCCAGGGAACTCCACCACATGGCTAGGCTGCCAAATGGCTGGTTGGATGCGCTGCCAATCTCTACCCTGGAGAGGCTCCACAATCCCCAGCCCCTCCCAGTGCACCAAGCACAGCAAGGGGAGACCACAGCCACTCCAAACCTGCTAGCCTAGAAACTTCATCTTAGGTACCCTGTCAGTCTGCACCAGCCAATATTTATCTACAGCATATATGGTAGGGCTTTAATATTGTGTGTCAAAATATACCTTTGTGTATTTGCTTTGTAGTCCAACAAAGGATGCCTCTTAGCATATTATATAATTGCTACAACTGCTACACTGGTAGCTAAGGAGAAAAATATATCAAATGATTTCTGATAACAAAAATAGGCGAAGGAGAACACAATAAAGCAAAACAAAATTAACTGCTAGTAGACAAAACGACTAAACTCCAAGAAGTGTTCGTATAGATCATGAACATTTTAGTCGTCATGTTTTCTAAATTATGTTGCTTGAATTTAAAAACTGTCCCTCATTTTCAAAGTTGTATGATACATTAAAATCACTAGTAAACATTTACCTGTATATATCTTCTCAGTTTTTGAATATGTTTTTGAAAAAGGAATTCTTTTGCGCCAGGCTGAACCATTATACGATGTTGACATATATTTATCTGAGGAAAAAGTGAAGACAGTAGTTAATATTTTATAATCTTAAAACCATATTCCCAGACTGTTTCAAAGTTATAAACATCTAACAAGTGAAGCTATTCTAAGTAATTCATTTCACAATTTCAAAGCTGAAGCATCAGGGGTATAAGTAAGTTTGTTAAAACCATTCAAGTTGTCAGTAAACACGGTTGCACATCTCGTGATTGTCAATTCTTCAAATAAGGCTCTCTTCTTTGAGGTTAAACTGCAGGAGTGCATGATATTTAAACCAGATCAATATATCTCATTGTCTTACTTTACCTTAATATAACATATAATTCTGCTATTAGTAGTAGAGGATATTTTCAAAAGGAAAGAAAGAAAAGAAGAGCCCTCTTTCCTTTCCTTGAAGTGACTCACCTAAAGGCAGTACTTGCTCTACCACAGTGATATTGCTGTCTCAGGAAACCACAGTATATGTCTACTGTCTTGTTCCTTAAATCTCTACTTTCTTGAACAGATCTATATCCTAACTCTCATCTAGCACATTGTACTTGTATATTCAAATATTACTGTGCAACTGTGATTTCTTAAACCATGAACTATAATAATACCAAGAATCTATTTGCTTTTTCCCCTGTGTTAACATTTGCTCTAAAGATGGAAAAACAATAGTGAGCACAGGGTGGCCACCTTCACACACATCCAGACAATGACACCAAACTGTTCTTGTGGACATTGTATTCTTCACAGTCATCCACTCACAAAATAAGGAAATAGTAGTAATAAATAAAATGTGAAACCTGTTTCACCTAAGAATATCCTATTTCCATATATACATCCATACATCATTCTACTCTAAAACAAGTAGGGGGAAAACAATTTAAATGAAGCTAACTTTTATTACAATTGTAGAAGAAGGGAACTAAGAAAGATATAGAAGTTTTAGAATTCTACTAACTAGACTGTGAACATAGGAAAACACAAACATGAAATTATAAGGAATCGAGTGGCCTTTCGTTACGTTGAAAAACTGAAACCCAACTTCAAAAGAGTAAAATTCATCTGAGACAGGAAGAAAAAGTGATTCCGTTCCCTCCTTCTGTGTCCTCCTCCATCCTGACAGGTGCTATGACTTTGCCTATTACATGATGAAATGATTTAGAAGCAATCTGTGCTTGGTGGGAGAGAGGAGAGGTTGCCAAAAATATTGCAGTTAACCCCCAAACTAACCCTTTCAGAAAGTAATCATGAAGGCCTAAAGAAAAGCCACAGCACTGGCCTGAAAGTGATAATTGAACAATGCAGTTAGTGGAACAAGAAAATGTCAACCATTTGAAAACAATCCTCAAGAGTGAAATAAAGCTATCCATTGGGAACAAAGTGCAGTGCTCTGAGACAAAACTGTAGGAAGGTTCAATGTTAAGTCAGCTGCACCCTACTTGAGTTTTCTTCCGTATCCTTTAAATCATGTGCACTCCTATACGTGATGGAAGAAACCCTTTCACTAGCTTTCCATGATGTGATGGTGGTGGCCTGGGAAAAGAAGAGGGGGTGGGGAGCAATGAAGATTAACTGCACCATCACGGAATTCCATGGAAATGAAATCCTCAGACTTGAGTAAGCCATGTAACTTAAGAGCCTCACCTGGACAGAGGTTGAGTTTGGGTTCCTTATTAACATCCACTTTACTGTAGGACCCATTTGAGGGCCTGTTGCGGGGAGGTGCGTTCAATGTCGCTGTCCTGACAGCCTCTCTCTGAACATGGATATAGGGGGCATTCTCAGCATTTCTGCTTTTATTATTGCGATGGTAACTCATTTTATTTTTGGGATTTGGGGCTTGTACTGTTGTAAAAGAGAGGAAGAGGTGATGGATAAGATAAATTGGTTTCATACCCATCCATAACATATTGCATTTAAAGTATTTGATGACACAATGGAAGAACTAAATTTATAGAAGTTAGGCTGACATCTAAAATAATTTGTTGCACAAGAATTTTTTTAAGGTAGAAAATATTTGACATTTAATTTCTCTTCAAATTACAATTTAGGAGTAGCAAATATATAGTCGCTTTACCTCTCCGCATTCCTGGGCCAGGAAAGTTCTTTGATTCATCATAAATCCATTTTCTTTTTTTCACACCTTTAAAATGAGGCTTTCTCACAGGCTGGACATCATTCACTTAGAGAAGATACAAGTTTTTACAGTTTTTTAGAGATGCTTTCATCTGAAAATTACTGTAGGTGATAATTACATATCTGTGCATTCACATGTCAAGCAAGAGAAAAAAAATAAATGCACCACCCTAGTACTTTACTTTCTAGAACAAAGGGTGATTTATTTTTAAGTGACAATAAAAAACTATCTTGGAAATTGATTGATGAGAAAACTTTCAGTAAGTAGTATTCCTCAAAGAAAAATGCTTTTCTCCAGAGGAAATGTGGATTCTATTAAAAGAACATAAAAGTACATTCCAAATATAATTATAAATCTAATTATAATGTTATTTAAGTAGTTTCAGAATTGCTATTTTGAATATAAATCTTTTTGTACTTTTTTAACCAAAACTATTATTTCCTAAGAAGTTGGATTAAAAAATGCTTCCTAGTAAATCTTATTCTTTTAAGAGCTCAAAAACTTGTGTATACAGATAGTTTGGTGAAATCAGACTGAATCATTATAATTTGGAAGTGCTAAGCACTAAATTATTCACCTTTTACTTGTATCATTTAGCATCAAAATTGTTTTATGTATGATCAGTTTTCCTAAAGTACATTTCTCCAGAGAATCTTGAAACAATTTAGTAGAGAGGCGCTCTTTGTTTTCTTTCTATGCAGAGATCATGAAGATTTACAAGTAACTACTGCACAGAGAAAATGAACAGCAAGAGGACTATGTGGAATACATCAGCGCTCTGTAAGTGGAATAATCTGTTTTTGCTCTAGCTCTCCAAACTCAGTAGATGTTTAAATCCTCCGTGAAACTCTGATTCACCACCCCCTCTCCAAGTATCATGTTCCATCTTTACTCTCAAAGCTCCAACTCCTAAAATTTGGAAACCATATTTAACAAGTGCCACTAACCTGAGCTTCTTGGGGGCAAACCATTATGGTTCCCTTCAGTGCCTAGCTGGGATCCAATAATACTATAGAGATTCAATAAATGAAATAAGGGAAAGAAGAAAGTAGGGAAGGAAACAGAGAGGAAGATCCATGAGTCTTAATTGTATCAAGAGAAGTAGCTCAGAGTACTGAATGGCAAAGAGAAGTTTAAAAAAAAATCCAAAACATGATGAAAACAACCTTGTCAATGTAATCCTCTATGGGTTAAATTTAAAATGTTGTATTAATGAATCTTCCAAGAAGGTGGTATGTTAGTAATTTTAAAACCTAAATTAAACTAGTGGGCAACTATTAATTTTAATTTACTAGGTCCTAAATAACAATTCATTTGTCAGAGTTAGTAGAAGAATATTGTGTGTTTAATTCTTAATACTGAATAATTTTCAAACCATCCTGTTTTTCTTTTTTTTTAATTTCTATTTCAAATAAGCAAAGCAAATCCATGATAAAACAAAAATATCTAAGGCCAAAAAGTGATAGAGCTAATGTCTCACTTGAAGAGGGGTCCTCTCTGCACTTCATACTGATATTCTCAGTTGCATTTAATACATGCGTAGTAGGTACTAGCCGGGTAGTTAGGGAACGCTTTGGATGAGGACTGTCCTTGTTATCTTTTAAAGCAAATTAAGAAAATAAAATATCAGTATTAGTAAAAAAAGTGTTTCAGTTGCTATTTCACTTTTCAAATATTATATGATGAGTATACCTCTTTAATATATTATGTAGTCATTGAAATTCCCTTATTATCATACAGCATTCCCAAAATTTGTCACTAACAAAACATTAATAATCCAGAAATACAGTCACTATCTTCAGTATGTAAATTATGTCTTTATGGCAATATTTTTAATTCTACTACACAAAAGAATTAAAAGGCTAGCAATTTCACATCAAGTGTGCTTTAAATTTAAATTGGGGCTCCAAATTTTTTTTAATGTATCAACTTATGCTTATTCTATGCTTTGGAACAAGGCTATTTCCAATCATACCTTCCACGATGAAGGAAATATTCTAAATCTGTGCTGTTCATCAGAATGATGCATTTCTGTGCATCAGAAATGATAACCACTAGTCATGTGGACATCGAGTGCTATGATATTATTACTACAGTGGAGGAAATAATTTTCTAATTTTATTTAACTTAATTAAATTTAAATAGCCCACATGTGGGCAATGGCTACTATTCTAGTTGGAAAGAGTGATTTTGATTGATTGGACCAAACTTTCCCATCTCTGAGTGAGAGAGGAAGAGACACTTAAATGAGAATAATTTAAACATAAGTGCCTTTTTTGATTCTTGAGAACATTTATTTAATGGTGGGGAAAATAGTAGTGAAAGTGAAAAATAGTGGTGAATATTTGGATGGAGATTATGTGAAATCCTTTAAATACAGTCCAGCTGTACTTTTAGTCTGTGGCTGATAGAGCTGCCCTGAAGACAGATATCAGGTAGAGGAACTCTAAGCACAATAAAGGCATTTTAACGTTATAGTCGGTATATTTTTTAATCACATCTCTTGATAATTCACAGACTACAATTAGTAATAATTACAAAATATAGAAATCATGGAAGTCGTGAAAAGATTAATGCTCTACAGTCTTCACAAAGCTTTTAAGAAAATTCATTGATACTGAAGACAGAAAAAGAAACTGAAAAGAATTTTGTATTACCAGTTTAGAGAACCAACAATTTTAGAGCTAATAAGAGTCTCAGAAATTATGTAGTCCAACAGGCTATTTTTCAGATAAGGAAATTAAAATTTAAAAAAGTATAGTTTTCTGTTGAAACAATTAGGTAGAGAGCCAAATAGGAACCTTAGGGTCCTTGACTCTTAATGAATATAGTGTTATTGTTATTTACTACCTTGCCTTTTGTATTTGCTTTTTACAACAATTAAGTTTATCTTTCTAACTTATCTATCCAAATTACAAATGGATCAAAATGATAAAATTGTTCATTACCTTTAGTGTTTGAACATTTTGACATGGAGGTTTCTTTCTCTTCATTTAAAGCTTCATTTTCATCTACTCCAAGAAATATGATCCTCTGTGGAACATAACAATCACCTCCTATGACAATACCTTACTGTCAGTGACACTATGTCAGAAAGTTGAACAAAACTCTTTATTTCAATACAGAAATACCCTCTACACAATCCCTTTGATCTATTCTTGCTTAAATTCTTCCCAGTGACACCACATCATAGTGATATATGTTTTGTTTAGATTATACATTTATATCTATATGTATCTGAATATGAAGTATGTGTACTTACATATAAATAACTTCAAGAACTCAGACTACACAATTTTCCTTTAAATTAAAATATTCTAATTATAATTTTAATTTCTGATGATTCACCTTTCAAGGCTACTTATAAATGCAGGGGTCTATATTTGTTTATATTGCTCCATAACATATACCCACGATGTTCTGATTCTTAATGAAATGAGGAACATTATAATACCTGAAAAATCAACAATTTTGACTAGGTATGCCAGAAACCCAGCATACTAGATGATGGAAAAATTTAACATTCTATTAGTGTGGTTGGTTAAGCAGTTTATTACTCTTATCAACATTATTAGACAGATTATTGAAAGTATAATGACATCCTCACATTTTCTAAGCCCAAATCTAGGAAATATTTTCCTTATTATCACAACACAGAGAAAATTTTATCTTTTTTTTAAGATTTATTTATTTATTTATACAAGAACTGGGGTACAGGCCAGATGCGCGGGAGGGTGAGAGGATTCACCAGAGACAGAGTGGGGAACAGAACCAGGCAGACTGATGAAATACACTGCTGAGGGGAGCAGCGGGCAAGATAGGAGAGGTCTGCTGTGCCATGTGGGTTTCTCCCTGGCCGGCCGGGATCGAACCAGCACTGCAGAGCTGCGGACAGCTTCACAGCACGGTGCTCAGCCGTCTGCACCAGCAGGGGAGGCCCAGAAAATTTTATCTTTTATATAAAAACATCAGTTTATCAGTGGTTGAAAATAACATTTTATTAACCAAAAAGAGGATATAACTTAATACTACTTCACTGAAAAGTAAAATTAGAAATGGCCAGGTTGGCTGGCTACAGTTACATTCACTGTCAGGTAATATAGAAAATGTGAACTCCATTGGGAAAAACCACCAATGTTCTCTATTTATAGCTAACGTTTATTGCTTCAAGGCAACTACAGACAGCTAGTCTAAACCTTCTGAAGCTAAAAGAGAAAGGAGAGAAAAAAATCAAATTGTGTTGTATAAAAAAAGTATAGACAGAAAATAGTTGAAAATGGATGAAACAAGGAGAGCAGGAAACATCACCCCCATGCTCTCAACCACATTCTTCTGGCCAGGAGAAAAAAAAAATAACACAAAGATTTGGAATTTTCTGCCAAATAATAAAAATGCTTAAGCTAGAATGTAGTTCCAAAATTGTTTAAGCTGTAATCCATAATCAAGATGTGATGCTTTGGCGTAAATTCTACATTTATAATTATGTAGACACTCAAAAGCAACAAGGACTTCATTAATTGTACCCTTTGTTTCTTCCTCTGTGATAGTATAAGAGCATATATGAAAACTGAATTCATTATAGCATGGAGTTACACACACACACACACACACACACACACCCCCACACACACACACCCACTATGTACCAGATTTCTCAAAAATATGGAAAATGGAGTATCTTGCACACTGAGCACAAATTCCCACAAGTAGGTAAAAAATGGTGAAACAAAATTAAATATGAGAGAGGAAATTCAGACTCATTATATGGTGATATATTCAGAATCAAAAGGTAATAAATTAACTCACCTCCATTTTCAAAAGCAGCAATGTCAGTCCTTGGTTTCCTATCCAATGATGCTTTTATCTCACCTTGCCTTTCAGATAGACTAAATTTTGTTGGAACTGTAAGACCATCCCCTAGAAATGAAAAACAAACAAACAGAAAACCAAACTATCACCTAGGGACCATTACAAGTTTATGATAGAATATATAATGATAGAAAAAAGTCTTAAATTTAATGCAAATATTTTTTGCATAGTGATATGATGAGCAATACATTTATAAAGTCATGAATTTCCAGAAAATTTTAAAACTATCAGGAAAGCACAAAGCAAATTTATTTTTCTATTTGGATACTTTATCAAATGATAACATAAAAATTTAGGCTATCTATCACTATTGTGTCAGTGTAATATATTTAGTCTATTTGACATATTTTTCAAATGGTAAGTTTTATAATATGTGTTTCTTTTTATCTGTTCACCAAGAACAAATTGAGTAAAAAATATTAGTTTACTGTTGTCTACATAATGCTAACTACACTGTGATAATAAAAAACTTTCTCCATTTTTCTTACATCTCTGGATAATTTTCTTTTAAAACAAACTAGAATAGTTTATAGAGTAGAAGACACAACAATCAAATGCAACCTTCAATCAGTCACACTGGATTGAACTCAATTGGATTCCAAACCAGGGGAAAAAATACTCATTTTCCTAAAAATGATATAAATGACACAGTTGGTGAAATCTGCAAAAATACTGTATCAGTGGCAATTCCTTTATTTTGATATTTACACCACAGTTATTTAAGAGGAAAGGGATATCAAGTGTGCAAATTACTCTCCAATAGTTCAGAAAGTAACAACAATATTTATATTTAGAGAGTGAAAAATCAAGTGTGTACAATGCTAACATTTGGGCAAAATCTGGGGAAAGGGTGTTCCTAAATTAATTGATATTTTAATAAAATAAAAGCTTTTGAAATCATAACATAAAATGAAAAAGTATACAATTGTCTCTATAATCTGCCATTTTATATATTCAATGTTAGTATGTTTTCTGTTATGACTTTGTTTCTCTTTAGGATAGTGCTGACAATCTGTCCTTCTCCAGAAGGCTCCCACCTATCAAACAAGTCTTGCTGATTGTGCTACTATCTCATAGTGTGATGCTGCCACCTACTGCCATTACGAATAAATAGTTTGCCACATATTGCACTTGCAAGACAGGCATGTTATTCTATCATATACTTTATTTTATATGCATATTTTGATCCAGGAAGACTTTTCCTTCAATGTTTTTTAATACAGGAAAGAAAAGATTCAAATCTCTCTGCTGCAAAATTTATTTTTCAGCTCATTCTAGACAAGAACTTTATATAAACTCATAGATTTTCTCTGAGTTTCTGATTTTATACCGAGAAAATGTTTCTGTTATCTTGTCTCCAAGGGGAAAATGTTCACCAGCAGCAAAATCAGATTTACCAAAGCACAAAATCCATGAAAGGCTCAGCCTTGAAATGATCCACCTGTGTAACTCCTGAAATTGCCTGATAGACAGAAAGCACTCAGACGATGAATAACTACATCCTTGTTCTATCAGTAGCATCATGATTTCCCTTATGTTCTATGGCCAGCTTGTTTTTTTTATATTAATAAAGAAAAATCTATACCTATTTCATAGGGAGATTTCTTTTCAAAGGCATGTAAAATGATAAAAGCAAATTATTCACAGAATTACTGCATAGGTATGTAGTATTACCATGTGTTTATGAAGTCTACACATTCTGTGGCTCCTCTGGGGAAACATACTTATATTAATGGCAGATATTCATATTAAATTTAGGTTACCCCATAAAAGCACTTCCTCCTCACTCTCAATTTTCATGTATTATTTATTATTTAACTCTCAAGTACATCTTACTAAATAATTCACAACCTATCTCTTATACATCACCTTGAAATGCTGCCTTTTCACTACTTACCTTCTTGCAATTCACTGCCATTTTCCATAGGTTTTTCTAACTCTTTTTCTGCTGTAGAGGATACGCTTTTTGATGATGAAATATCTGGAGGAGTATGAAATCTGTAGTATCCACCTAATCTCCCACAAGAAAAGTAATGGTTAGTATATTTGTTGCATCAAGCATTTGCAGATCCACAAATGTTTGACGGCTTACCAGATTTATAACACATTTCCTTTATGGCTCTTTTTTCTTCAATTTCTTCAGGAGTCTTTGTCCATAAACCAGAAGCATCTATAGGATATATTGTTTTTAAATTAAATTGTCCCAAAGCCAAATAATCTGAAAATTTATAAACCAGAATGAAAAATCCCAAACATTATTCTCATGATTTATTTATTTTTAAAATTAATAACTTTGCATACTAGAAAACATTGCTAATTGCTCTATTTCTAGATAACAAAGAATCAATCAAAAGAAATAAATGACTGTTATGCTGGAAGTAGAGCCTCATATGTTAGGATGATATTTGCTTGTTTGGAGGAGGATATAGACTTGGGAGATGTGGACAAAAAGAGAAATATTTCTATATAGTCCTAAGCACAGACACTTTGGGTGCCTGAAGCCCATGAAGGACACATCCCAGGGTAAAGATAGAGTGAGAGTTTATTTTTCTGTATGTTTATCATGTTTGTCCACACTTATTGGCACAACAGTGCTATAGAGATACAGGAGAAATAGTGTGAGCTAGGATGCAAAAAGACTGAGTTCTTTTTATACTTGGGCAAAGATAACCTGGGACAGTGCAGATGACAGTGCTTTATAAATTGTTTACTTTTCTTTGAACCTCTATAATGTTAAGGGTTAAATGGGAGATAGATGTAATCATGTAATAGTCAGGTAGAGAGATACACATGTATGTCAACGTGTCTTATAAACAGTTAATTTATATATAAATAAAAGAGGTAATTAGTATACCTACAAACAATGCACATATTTAACTGATCTGTTTTCCTGCATTGTACCATGAAAACCTTCCAATCTAAATGATTATAATCTTATAGACAACTATCTAATCATATAGAATAAAGTAGATTATGATCATTTAATATACTATAAGTTGAAATTATTTCTCACCAGAATCTACCTTATATTTTTACATTATAAACTACTAGTTAAACAAATTGGTAGAATATATCATGAGGCTTTTGTACATATGTTGTAAACATGAGAAAATATTTACTGACCGTTTTGTTCTTCTCCTTCCTCTTCTTCATCCTCAAATTTAGTTTTTAAAACTAAAGGGTGATGAATAGGTCGTGATATATTCTCCTGGGGTTTCAGGGGTTCCTGACTCTGTGTTGGGGAAGGTATGCCTTCCTGAGTTTCTTTCTGTACTGTGATATCTATGAAGAAAATGTAGAATTTCAATCCTTTCAAGACACATAATATATGCATGCTCAACGATCGACAATTGCCCTCTAATTAACTGTGTATTTTGTTAAAAGGTGTCTCTTCTTATTTCTCGAACGGAACAAAAAAAAAATCAATATTTTGCCTGTAAGATGTAGAAAATATGCTAATTCATGCACTTCAGCTAGTAATTATAGTCATGATTTGTATATCACACTTTTGGTATGAATGCAAAATTATCACAAGCACTAATCTATTCTTACATTAGACCTGTGGAGTAAGAATAACTAATGACATTATGACAAATGAACAAAAGCACACTCAAAAGATATAGCTTATAATGGCACAAAACATATGTCAAAAAAGGAAAATATCCAATTGGACTCATTTTCTATGGCTGCGGGGTGATTACTCAAAGTGAAGAGAATGAAACTTTCAGATTCCTCTATCGGTCATACTTGATCAGACTTGTCAAAGCTCTAGTTCATATTTAAATGTTCTGTAACCTGCAAAACTAACCAGCAAATAATTTAAAAAGTTAGTGAGTACATGGATCTTCTATTATTACTAATTCAACTCCCTTTGTTTTATAAACCAGTAGTTACCAAATCTGGATCAACTAAAGAGAATATTCAAATTATCTTTTGGGTCTTTGCCTGCTTAACTTCTGATGGGAATCTGCTAATTTTTTTTTTTTAATGTCTCAGGCACTTATTAAATCATTCCAGTTTGGAAATCACTGCCTTAAATCAATGATCATATAACTAGGGTATTGGGTCAGAGCAGTGACCCAATAGAAGGTCCCCATAGCAATAGTGGGTCAACCACTATTTGATCACTTCTATGGTGCCATTCCAATAACTTGAAAGCAATTAACCTTATTCTAGATCAGTTTTGACATCTATTTTCCCCATAAAACTGATTTGCTTGAGAACAGTTCACAATAGTCTTTTCTCCACTTTATAAAATAAAGGCCTATATCTCACTCAGTCAGAATTTTCTATAGTGCATTACCCAAGAAAGACATTCTCCCTTACTTAATCATCCTCCTATGGATGCATTATTTTGACTTATATCCATCTCTTACAAGGAGGAAATCATAATGTGGTTGGCAAAATAATGATTGCATCCTCTCCAAAATGTCTGTGGCCATTAAGGTAGGTGGAAAAGAGAAATTGAGGATGCAGAGTGCTCAGTACAGTGTTAACACACAGAAGACATTTAATATAAGAGATTATTTGAAAGCCCTGAATATGGAATTTTCTCATTTCTCATAACTTTCATGTTCTTAAAATTCAGATTTTCAGTTTATACTGTTTGTGAGAAGAAATTTTGTGGAGGTATCAGACACAATTAACAAATGTTATGTCTGGAGAACCCACATTTGAGTACCACATTTTTTTTTTTGCACTTTTAGAATCACTTTGGATCACAGATGAGAATAGAACCAATGTCCAGTCAAAATGAAATCTCTCTCATTTATTAATTCTTTTTTTTTTTTTTTTTTTTTTTTATAGAGGCATGCTTTATTTATTTGTTTGCTGGTTTCTTTGTTTGTTTTGTTTATACATGCACTGGGTACAGTCAGAAGCGCGGGAGGGCGAGAGAATTCACCAGAGCCAGAGCGGGGAGCAGAGCAGGCAGAAGGACCGAAGTACACTGCTGAGGGGAGCAGCGGGCGGCAGGAGAGGTCTGCGCGCCATGTGGGACCCTCCTCCGGTGGCCGGGGAGCAGCCGGGGATCGAACCGGCGCCGCAGAGGCCGCGCGCAGCTTCGCAGCCCAGCGCTCAACCGCTGCGCCACCGGGGAGGCCCGAAATCTCTCTCATTTAAACACAGGTGTTCCAGGGGTCAAAACCGTGTGGGTTATGGCACTTAGATTCTCTTCCTAAAGCAGAAAGAACTGAATTGAATCGTTTTCTGATGACCATCCATAATTGTCTTCTTCTGTGTCTTATCCACACAAACACATATGCAATATTAGTAGTCTATGCTT
Source organism: Talpa occidentalis (assembly GCF_014898055.3). Taxonomy (NCBI): domain Eukaryota; kingdom Metazoa; phylum Chordata; class Mammalia; order Eulipotyphla; family Talpidae; genus Talpa; species Talpa occidentalis. The sequence continues at coordinate 22,362,580 of NW_023601653.1, read as the reverse complement.
TGCTGACTCAGATCTTCAAGTCAAAGTGTTTATGAAACCATTTAACAAACGATTATTTGACAATGGCTTTTCAAGACTTAAAAGGGTTACATGTGCATAGTCATTTAGATTACACATTCTGAAGTGAGCTGATCCAAGGTATGTTTAAAGTGGCCCAATCTTGCCCAAAGCATCTCTAAGACCCTGACTTAGAATGAATAAAAATCAAAATATACTAACAATTGATCATTATAGAATAACATAGCAATAAGCCAAGTAGATGAGTAGTTGCTTCAATGTTTGAGCTACTGTGTTTTCAGAAAATTGTTTTTAGCAAGAGGTAGGGAGTTTCTTAAGAGGAGCAGTCTGTCCGTAAATTAATCTCTATTGTATATTATGGGAGAAAGAACAGGTTCCTATTCCACTCACAAAGAAAAACAATCTACTCAGAAATGCCTAGGAAATTCTTATAATTATCTTATTTTAATCTGACAAAATTATATATAAGTGGCACAATGCTATATATAAAATGATACTTAGTTGTATATTTTGTTTTCCGAAAATTATAATTCACCCTGAATTTATTGCATGTACTTACTGAAACATAAAATTGTAGATTTTAAGAAAAATACAACCTGATTCTTTGTCTAAGGTGAGAAGACTTATGTTCTCAGTTTTGGTTAAAAATGAACCTTGATGGGTAGGTGAAAAGATCAAATTATACCTTCAGAGGTACTGAAATATTTTCAATATGATTAGATAGTGAAGCAATTCAATACACACTTCAAATGATGTTGGTAGTTTCTACAGACTGGAAATTAAATGCACTTTCCTAGAGCATAGACATGTGTCTGGGCAGAGGGAAAATAGTTATCTACTAAATTGAATATATACTACTCAAGACATTTTGGGGTAGAATTAGCCACTATGCAAAAAGTTAAAAGTTTACATAGAACTATGCTCTATGTTAGGCACTGGGGATTCTACAAAGAACAAAATAAAGATTCCTGCTCTTATGGAGCTTTCATCCTATGAGAAAACAGACAAAAAAAAAAAATAGACACAGTAAACAAGTAAATTACATTGTATCTGAGAACATTGTAAGGAATACCTCCTCCCCTGCCCCAAAGTTAGTAAATATCTATGTAGGAAATAGGCAGGCTGACAACATTTCAAATAAATATTCACTCATTAAATGGTGATATAGAAGTAAAGTAAGGTCTTGAAGAGATAAAAGAGCTATTCAAAAGGATATTGAGAGAAAAGTATTTCATGCAAAACCCCTAAAACAGGAGCAGGAGAGCATGCTCTAGGGAAAGCAATGCAACTAGTATGGTAGGAGCAGAGAGAACAAGTAAATTAGTTTTGGGAGATAAATTCAGAGAATTAACAGGACACCTCATCAAGTAGGGTCACTTAAGCTTTTGTTAGGACTCTGATTTTACTCTGAATAACATGAAAACCACTGGAGGGCTGACATCTAATTTACATATAAGAGTATCACAGTGGTTCTGGAGTTGAAACATCAGAAATAGTTTGCATGTTTGCGCCCAGTGCATGAATTTAGTTGTGACTTTACTTGGCAGAGGGAAAAGCTTACTCCTAAATTAACATTAAGCCATAGTTATCTTTGACCCCCAGGTTCTATGCCTAAAAAATGAAAATAATAATATTTATCCTTGTAGAACTTAGTCCAGGACATGTGTAATGGTGGGGAGCCCAAGAACTGTCAGTTACACAGACATTCTACCAGTTCTCTGCTCAGTGATGCACTCTGTTTTATTCTAGTCCTGAAAGAGGTAGTTTGAGATGATAATTTCACCCATAGACAGTAGGAAGCAAACTATTATAGCTAGACATAAAGAATTCCTGGAATGTTCCTCATGAAATTAAAAACCCACTAAATGTAAAACAATGGAGCCAAGTGAATCACTTAAATAGGCTCAATAACTTTCATCTTGGAAGGTTAACTATTTAGTAGTTATCCATTCCCTATCCATGTATCCATATATCTAGTTTTATTACATGTTTGTGCTCCAGACATTGTGGGAAGCATTGACAAGGGAGTTAGCTATGATTCCCATACTTGTGATGGTGACAGGCTAGTGAGGAACAGAGATAGTGATCGCAGCATGATACGCATGACAAAACTTAAGAGTTATCTAGAAACATAAATCAAGGGCACCTAATTTTAAGGTCTCCATTTGCCAAAGATTATTCAAAACCCAACTTTCAAATCCCAAACAGCCAGTTTTTGCAGCAATGGGATTATATTTTCTGTACAAGGACCATATAGTGTTTTCCCAGAAGCAGAAGTATGCAAGCCAGATCATGCCCTTGCTCTCCCACCTCTGAGATCTTCTTGTACATACACAGGGAGTAACCTCACTTGAGTTCTGTGCTGCTTTACTGAGACAGCTTCCTTTTAACTGTGAAGTTAGTAGTTACCTCACTTTTCAGATGAATAGAGCACACTTTACATACACAGAGTCTGAAAAAGTTTAATTTGCTCTCTGCTCACTTCATCTTGTTAGCTACATGATCACATTCTAAGCTTCAAATCAAAATTCTTAATAGAATCATCCTCAATCATCCAGAAGCTATTAAACCACATTACTCTTTCTCATCATACCTTATTTAAAGTGTGACTCTAGGTGGCTACTTCAAAACCAGGTTATAATATGGTATGCCCATGTTATTTAAAAAAATATACTCACTGCTACTTGGTGGCAAAAATAATCCATTGATATTTCGAGGCTTGCTGTGATAAAAGATACAACTGATCTTCACACAACCAAGAGGTTGAGTTTCCCAGAAGCATGAAATACTGCAGTTTTGCTAGACAAAGGAGGTGGGGGAAATGTAATGATCAGAAGACATATTCAAAATATACACAGTGAGCTACAACACAACATAATGTGATAAAAACAACTGCAATGACTGATGCAGGATCATACGTGTTCCCCGACTTTCAGTTTTTCTAAGCTTTGCTGTTTGAAGGATGCAATGGATGTTCCTAAAATATATTCCTCCTTTTTTTTTTTTTTGGCAAATCTAAGTTGAGAGAAGTGGAAAATCCCTGAAATTACCTAGGGAAATGAAGAATCATTGCCTCTCTATCTTGTTCTAAGGATATCATTATATATTATTGAAGGGAGAAACTTTTAACAAACATGATGCTGCTGAGCAATTCTACCTGCATTTCCATGTGTCTAAATCTGCAAAGTGGATCTAAACATTTTCCCTCTCTCCATAAAGAGCACACAGTGTCACTGCCAAGGGCCTCTTCACAGTGTCGGAATCGGCACTGGGAACCCTAAAAGAAAAAGGTAAACAATGTAGAACCCTAAAAGAAAAAAGTAAACAATGTAGAAAACTCAATATAAGAACAATAGTGTTCAACAACAGTAAGTTGCTAATTAAAGAAAATGAGTAGATCAAATTAGCATTACAAAAAATACTACAAATAAGGCCATAGCTTACATTTTAGCAAATCAGCTTCATTTTAGAGACTCACAAATAATGATTAAAAAGTACATATCACAAGTCACTGATAAATTGCTAATCTTGATAATCAGTTAATCCTGGTTCACTAATGATAAATAAATGAGACCAGTGATACTCTTGATCACTGTTCAATGCCAGAACAATCTAATTTCTCTTCCTAAAGAAAGCCAGAAAATACACATTTTCGAAAGAATCAACAGAATATTCTAATTTGTGAGACAATGTCCATTAATCCTTTCATTTAATTATGTTGCTTCACTCAGGCTATGGAGATACTTTTACGTGTTAGTACGACCGCTATTATTATATTTTATAAATTCATTTAATTATTTGTTGAGAACTTCCTCCTCCATCAATCATTGTGTTACTTAGGGAGATAGCAATAAAACAGACAAACCTCTGCCCAGATGAAACAAATTCTAGTATTAGTTATCATTCCAGGGTTTAATCACAAGGAAACAGGCAGAGGAAGTAGATCTAACCCCTACAAAGTGGGATTTCCTTGCAGAGACACAACACTTTAAACTGGACATGTCTTTCATCAGGTTCATTGTGGCATGAACATTAAATTCCAAACATCAAGTTTCTACATTTATTTGGTTTCATAATCTCATAGAATAAATAATTTTCCCATTTACCTTTATACATTTGAATTCATATTTGGCATATTTGTTTATATTACTTCTTTTCCTTTCTCCAAAACAAATATTTGATGTTAGACTTCTGACCAGGGAAAATTCAGCAATTGGGTTAATGAATTTTAGACAGGAAAACAATTCAATATATTAAACTAAGTTTGATAATGACCTGAATTTAACTATTTGAAAGTCTGTGGCTGGAATCACATTAACCAAAACAGTATGATGATATAATATTTCCTTATTAGGAGTCTGATATCTCAAGAAGCCATCATAATATAGGCAAAAGTGCCTATATTTAAGCACTTTTAAGGAATATTAAAAAGCTATGGGCATGTAACTGGCATATATAAGCATAGTTTCAAAACAATTATAATATTAAATTATCCCAGATTTCCTAAAAAAATTACCACATCAAAGATAAATGATAAGCTTTCATTTTAGTTTTTGAATACATCAACTATATTGTTGGAAAATAGTAAATTGATAGCAATGCATATTGCCCTATTTTTCTTCATTTTACTAAAAAGCTTAAGTATGTGAAGTACCATAAATTGTACAATATTTACCTTAATGCATGTGGAATTAAAAAAGTAATAGCAGTCATTCCCAACTTCTGCCATTTCTCTTGATGCTAATCCAATGTTTTTTTATTATAAAAATTGCAGGAATGCAAATATAAGAACTATCAGTGTGTAAGGGGGAAAAAGAATTTCTTTTCCACAGTCTTTCAGGCTAGCAGTAGTATTCCTTTAAAACTGAACTCCTGTTGACAGTATATTACACAATAGATAATTCTTAAAGAAATTTAAATTAGAAGATACCTTCTCTAGCTTTGCAGAAATGTTGAAAGTGGTTGCTAGTAAGCACACAAACTCAAACTTCCAGAATTTTCCTCATTGTTACCTAATCCATTGTTTGCTCATCATAAATGACCTCACGTGTAACTGTACACTAGTTTCCCTTAGTGAATATTGTACAGTATTTCCTATTCAATTCTAGTATATTAACAAGAAAAGACCACTAAAAATAAAATATTTTAATGTCTGATTAAATATGGAACACAAGCTAGTTCATAATTTCATAATTCAAAAGTATATCACAAGTAAAGTTATTTTCTAAAAACTTTATTTCTACATATGGCTTATAAATAAAATTGAAAAATTTCAATAGGTAAATATACAAGTATATCCTAAGATAACAAATAAACTTATTTAAATGTGTACTTACTCATATTCACTGACTTGGAAAAAAATCATTCAGATTTTGACATTTTAATAGGTATCTGAAAATAAATTGGACTACTTATTCATCTTATAGCTACACTCCATTTTTCATCCATTATTAGGGCAGAAAGATCCCCAAGTGCTTGCAAATTTTGAGATTTTGTTGATAACAGAGTGAAGTACTCTCCCAGAATGAGACATTTCAGTGAGCAGTTATTGAGGTCTTCGTTTTAGAATCTTTACTAAAAGAAGCAGAGCCTAGCAGAAATCAACAGAAAAATGATAGAACGTGATTCAGAAGATACCATAGAGTTTATGCAATACTCTAGATCAAAACATTTTAACTTACAATGTGCTTTTAATTTGAAATGCAAATGATCAAGACATATAGATTCCCATTTGGATTAAGTAAAATAGACTGTTAGTACAAGTATTTTGAGTAAATGCGCTAAGATAAAAATCTAGGAAATTAAGATTAAATTTTAGGCAGTATTGGAAGTAAACAAAATAGTAGAGAATAAAGATTTGGTTAAATTCTTGAAAATATTAGCAAAGGTAAGGAGACACATCTAATATCTTGATTTTTATTTTGTACTACCTTCTAACTCTAGAATAATAAAAGAGCCATCTTAATCATATGGGGGTGTGGGAGGAACACCCCTAAGAAATATTTTTAAGCAGATTTTGCTTCCAGACAACTTCCGCTCTACCAATGAACTTTTAACTGCAGGTACTGTTACCAAAGAACCAATATAGCAAGATTAATTGTAACCTCATGATTAAAGCCATTGTGAAAATCCATTTTTTATGTATAGGGAAAGCTAAAAAATGTTTTTACCGCTTTAATTTGTTGTGAGCAACTGTATTTCTGTAGATACAGGAATACCAGGTCAAACCAAAATGGGGACTATTATTTTTTTGAAGAGTTAACGAATAAATCCGTACATTTTGGTGGACTTTAGAATGTCTGGAGATTTAATTTCTTTCACCTGCCTTTTCCTTCCTTTTTCCTCTCCCTCCTTCCCTCTCCCTTCCTTTCCTTTCTATTTTTTTCCCATTTCCTAATTACTTCTTCCTGTTGTGAAATTCATTTTAGTCATTCAAGGGAAAGCTATGCCCATATTTATGATCGTTACTCCCTGTAAAGAAGAGTGATGGGAAATTTGTCACCCCAAGTAGCAGTAGGTCTGAAAATTCTTTCAATATTTTGTGTTGGTGAAGGGAGACTCACTTTAAGTGTCTTTCATCTGAGGTGCATAATAAACAGTAAAACACCAGTTAGAGAAGAAAGTTTTCCTTCCATCTTGCAATCCAGTACCACCCACTTTCGTACAGGGACTGATATAGTGACTCTTGGCTGGCTCTTCAGGCTTATGAGAATCTCGCAAAGCTGCTGGCTAATACTCATCAGAGCAGGATTCCAGTTTATAATGTGAATTGGTCTTGCAGTTCTCTCCTGCCTTTTCTAACACAGGGGACCTCTGTTTCCGCCAGAAACAGATCTCAACAGGCTTTACTCCAGGCACTGATGAAACCAAAGCACTGGGAAGACAGTGTTTCCTGAGAAATCTGTTATACCTGCTGCAAGTGGAATGTTTTGGAAGATGACCCTTACTCAGAAGTGACAGAATGTTGGACCTAGAAGATTCTGTGGCAGTTTGGTAAATGACAGTTGAAATTTGTGAGGGCTATTTGTTGTCACCTGGAGGCCCATGAAACAAGCTCCTTATGAGAATTCCTCTGGAGGAACAAAAAAGTAACAGAGAAGTCATTATGAAATGCTCAGAAGTTTTTGTCCTAATGTTTTACTATCACTATCAGGTGTTTTCTCCTCACAATTTCTCCACTTTAAAACAGTGTATTTTAGCTTTTCCATGCTTTCCTATGAGGAAATGAAGGTAACAGAAGAGAAACTACTTTGAAATGGCAAACCTTTTCCTCTTTACACCTGAATCAAACAAGAAACAGTGAATTATTTTTATAGTATTTTTATTGGAGGGGAGCACTCCCTCATGTATAGATACTGCAGATGGAGTGTTTGTTTAATTTTCCAAGAAGTAAATAAGTAACACGTGGGGCAGTTGGATACTTGCAGCTATGACAGTTTTAGAAAGAAGGCCTGGGCTTTATCCAAGCTCATAAAAGATAGTGGTCATCAAAACTTCCCTACTGAGAACTATTAGCTTCAATGAGATAGAACAGGCTGCTATTTTCATTTTACTATTTTATTCATTGACTAGCCGCTTAACCTCTGATAGTCTTTCAGCACTAAATTAACTAAGGCTGTTCTTAGCTTAGTAGATTGACAACTAGTCAAGCCATTTGGAATTTGTTAGCGCTCATATTTAAAATAAATGAGATTCCCATGGAAAAGACACAAATCTTTTGTTGGTATTTGCGTGGTTTTGGATGCCTCTAAGTCTAAACTTTGCACTCCAGAAAGTCTCAGACCCAATTTTGACCACATTGTGCCACACAATGAGGTGTAATCCAAACACACCTATATACATAGCCCTAGATTTTTTTTTTAAACATTCCAGAGAAATCAGTTTTCATTAGGTCTGGGGAGGTCTCTGAATTTTCCTAAACTTCTACAGTGCTTTCCCCAGGTACTTTTTTTTTTTTCTTTTATAACTTTTTAAAAATTTTATTTTATATATTTTTACATCATTTTTCATTTTTCCGCAATGTATACATTTTCATATTGGTTATATTCCCCATATAATTCCCACCCCCCTTATTTTGTCTCCTTCCCTTCCCCTCCCCCGTAGTGTGTCTCTGGTTTATAGTTGCTTGTTTTCATTTTCACTATATTATAATTAGTCTTTTTCCTGGTCCCTTATTTAGGTTTTTCTAAATTCCTGCTATGAGTGAGACCATCCGGTATTTTTCTTTTTCTTTCTGGCTTATTTCGCTGAGCATGACCCCTTCCAGCTCCATCCATGTTGCTGCAAATTGCATGAGTTTATCTTTTTGATTGCTGGGTCATATTCCATTGTGTATATGTACCACATCTTCTAGATTCCCAGTCCAGTCGGACCTGTTTTTCCACCATCAGAATCCAGAGGAACCCGCGAGGCGCACCCGACCCTGCCTCGGTGCTCCGAACTACAACTCCCAGAAGGCTCCGCGGCAGGGAGGCCACGTCCTTGCGTGCATCTCCGCTCTTTGCCCCGCGACGAAGACGCGCGAGGGCTGCGCCGGTGCCGGGCGCCGACTGCCAGTGGCTCTAGCCTCGTGCCGGCTGCTGTGGCCGCTTTCCTGCCCGGACTGGGGGCTTTCTATTCCCACTTCCACTTGGGTCCATCATGAAGCGTCTGGGGGCCGTGCAGCGGAAAGTGCCGTGTGCGTTTGTGACGGAGGTGAAGGAGGAGCCCTCCGCCAAACGGGAGCATCAGGTACTGGCGAGCGCGGGGCCCGAGGGGACTTCCAGGGGCGCTGCTGCGTGGGGACCCCCGTGCAGGCGGGGAGCTCCGTGCAGTTTTCGTTTTCGCCGGGGTGGTCTAGGGTAGAGGTCTTAGTATACCTGGCGCTCCAGCTTCTTGTACCTTATTTGAAAGGAACAGACTGCTAGAAGTTATTGATTGATTGATTGCAGTTCAAACTTGGCCTGACTTGGAAATTGAAAAGCCACACTTTAATGTTCCTTCGCAGGTTGCCATCTTTTGGGTAGATTCCCAGAAGTAGTCACATCATCGCCGCAGTGCAAACTTCACCACTTTTCAAGAGTGTGGTGACAAAGTGGAGACTTTAGACTTGCTTTACCTGTTCTTCTTCTTTTTTTTTTTTTTAAGATTTATTTAGGCACACAAGAGCTGGGGACAGGCCAGAGATGCGGGAGGTGAGAAGAGTCACCAGACAGAGTGGGAAACAGAACAGGCAGATCTACTGAAATACACTGCTTAGGGGAGCAGCGGGCAAGACAGGAGAGGTTTGCCGTGCCATGTGGGTAGCTCACTGGCCAGGGGATCGAACTCATGCTGCAGAGGCTGCGGTCAGCTTCATAGGTTGTATCTTAACCCCTTGCGCCACCACCTGTAATAACCTGGGAATCGATGGCAGTGTTAGGTCACTCAAGAGCAGACCTCATGTATTGTTAGCTATCATTACCTAGTTAATTCTAATGTCAGCGTCTCTGATCTCAGCACCATGTGTTCCACACAGAAGACCCTTAGTTAATATTGGTGTCAGGAAAATGCTTTACTATATAGCAGAATCCATGGCAGCAGAATCCCCAGTTGGGTTGAGACCAACTCATCTTACAAAACCAGCACACGCGTTAGTTACATCAGTCTTTCTGGCCTTCTTGTTTTCCAGATAAAAGACCTTTAGTGCTGATACTGCCTTGTTATTTCTCATCCCAGGCACATGGTAGGCACCAGATAAATATTTGTTGAATTGAAGAATGAACCTGGAGTCATCTCATGCCAGTTTTCCATTCACCTTGACACTGTTTACCTTATTCCGTCTGGTCTTTTTAACCACCACTGCCATCACTGTTACAGTTTTAATATTTTATGCCTTACTTATTGAATTACCTAATTCTTCTTCTTGCCTCCCAGAATGATCATCATTATGTTTTTTTCCTAATCAAAACCCACAGTAACTACTAACTGCCTGTGTAGCAGTGCTTGCTAACAAAACTAATCTACATGAAATATTGTCATCTTGAAGAGTGGTTCTCTCTGGCTGTGATTCCCAACTTTGTGTGTTGAGGTTGGGAATAGTTTTTAAATGTACCCTCTACGAGGAAAAATAAGCCTCTTCTCATCACACTCTGCAGTTAAGAAGAGCTTAAAGTATTGTTTTTGGCATAACGTCCAAACCCTTAGCTGTCATTTAAAGCTTCCCATTTATCAGTTCCAGTCTACTCTCTAACCTCACTTAAAGTGAAGTGAAGTCTGTTTAAGAAAAATCGGTTGCATTCTGTTAACATCCCATGTGCAATCCTGTCAAGTTTTTGCTTAGACTATGCACTTTGCCTGGATCACATCCAGAAGTTTTAATTTTTTGAATGAGAGTTTCACTGTGAAGTCTTTGATCACTTTAGTTTTCCCAGTGATTTACCTCAGAAATAGTGGAGGACCACTCAACTTACATACACTATTACTTTTTATTTACACATGCCTTGTTTTTCCAGTTACAGTTTAAAGTCTGAAATGACAGGTAGAAAAGGAGAATTTTGTATTCCCTTGTTATCTTATGTTGTCCGTTGGACATGCTGATAAGACTTTTCATAAATTTAACTACACACACAAAAAACATACTCATACACATTACTTTTGGATCATACCTTCATGGTTCTACCAATATCGGTTAAATTCATAAAATCCTATCATGAAAGTACTCATTCAGTACCAGGAAATGGCTAATTTCCTAAGTTTCCTTTTCTCTAAAATAGTACTTCCACTTATTAGTCTTAAAACTATAGAAAACAGTATAATGTTTGTATTGTACAGTGTTTTTTCACGTGATGTAAGGGGAGAACCCTAAATATGCAAACGATTCACTACTGATAATGCTGAAAGGGTCTCCATTTGTTTTTCTCCTTAGTCCTTATGGTACTTAACATTATATTGTGCATTTTTTCACTGTTGTTTCCCTCATTGAAATGAAAGTTCCTCCAAAGGCAGGTACTATTTTGTTCACCTGTTTTTTGGTGCCAAGGACACTGCTTAGCCCATAGGCGGCATTTAGAAAATAGTTGTGAATTAAATGAGTAAATTCACTGAAGATGTGTGCTGGGGAGACAGAGTTGCATAAGGCATGGTTCCTGGTGTCAGTCTTACTATGGTGGAAAAGCAGGTATTGCTGTGATAGCCTGGAAAGGAGGGGGTGGTTCATGAAACATCCCTGGAAGAAATATTTTTAAGTTGTCTTGAAGGAGATCAGCCCTTAGAACTAGTGAAGTTTAGAATATTCTAGGTGAGTGTGTGTAAAAGTGTAGAGGCTGTGTATCTTAAACCAGTTTTCTCTCTCTTTTTTAAGCTGTTTAAAGTTTTGGCAACTGAAACTATAAGTCACAAGGCATTAGATGCAGATATATACAATGCAATACCAACAGAAAAAGTGGATGGAACATGTTGTTATGTTACTACCTACAAAGGTAAAATCAAACTATACTACAAATACTATCTTTCTAAACACTTTATAAACTATATATCAGAAATGGGCATTTATTCTTCATAAGCCCTTGAGAACCTATGTAAAATAGCAAAACCACACTCCTTACAGTTATTTACTGAATCATGATATCTATCTTTTTGGGGAGTAGAGGAAGGTAACTAATATTAATTTAAAGGCCAGATAGTATGGTAAATACTTTATACTTGTTATCTCCAACTTGCACATTAAGCTTTTGCTTTTTATAGATACAGAAATTGAGGATCAGAGAACTTAACTAATTTGTCTAATGCTTTGTATTCATGAATGGCTAAACTGGTAATACACTGGGTTTGTTGTCTGATACTAAGGCTTGTTCTTACTACACCGTTACCAGTGCTGATCCCTAGTTTTTATTACTGTTGACAATGCCTTTATTTCATCTAATGTACTTTAAAAGTTAGAAACTCAAATAGAAATTGTCAACTGTACATCTGTGTTAAGTGGAAAATTTGCATTGAAAAGAGAGAAATGATCTTTGACTTCTTCTGCATGGTGAAATTACTTTTTAATTCCAGCAAGAGAAACAGAATAGTTAAACACAACTCAGACACATTCTAGGTATGAAGAAATCTCTTTTGACATGTGTCTTTTCATTTTGAATGGTGATAAAAATACATAAGATTTGCCATCTCAACCATTTTTAAATGTATAGTTCAGTACTACATATGGTTCACATTGTTGTGCTGTCACCACCATCTGTCTTTAGAACACTTCATCTTGAAAAACTGAAACTCTATACTTATTAAACAAAGCACCATTTCTACCCCCTCCAGCCCTTGGCAACCACTGTTCTACTTTGCCTCAGTGATTTCGCTTACTCTTGGTGTTTCATAGTAAGTCAAATAATGCAATATTTGTTATTTTTTTTGACTGGCTTTTGTTACTTAGTATAATGCCCTCAAGGTTTATCCCTGTGTTGTAATGCATGCCAGAGTTTTCTTCCTCTTTAAGGAATATTATTTCATTGAGTAACATTTCATTGTGTCTGTGTGTTTTGTTTATCCATTCATCCATCAGTGTACCCTGGAGTTGCTTCTACTTTTTGATTAGTATGAACAAAGCCACTGTGAACATGATATACAAATATCTCTTGAAGATGTTGCTTTCATTTCTTTTGGGTATATATTCAGAAGTGGAATTGTTGGGTCATATTGTAATTCTTTATCTTTTTTTTTTTAAGATTTATTAATTTATGCATACAAGAGCTGGGGTGCAGGCCAGCGGTGGGGGGTGGGTAAGAGGATTCACTAGAGACAGAGTGGGGAGAACAGGCGAATTGAGTGATATACACTGCTGAGGGGAGCAGCGGGCTAAACAGAAGAGCTGTGCTGCACTGTGTGGGTCAGCTCTCTGGCGGGGTATCAAAGTTGTGCTACAGTGGCTGCCTATAGCTTCATAGTGCTGAGATTTAACTCCCTGTGCCACCAGGGAAACCCCATATGGTAATTCTATTTTTGATTTTTTGAGGAACTGCCATACTGGTTGCCATAACATCTTTACCAATTATAATCATACCAACAGTTCACAAGTGTTCCATTTTCTTCACATCCTCATCAACAATTTTTTTATAGTAGCCATCTTAATGGGTATAAATGAAATGCATTTTTAATGTTTACTAAGAACAAAAGGTCATTCAACCAGAAATGACAATATAATTTTAATCAATTCTGCAGTTTATTGGGATAGTTAATAATAATGTATGAACCAAACTGTGATTAGTAATTTTATCTTTGATGTCTGTATATATTTGAGGGAACTATAAAAAGTTTTCCTGACTTTCATTTATATTAAGAAACTTTAGTGTACATCATTGTGTGATTATGTACAGTGGTGGCAGTTAAACAAGGTTGGAGTGCTAAAGAAAACTCATAGGACCCCAAAAGACAATGCTTAGAAAATCTATGTTTATTACAGGTGAAGGAGGATACACATTAGAGCACGGGCATTAAAAGTAAGGCTGTACATCACAGTCAAGACGATTTCATAGCAGAGGGTCTGGAGGGGCCAGGTGAAAGTTCCTATTTCTCCCAGTCACCCCCCAAGCCCTGGCAAGACACACTTTCTTAAGCCACTTGGAAGGAGGTTATCCAAAATGGAGTCTCAGTTGGGGATTTTTATGTTTTGCTGGGCAGGAAGGTATCTTTTTACTAACTAACTGAACTCAATAGCAGAACCCTCCAGGAGTCTTCAAATCATAGGCGATGCAGCTATCTCACTATTATCAATAAAGAATGCTAACACACTGCTCTGAAACTCCTGAGAGCCATGATTATAAAACATGACTATTAATCCGTGGTTCATGCCTTGCTTGATCAAGGGTCAAAACTATGTAAAACAACTAGCTCTTTGGGAATTAACATTTCAGCACAGTTACAATGTTTCAGAAACAATTTGATCCTGTCTCCTTTTAGTATAGAGGTAGCTTCAGTTTCTCACAAATGCTGTGTACTAATAAAATATGGCTAATGAATGGCCTTATAAATTGACCACATAGTTACTTTTTAATCTCATCATCATTCTTTAACCAAAGACTTAAGTCTTCTTATAACATCAGATAGCATGGCACATTTTCCTTTTTCTTGTAGGGTTGTTTCTCTTTTAAGCAAGATGACCCTATTGCTTTTTGAAAAATTTTATTTTGAAGTGTCTTTCAAGATAACTTTTATTGTTAACCTTTTATATTTTTTTCTTTTATTACTATTTCCTTAGGTCAGCCATACCTTTGGGCTCGGCTGGATAGGAAACCTAACAAAATAGCTGAGAAAAGATTTAAAAATTTTCTCCATTCAAAACAGAAATCAAACGGTTAGTGGGTCTTTTCTCTTCTGGCTTTCCATGATTTAAATAACTGAAATTTGTGCTTATTGCTTGCTCTGGTATTTCTGTATATATTAGATCCTTCTGTATATAACTATCAGTATAGTATAAAGAACAAAAGATCCATTCAATCAAAAAGTACAGAATTTAATTTGGTTCTTTATTGTATTTACCTGTATAATACAGAATTTAAGTCAAATTTATGTCAACAGTTTATACCAAAAATGTTTCATGTCAAGAATGCCCTTCTGTACATTTTGTTTGCCTAAAAGACAAATGTGTAATTTTCTAAATCAGGTACAAATCTTAAAGAATTATTAGTATTTTTAATTTCTATATTAAAATATTTTTAAATTTAAGTATATACACATACTCATCATTGTATATCTACTCACTCAAATATATATTCCTTATTTATAGTATATTAAAAATTCATGAATATATATGTACTATGAAATTTTAGCTACTTGAAACTCTTCCGCTATTTACAAATGGTGGTGTGTTCGCACTGGTGTGGTGAAGAGTAGATTTGAACTCTTGGTGATGACCTTAATAGTCATACGCACAGGTAGTTTTCAATTATGAACCCCTAAAACTTATAGCTATTATGCAGTGTTACTTCAACAGAAAAAAATTTGTTTTGAAAAATTTAGAAGTGTTTGTACACTAACCCTGGGAAGTATTATTACCTTGTGGTAATAGTAAATGGTGATATTAGCTGTTCCGACTTTGAATTTTATTTAGTATTTTATTTTTTTAAAGAATTGTCACATACAAGAATATCTATTTTAGAATTTTTTTGGAATGTTGAAGAGGACTTCAAACCTGTTCCAGACTGTTGGATACCAGCAAAGGAAATAGAACATTTAAATGGAAATCCAGTGCCTGATGAAAATGGACACATTCCAGGTATAATGAAGTATCTCCATAAATGTTTTTTACTAGTATAAGGACAATTGATCCATTCACTCAGCAGTACAGAATTTAATTTTAAATGGTCCTTATACTATTTGTCTCTTTAAGCACAAAATTTCAAATTTATATTAAGTATAATAGGTTATCACAAAAGTTTTTCATATCAAGAAATGTCATCTTGGTTTTAGAATCTTTTCTATGTTGGATAGTTTACAATCTCTTTGTAGCCTGTGAAGTATCAAGTGGGAAGATCCTTAGAATTGTGATGTCAGGACAGACTATGTGATTGATCTAATCTGAAAGAAGATATTAAATCTTTATTTTTTTAGATTGGGGATAACAAAGGTATGTGTGTACTTTTCTTGTGTGTGTGAAGCTCCCAGAAGAATAGCTAATAAAGTAAGGGGATATAGGTATTTCACAAGTAGTTTTTCTGGAAATGTAAAGAATTTTGCAAAAATATACAGAGTGGGAAGAAGATACTCCAGATTAAGATGCACTTTAGCAGATAAGTCCTATGGTCTGCACAGTACTCTAAGGTTCTGATAATGCAGTAATGAAAATCAGCACTCTTATCTTTGATGATCTTTTTGACAGTAAGGGAAATCTACCAATAATAGGATGAGTTAAAAACTAAAAGGATAAAATATGAAGGGTATAGTTAGATAAAATAGAAAAATTCCTGGTTCAACCTGGGGTCATATCTTAAAGGACTTTGTATTCCGTTTCAAGGAGTTTGATTTCATCTTGAAGATGATTAACGTGAGTACAGGTAAACTAAGTTTAAGTTTTTGAAACAGAACTATAATAAAAGTGGGGTGGTTTTGATTGGAAGACTAGTAGACTAGCAAGAATGTTAGTAATGTAATCTGGGTGAGTACTAAAGGCCAAAGATATGATGGCCATGATGGCATATATGGCCAAGCTTGTCTTTTTTTTTTTTTTTTTTTTTTTGCGCTAAAGAATTCTCCACAATGAGGAAGCCTATTCTGGTGACAGGAGTTAGAGAGTAGAGGTAACATTTAATAAATAATAGAAGTAGGGCCTCCCCGGTGGCGCAGCGGTTGAGCGCTGGGTTGCGAAGCTGCCCGCGGCCTCTGCGGCACCAGTTCGATCCCCGGCTGCTTCCCAGCCACCGGAGGAGGGTCCTGCATGGCGCGCAGACCTCTCCTGCCGCCCGCTGCTCCCCTCAGCAGTGTACTTCGGTCCTTCTGCCTGTTCTGCTCCCCGCTCTGGCTCTGGTGAATTCTCTCACCCTCCCGCGCTTCTGACTGTACCCAGTGCATGTATAAACAAAACAAACAAACAAACAAATAAAGAAAGAAAGAAAAAACATGCCTCTATTTAAAAAAAAAAAAAAAAAAAAATTCCAAAAAAAAAAATAAATAAATAATAGAAGTAGTAAACTGTTCAGGAAATATTGGAAAGATAAAATAAATTGTGGAGCATTTACTACTTTAGTCTTGCAACTAAAGAGAAAGTACAGAGAAAGTTTAATTTTAAAACGTTTTAAAGGTGTGTTAGAATGATGTTCAGTTCTTATTGAAAAGGTGAGTTTTCTATTAAGAGAATAAGTGCTCTGTAGTGAATATCACAGTTCAATTCCTCAGCAGCATCAAAAGTGAAACTTTATCATTAAAAAAGGATTAAAATGGTTAACTGTTTCACTGATTTTTAACAGTGATTGTTTGTGTATGTGGAAAATGTGGAAAATTTACCCTAAAAATAAAAATCACCGCAAAGTCTCAATCCAAAAAAAAAAAAACGACGTAAGTAAAATTTTTTTCCTTTAAATGATAGGTTGGGTGCCAGTAGAGAAAAGCAACAAACAGTATTGTTGGCATTCATCTGTAGTTAATTATGAATGTGAAATTGCCTTGGTACTGAAGCTTCATCCTGATGATCCTGGTCTTTTGGAAATTAGTGCAGTGCCACTATCAGATCTCCTAGAACAAACACTGGAGCTAATAGGAACAAATATTAATGGAAATCCATACGGTGAGTAAGCCCCTTTTTCCTGTTCATTTTCGTAACACCCATTTGTAAAGAGAACTTCTTAGGTTCAACTTAAAATCTACACTAAAGCAGTGAGTAGCAAATTTGAGGTCTAGCCACTTTTATTAACTATGTCCATGGAGTAATTTGTCCATGACTTTTAAATACTTGGCTCTTTAATATTGATTGAAAAAGTTCATTTTAGTGTCCCATTCATTTTTCCTGTAATAACATTATAAAAATATTAAAAGTAATTACTAACATAACTTTTCATTGCTTTTTAAAATTTAGGTGAAGGAGCTCATTGAAAATAATGACATCTTTTCATGGCTTGGTATATAGTTTAATATTAATTAATAGCTAGGTGTAATATACTAATAATAAAGAATTAGCAATGAATAGCATATCCATTATCAAAATACATACCATGATGAATTGAGTACAAGCATTGAGGTCACTATGAAGTATATTTTTGACAGTGTGATGAAGATAGACCCAAAGATATTAAAGCTGGATAAGTGAAATCCTATATAAATATAGACTGATTGACCAGTGGAAAGAAGCTAAAGTAGTAATTATATAAGACTTAGCTCTTTGCAAACATAGATGATTCAGTGTGACTAATAGTATGTAGCAGGGGTTAGTGAACTTTTTCTGTAAAAGACCACTATGATAGTAAGTACTTAGGCTATGTGAGCCATACCTCTGACACAGGCCATAGACAGTCCTTAAATGAATGAGTGTGGCTATGTTCCATTGCCACTATTCAAAAAAAAACAAAAACAGGCATCTGGCTGGATTTGGCTTGTAAATTATAGTTTGTTGACCCCTGGTGTAGCATATTAAGGTGGAATTTGTATATAATGGGATTGAGTGAGAGCACTTGTATTTCTCTCTTCAAGGAAATCAACTAAATGTTTTGGTAAACAGTTTTAAAAGATTTTACTTGGAGAGATACATTTTCTTATTCTTTCTGAAACCTTTAGCTAATGGCAGCTTTTTTATCATTTAGGGTTAGGAACCAAGAAGTGTCCATTACATCTTCTTGTACCACATGGAGCATTTCAAATAAGAAATCTACCTACCTTGAGACACAGTGATCTATTGTCCTGGTTTGAAGGCTGCAGAGAGGGTAAAATTGAAGGAATAGTATGGCACTGCAATGATGGCTGCTTAATTAAGGTAATGGTGGAATATAGCTTGTGTAATTTATGTTTCATTGTCTTAAAGCACAGAAGTTTTACCCAAATACTTTTTATAAGTTGCAGTAATTCTGATTTGTAGATAAGGAAATTAAATTTCATCATTTCACCTGCCATCATTCTTTACATAATACAACTGTGTTTCCCAGTGTGTATGCTGTGGGGCATTGGTTCTGCTACATGTGCTTCAGAAGGAAACTGACTGCTGAGACCTCCTGTACTTAGTTTAATGTAGCATTTCCCAATCTTACTTGATAGAATTTGAAGAGTAAAGAGTGTCAAGATGACAGAATGAATTATTTCACATTTTGCGTCCTTTTCTATCCAGGCTTCTCTATTTGATTTGTTACAAGTACCTGAAATTTGTAATGTTCCAAACTGGACCTACCATATCAGCTCTTCTGACTTCAATTTACTGAAGCCATAGACTTGGAAAACAGTTTTAATCCCTTTTTTACCTTAGTTTAATCTGTTAATGGTTCTTGAAGATTAGGATCTATGGAATCTGTGTACCTTTCCTCATTTGGCTTTTAATTTTAATTTAAGCTAATATAATTGGTTTAATTTATGCTTGAATTATTTTACCCTTCTAAACATTATCTTTGTCTTATCCCTGTCCTGTCCATTATTCACAAATGAATGGAATGTTGCTTCCCTGCATATTATATTAAGATTTTTTTCTTTAGTGAGATTAGTGGTGTTAATTACTAAGATCGTTTAGTAATACTAAAATTTTTCATTATATGGTCCTGCTTGGCTTTCTAGAACTGCTTGCCACCCCCTTTCTCCCTAATATACCCACAATGTATATGTTCTAACTATACTCATATTCAATAAATAATTTTCATCAGGGCAAAAAAAATTGTTATGTGCCCTTTTGGACTGTCCATTTTTTCCACTGGCTGCCTTCTGTACTCATCAGCGGACTCTATTATTCATTAAATTTTAACAGAGCCCCTGGTTGATTCCTCGCATGTTTCAAGGTGCTAAAAACAAAGTCAACAAAATAATGTGTCTGCCTTCGTAAGGCTCACTTTTTAGTGGGGAAGATAGATAGTAAACAAGTAAATATATATGTCAGGAGAATAGCTGTGGAAAAAAGGGTACGGTAAGTGAAGCTTTAAACAATGTGTGGCAAATGGTAGGGAATCTGATATATGTGGAAGTGAATGAAGACACGCAGACTAAAACTAATTCCCTATTTTTCTTTTTCAGGTCCATCGCCATCATCTTGGTTTATGCTGGCCAATTCCAGACCCTTATATGAATTCAAAGTCAGTTATTATTAACATGAACCTGAACAAACATGACTATGCATTTGATACGAAATGTTTGTTTAGTCATTTTTCAAAAATAGATAATCAGAAATTTGGTAGGCTCAAAGATATAATACTTGAAGTATAAACTAGAAATGCAGTACAAACCAGATGTATTATACCTGAATCTTGAACATGCTGTGTTTAAAGGTAAAAATATGCCTATTTACTGTTCAGATTCTGATGAATATATCTTCTAGCATTTGAAGAAATGAATTTCCCCATTGCAAATATCTCTTCCAAGTTTTATTTAAAATCTGCAAATGATTTTTAACTCCTGGACTTAAAAATGTACATAATAGTAAGCTCCCCAGCTTGTATAAAGGTTGGATTTTGTCCAGTATAACTGGGTTGTAATTTAAACAATTCAACCAACAATTTTGGATCATTCACTTTCAAAATTAAATGTTTTAAACTGAATCTTGTTAACAAAACATATGGCTTAACCTCATAATGTATATATTACATATATATTTATGACTGTACTATCTCAAATCATTACATATAACCCCAATTTTAAATGTTAAAATTATTAAAATTTACATCTTTAAAAATTCAAAACATGAATGTACAGAAATTCACCACAGCTCAATAGTATTTGATAGTCATAACTCTAAAAGTCTTAAAAATATATACTTTTTTAATATGGTAATTTTTATACAATTTTATTTACTACAAATTCCAATTATAAGAGTACAAGAATGTAGGTCAGAAACGTGCTTGATTTACAGATGGACTTTTAACTTACAAAGTTAATAGTAAAACTGTAGTTGTAGGTGGCCTTTAATAAATGGGGAAATTAACAGGACTTTCCTCTTCATCTTCAAACTGTTCAGAAATAGCAGTAGGACTAGTTAATTCAACCCCAAATTGTTCTGAAAGTTTTTTTAACTTCTCTTCTAAGAGAATATTTTTTTTCACTTCTTCTTTGTAATTATACTTCAGGTCTTCAATTTCTTCAAAAAATGAAGGATCAAAATTTTCCAGTTCTTTCTTCAGCTTCTTTATTTCCTCCTAATAAAAATACTATCTTTAAAAGGTGCATATAGGAATATAATATATTCTTTAGGTTTGAACTAAGGATACTTAATTAAAAGTGAGACAAAATAATGTGAATAGTCAAATATATTTATAAAGCAGAAGCATTTTAATATTGTGTTAATAAGGTTTTACTGTACAGTGTATGTAAGTAACTTGTTACTGTCAAAGTATCTGTTCTATAAGTTGTGTTGCAGGCTTTGACTGAAATGTTACAGCTTATAAATTGGATGGGTGGGATTTAATCTTTCTCCAAAAGCATGTCAGGTCTTCTCAATGAAGCAATCAAAAGGATTTAGCTATATCACTGAAGTTGTTTTCGTTGTCTTTGGTTTTGGGTACATTTATATTTTCTTCACAAATATCTGGTTTTTAATGGTCAACTTCTTTTAAACATAGCAACGATCAGGGCAGCGCTAGGATGCTGCCTTAGAGTAATACATCTGGTGGAAAGACAGTCTGATCTCTAACAACCATTTAGAACAACTGGGATCACTAGTTTATTCTCACATTCATGCTCTTTTGTTCATCTTACAGATTTTTAAAGATATAAAGCATAGCAAATACCTTTCTTTACGGTAACTATTCCTAAAAGAAATTTCAAGAGGAAATAAAAGACTTTATACTCAATGTGCTCCCAAATTTAAATAAAAACAATAAAAATCAGTTGTATTCAAGACAAAAAATAAATTCACCCTTTATTTTGTCTGATTTTTTTTGGTATTTTTTTGTTTAATATTTTTACAGTTCTGTGAATATTATGAACTTCGCAGTATCAAGGTCAAACTTACGTTTGAAGGAAGTTTTAGGAGACATACTTAAAATTCAAATATGATCATCATAACAATAGTTTTTTAACAGCATGTTGAAATATTCCATAAAACATTTAAAAAACTGGGCCTCCCTGGTGGCTTGGGGTCAGTTCTTAGCACGCCTACTGCTAAGATCTATGCAGGGAGCTGACCCACATGTGGCACATTAGACCTCTCCTGTCTTACACATTGCTCCCCTTAGCAGTGCATTTCAGTAAATCTGCTCCCCACTCTGTCTCTGGTGAATCCTCTCACCATCCCTTTCCCCCACACCTCTGGCCTACACCCCAGTTCTTATACACACACAAAAAACAATTTTAAAATGTAATTAGATAAAATTAATTACCTTCAAATGCTGCTTTTCTAGAGCTGAGGTTTTGAGCTGTGTTTCTAGATCTTTTACCTTTTCTTTCAGTTGATCAGTATCTGCCAAAAATTACAAAAATTAGACAGCTTTTCCCCAATCAGTAAGTTTAAAAATGGGCAGAAGAGCTAAACAGGCACATCTTCAAAGACATACAGAGGGCCAACAGGCATATGAAAAAAACTTAATCATCACTTAGGGAAATGCTCATCGAAACCACCTCACACCTGTGAGAATGGACATTTCTCAGAATATTAAAAATAGATATAGCATATAAGTGAAGTATCTGGTACAGCGCAGACAATGATAGCTTTTGATACAAGGCAGTAAGATGACTACATGGTAGAATATTTAAAAAGCTGTATGAAATAAAGATTTTTCAGATACCAACTGATCATCTCTTGGTATAGAATTTGGCATTTTATCAAACTATCAAAAATATATAGAATTGATCCTCATTATTTGCACTAGTTACATTCTGTAAGTCACCACAAACAAGGAACTAGTAAAATCTGCACCTCTGCTCTTTGGTAAAACAGATTCACCCATACATCTCAAGTAGATAGTAATCTTAAATCTTGGAAACAAACTGATAGATGCATTTTCTTTGTTTTACAAAGGAGAAAATTAAGTTCAGAAGTGTGAAGTGATGGATTAAAGCTCCATCCAACCAGAACTAGAGATTCTTGCCCTGTGCAGTTTGTCCCCTGCCATCCCCCATCTTGTCCTGTCTGTATGAAACAAGGAGGCAGAGCACAAAATATGATTACTGATTTTGGAATTACCAGTACATTTTATGAGAGATAAATTGCAAATATAGAAACTGCAAATAATAAGGATCAATCATTGTGTGGGTATGTGTATACATACACACTACAAATATGTACATGTGCATACATATACACACAGGAATAGAGGAATGATTAGTAATCACTTCTGAGTGGAAATGGAAGAGAGTAGAATGACTTACTATAAAACTTGGGTTACAGTGGACTATGTATGGTAGAGGACTATGGGTAAGTGTGGTAAGTGAGCTATAATCTACATCTGAAGATATGTGAACCTGTACCTCTAGATCATGTACAATGTGTAAACCAATGTTACCGCAACAAAAAAGACAATGCAATTTAAAAAAAATGAGTTAGTTAACATGCTATACATATGAGAAAATGTATTACCAGGTATGGTGCCATCAGCTCCACTTTGGTTTTTGTTAACTTCTAACTGATGAATTAATTCTGCCTTTTCTTTTGCCAGCTGACTATTAGCCAATCTAGAACAAAATAATAATGTGTTAAAAAATGGGCATTTTTTTATGAACAGTGCTTGTACAGTGCTCAGAACTTTCTGATATTTATAATGGTAACATTCATATTTCCTCACTGCTACAATGTTCCAATTCTCAGAGATCACAGACTTGAAATTCATTCTTTTTTAAGAATTTGACTTGATTATCACTTTCAATGGTGGTTTTCCTATTAGATGACCTCATGAGAGGTAAGTTACATACAGTGTTAGATGTAAATAATTTTTTTCACAGTATTTGCCTGAAGCTAAGGTTTAATATAGTCTATGCTATAAGAAAAGTTTAAACCAAATTACAAACTTGGCACCTATATTAAGATTTGGTTTATTCTTTTTGGTTTACCTTTCAGTATTCATTATATATATAAAAGAGAAATAGAAGGCTATAATGAGGCTTATAAGCTTTTCTGTATACATTATGTAAAAGAGCAACAGAAGGATATAAATGAACTTATAAGCCTATTTGGCAGTAAGGTTGGAAATCCTCATCTGTAGATACAGTAACCTGGTTATATTAAAAGATAATAAAAAGAAAAGGAAAAAAGTCGTATGAACATAAAATGTACCTAAGAACTTTAAGCTCCCGGTGGAGGCCTTGCTCTGTCTCAGCACCTTCAGGAACATGTTTGAGAATCTCAATCTTTGGGCACAATGAAAAGGTAAAAGACAGTTTGACAAGGGAATAAGAGGTTTTTAAAAAATGTACATTTTTAAAGCATAATATTAAAAGCTGGTTTTCAATAGCAAACATGAGCACATTTCAGTGGTTTTTACTCCATGTTCATTCAACATTTATTGAGTACTGCCTGCCAGGCACTGTTCTAGGCACAGAGGATATATTACAGTGAAAAAAAAATAGGCAAAATCCCTCCCAGCTTGTTCCTTATGGTGCTTATATTTTTAGGAGAACACAACAATGAGCGTGTGATCTACAGTGTCAGTGAAGGGAAGGACCATCAAGAAAAACAAGAGGATGCAGTGATGAAGAGGCTTCCGGGAAAGCCTAAAGAGCCTCCATTTAAGTAGAGACATGAAGGAAGTGGGGGAGCTCTGAGAATATTAGTATTCTAAGCAAGGGAAACAAGGGCAAGGCCCTGAAGCTCGAAAGAGTTTGATTTGTTAAAGGACTGGAAAAAGGTCTGTGTGGTCAGAATACTGTGAGTGAGGGAAAGTGGTTATGATGAGGCAAGAGAGAATGTCAGCTGTGTAGGTCCTGAGGGAATCTGAGAAAATGCAGATTGTTTTCCCCTGGAATGGTGGGGAATGATTGGAAAATGATAAGGATGGAACTGCTATGATTTGCTTTATGCTTTAAAAGATTCTTGGCAACTGTGGGAAATAAATCAGAAATGGGGAAAGGGTGAAACAAGGCAAGAGTAGAAGCAGGTGCACCAGTTAGGAAATTACTGCAATAGTTCAAGAGTGAGAGAGTAGCTCAGACTAGACTGCTTCTGTGAAGGCGCTGAGACATTGGCAGATTTGGGGAAAACAGAGTTGACATAATTTAATGATGAAAAAGATGTCAGGTATGAGAACAAAAATCAACAGTGATCCAAGGTTTTTGGCTGAAACAAATGGGTGAATGTTAGTGCCATTTGTTCAGGTGGGGTTTCCAGGGACTGCAGCAGTTGACCAAAAGCTTATTTTTATCTACAGGAGACAACACCAAGGGGTATAATGTGTTATTTTATCAAATGAAATACTATATGACTTGCCTGTTGCTCAAGGTCTTCGGTGTATTTTTTAACTTTTTGTTCCCGCTCTGTTGCTTCTTTCACAAATTGTTTAAGATCAGCAAGGCTTTGGGTTTTTTTGGCAATATCAGTTTCCAATTCTTTCAATTTGGTTTCATACATTCTAAAAGTGTGAAGAAAAAGATGGTGTAGACATGAAAAATATTTTTTCTCACTGATTTAAAAGCCCATTCAAGTTATTGCTCTAAAAATAATAATATACTGTTTCTTCTAGTCAAATATTTTGCAAAGTAGGTCTTTTAGAAATACATCTAATATAAAGCAGAGAGCCTGGTGTATAGTAGGTACTAAGTATCCGCTGAATAAATACATGTGAATGTAACACAAAACTCAGTGTATACATGATAGAAAGAAACAAACGACAATCCAGATCAACTGATAAACTGCTTGTCTGAAAACTTTTGCTGGGGTTCCAAGCAGGAAATGAGAGAAACCCCCTCGTCTACTTTCTACTATTATAAATGTTATTTCACTTAACCCCACACACTGCAAGAATCAGGCGAGGATTTATTTTAAAAAAAAACAAAAAAAAACTCCACCTAGGGAAGAGTTGAACCACCATCTATGAACATACGATGTATGTGCAAACACGAGCCCCCTCTGACACGCTCAGAAGACCGGCAGATGGTGAGTAACACCCAATCACCAAAACGCCTTTGGCTCTCCTTTGCCCTCCTTTTCCTTTAAAGTCCTCTTACACCCCTCACTCGGGGAGAATCTAAAAAATTTCAAATTCTTTGTCTCCATTGCTTGGAGATAATAAACTTCTCTTTCTTTGACAACAACAACAACAAAAAAGAGTAGATTCCCAGTATTCTCAGTATGGTATTAGGACAAGAACCAAGGACCCTTTACCCAGGACTGCCTCTAGTCCACCTGCATAAACCTTTCCCTTTTCTGCTTAGAACTAACCTAACATAAATGCGGTGCAGCTGGTTCCCCTAAGGGATTTGCTGGACCAAGACTCCCATGTTAATTGCAATGATGGTGAATGCCAACCAACCCTCACCAAGTCCCTTTCTAACTATCAGGAGAGACAGATGAGGCCCTTGAGGACATTCAGAAGGAACTGAGGATACGTGGATATAAGTAACTATGAAATTAAGATAAAGATGAATTTGCCTTTTTGAAATGGGGCCAGCAGTTGTAAAGAACACAACTTCATACAGGATGACATCAACGTGCAAGGACACAGGCAGCATCCTACTGATCTCTGACTTCAATGTTTCCCGAAAAGGCTGCTTGGCATTAGAAATGAGAATGACACCAGAGCCTTTTACTGACTCATTACTTTGTGACCACTTATGTAAGGCAATGCAAGTATGAATGCTTGTTTACTCATGAATTCCCATCTCTGCTTTCATAGTCACAAAGGCCAGGTTCATAGAAGGCACACCTACTTGTAGAAAAGGTTCACGGGTTGGGAGAAAATCAAGATCAGAGACCATTAAGACACTAAAGCTGTTCCTGAATCCATTCGTGACAGGATAGCTCATTGTTCCTGGTTTGTACTTGAGGCAGAAAATGAACACCATTCAGAACATCCATTCAGAAATGAAACGGATTGGGGCTGGACAAAAGCAACATCCAGCTGCTTATAGGTCACCATCAAGTTGGGCTTGTGTGTGACAGCAATTTCATGACGCCCACCCAGCATCAACACCCTACTGGGCCTCAGCTCTGCTCTTTGCCACATAAATTAAATATTTAAGGAAAAAAAAGACTCTGGCAATGCTGGAGCAGGCAAAAAAGTGATTGTCATATTAAAACATACAACAAAACAGTTCATCAGGAAGTAACAACTGAGCCAGAATAGTGTCTTTTAAAGCAATACAATTTAGAACTGATTAATCTCTGTGAGAATTTTAAACTCTTTATTCCTACCTTGTGACAACAATTGATTTCCAGCTCTTACTGTCAGCACCTTCAAGCTGTGGACCTCTGCTTTCTGCAAGTTGTAATCTCTTACCAGTTTCTTCTAGCTGAACTGTCATCTTCTCATTTAAAATCTCTAAATTATTCTTAGCTATTCGCAATTTTTCTGCAGCTTCAGTTTCCTATCATTAAAAACTAATTAGTATATAACAAAACATACTGTTCTCATAGATACAATATATTCAAATTTATCACCACAGATTAGAAAAAATAAACTGAAGTTCTAAAGGCTGATTAAAAGTCAAATGAAAATTTAATGTTTCCTTTACTCCAAAACCCAATATGATAATTAGGACAAGATAATGTAAATGATGTTAGAAAAATACACTGACAAATATACATTGTAGTGCTTTTGTCATCTATGTCTAAAACACTTGGAATAAAGGGATAGTTTGTCTTCATACATTTAAAAGATGCTTGGTTTTGACTTCTTAATACTTGAGAGACCAAGCTATAAGTATAGGCTACCTGTAAATATCATAATTATTTCCATCATTAAATATCCACCTTGAGAACAAAATATAACTGACCACATTCAGATACTATTGTAATCAGTTTAAAAATAATTTCAGCACCTCCCTGGTAGCGCAGGGGTTAAAGTCTCAGCGCTATCAAGCTACCCAGCCACTGTAGCATGACTTCAATCCTCCACTAGGGAGCTACCCCACACCACATGGCTCAGCAGACATTACCTGTCTTGCCAGCTGCTCCCCTCAACTGTGTATTTCAGTAGATCTGCCTGTTCTGCTCCCCACTCTGTCTCTGGTGAATTCTCTCACCCCTGTACCTCTGGCCTACATCCCAGTTCTTATATGCATGAATAAATAAAATACATCTTTAAAAAAATAAAAATAATAATTTCAATTAATTCACTGGATCATCCATATAAGTAAAACTAACTTGTCTTGGGCAAGGAATAAATTTTGACATTTATACAGAGAAGAATGGTACAGATTGTTTATCAAGTTTCATATATACCTAATTATATAGTAGGCATTGTTATAGGTTATAGGTTGTTATAGGTGTCCAAATATTAACCCACTTAAATCTCACAGTAGCTTTATGAAGTAGATATGTTCACTATTCCCAATTTTATAAGTGAGGAAATTGAGGGATAGAGAAGGGTTAAGAGCTTGCCTTAGTTTTTATAGCTACTAAGTAAGAGAGAGGATTTGAACCCTGGCTATGTAGCTTCTACATTATACTGTCTCTAAATTCACTAACTTTTTATTTTCAATATTGTTCGTGGTGAAATGATAGCAAACACAAAAACACAATTCCTAAATCTCTTAATACGTACTTTGAATAGACATTACATCAAATATTTCATACAGTTTTTCCTCGATGTGCTACTTAATTAAGATAAAAATTATAATCAGTAATGAAATTATACCTTTTTAAGTTCTTTTCGAAGTCTATCATTTTCAGCAACAATTTTCTCTGTGCCTTTGTTCTTGGATTCATAGTGCATGCTCAACTGACGTCCAAGATGAACTTTAAGTTTTTCTAATTCAGCCTAATTAAAAAACAAAACTATATGTTATGAAAACAAAAATAAAGGATGATCTTGTAAACTCATAAAAATTTAAAATATTTTTAGAGACCAATTTGACAGGATTAGAATTATAGCCTTCCCCTCCCCTGGTGGTGCAGTGGTTGAGCGCTGACTGAGAAGCTGCCCGCAGCCTCTGCAGTGCTGGTTCAATCCCCGCCTGCCAGCAAGGGTCCCACATGGCGCGCAGACCTCTCCTGCTGCCCGCTGCTCCCCTCAGCAGTGTACTTCGGTCCTTCTGACTGCTCTGCTCCCTGCTCTGGCTCTGGCGAATTCTCTCACCCTCCCGCACTTCTGACTGTACTCTGTGCTTGTAGAAATAAATAAATCTTTAAAAAAAATAAAATAGAATAGAATTACAGCCTTCCCTTTAATACTGGTCACCTAGAGCAGTTGGTTCCCAGTCCTTGCAGCGCATTAGAATGACCTAATAACTTAAAAGAAAAAAAAATCGTAATATATGGCAGTACCTGCCCAGACATAACTGAATCAATTTCAGTATTAGGGGCTTATACATCTGCATATTTGAAAATAGACCCTGGAAATTATTTCAAGTTCTCAGAGAACCATTGGTCATGAGAGAAGAAGATGACCAAATAGAGCTACTCTGACTGTTCCTGTCTCCAATAAATTTTTTCTGTATGCATAAACATCTATTGCATTAAAGCCATTTTTATATAGTATGAGTGCATTAAATTTTTCTTTAAAAGTTAATAAAAATTATAATAGCAAAACATTCTATACAGACAATCACTAAAAAAGGTACCTTCAACTTTTCATTTTCTAGCTCAGTATTAGCCATTTTTTCGCTGGTCAATATTCCTGATGCTTTCTTCAACTGTTCGTTTTCCCTCTGGACTTTTTCAACTACTTTTTTCATTAAACCAATGGTTTTTTCTAGTTCTGGGATTGTCTTTCCACTTCTACCAGACTGAAAAAGAATACATTACCTTTATTAAAATCAAATATGTTAAAACTATAATGTAAAGTATTAACAACATAATAGGCTCATTATTATACTCAGTGTTGATTCCTAACATTTGAAGCCAAAGTTTCAATTCATTATCACAATAATCCTATAAGAATTACAATTCTAAATGAATTTATTTAGCTAATGTGCTTTCCAATATACCAGAATTTTCTTCATATGGAATAAAGCCACAAAAGACAAATCATGAATGACCAAATCACAGAGAAGCATGACAGAAGCAGAATTTCTTTAAGAATAGCCAGGGAATAGAAATTTAGTTTCTGTCAAATATAGATAGAAGAGACATGTGAAATAAAAAATCCCATGTAAGATTATCAAGAGATCAGTCACTACTTAGGTTCAATTGTTTATGATTTAAAATACAAGATATCATAGGAGTTGAGTAAAATAATGTTTTTTTAATTTTGTATTTTATTCAGTATTCACATTGTTCAACAAACAGTACTAAAATATAAAGTTTTACATACTTTTAATACATAATGCATAATTAACTTAGAAAAGGTCAAATTAACAGGTTTTTTAATTTATGAAATGAATGTTACTATCAGCAACATTTTTTCTGAATACTATTAAACTATTCAAATTTTCACATAATAAAATTTCTGAATTAATTTTTATATTACAATCGGTTTTATTTTTGCGATCAACATCACCATATTAACAAATGCTTAAATCTTTGGCTTTGGTCTCATAAACAGTTAATCATGGTTAAAAATGAATATAAAATAACTAGGTAAGAAAAACACAAGTATAAAAAATAATTGGGAAATGTATATATAGAGCATTATACTAAAAAGTTGGTATAATGATTATATTTTATAATCATAAAATATAGTTACAAAATATTAGAATAGGCCCAAGGAGAAGTTTGTAGTTACCTGACAGAACAGAAGGAAGATTCCTAGAAGAGAAATGTTTTCAAGATCAAGTTGAGGGGTATGTAACAAAAAAAGGGATGATATAGACTCTAAGTGAAATACAAAGTCATGTAAGGTGTGACAGATGATAAAAGATATTGAAACATAAAGGAAAGCTTACTGATGTTTTGCACAGTGGATGCAGAATAAAAATTGAAACTAGAGGCACTGGTAAAAGGATATTGCAACTATTATGACATATCTAAACCTTTTCCATTTCCAGTTTATAACTTCTGAAATTAAAACAAACATACGGCATATTTTCACACACTCACCCCTCTCACACGGCCCAGTTTCCGCTCAACTTCTCCTTTTTCTTTCTTAAGAAATTCACACATTTCCTTCAGATCTCTTACTTGATTCTAAAAGATTAAAGTAAACATGAAACAATTTAACAGAGCTAATGTCATTAATAAGGAGACACCTATGAACCCTCAACCTCTTCAGCTGCATTGCCAAATTGACAAGTGGGTTTCTACACCATGGAGGGTTTTTAACTAAGACATAGGCTGAATTAAAGTGTATTCATACAAGAGTATTATGGATATGAATTTCAAGAAATATTTTCTACGTTACTGCCTTAGTAAACAATATAAATTTGAGCTCAGATTCAGGTTTCAACTGTCCCATAAATTACATACATAGATCTTTCCTCATATGCTGGTGAGAAACAGAAAACTGAACTTTCTAATGTTTTAAAGTGTGATAATTATTAATGAAATAAATCAACCATCCTCTTGCCTCAGAGCATTTAAATGTATTATTTCTATTTTCTGAAACTCCTTTTTCCAGTATAGATGACTCACTTTACAACCTCTCTCCCAGCTCTTTGCTAAAATATCATTTGATTAAGCAAGACTTCTCTTATTTCTCTTTTATTTTTTTTTAAAGATTTATTTATTTATACAAGCATTGGGGTACAGGCCAGAGGTGTGGGAGGGTGAGAGAATCCACGAGAGACAGAGCAGGGAGCATAACAGGCAGAAGGACCCAAAGCACTGCTGAGGGGAGCAGCGGAGGAGATAGAAGAAGTCTGCCGCACCATGTGGGTAGCTCCCTGGCAGGCCGAGAATCAAACCTCCACTGCAGAGGCTGCGGACAGCTTCACAGCTCTGCGCTCAATCCGCTGTGCCACCGGGGAGGCCCTTATTACTCTATTTTAATAGCAATTCCATATATCCCTCCCCCCCACCTAACACTCAGTTTTCACAGCAGACATGCTTTTCCTCCTGAGCACTCAACATTTGCTGACATACTATATATTGACTTGTTTACTATCAATCTTCCACACTAGAGTATAAGTTCTACAAATGCAAGAATCTTCTTCATAGCCATTTCCCACGACTTAAGAATGCCTGACACAAAGCAGGTTCTCCACAAAAAAATTGTTAAATGAACAAATGTAGAAAGTATAACACTACAAAGATACTTTATGAGTCTCTGACTTCTTCACAAGCTAATAAGGTGAACATAACTAAGCAGGAGAAAAAAAGGTTTCGGATGTCAGATTATAGTTGTGTAAGAAAGAACATTAAGTTTACCTTTAATCTTGGCAAGTCCTTATTTGCTTGTTCAAGCTGAAATTTTAGTTCAATATTTTCAGATGACAACTTCAAATTTTCCCTTTGAAGTTCCTGTTCTCTTTGGCTACGATCATCTGACTCTATTTCTGAAGTCTTCAGAAAAATGAAGTTAGAAAAAAAAAAAAAGCCACCTAAGACATGAATGGATAAGAAAATACTATGCTAAAAGAGAACTTTTCCCCACAGAGAAATATGAGAAATTCAGAGAGTTCTGGAGAAAACAACCAAAAATTAATGCTACAATATAAAACTTGCAGGACAAAAGGAAATGCAGTTTGTTTAAATTAACAAAGAAAACAAAATCAAGAAATGACTTAATAATGTCCACATATATAATACCTCTATACTGCCCTAATGATTAAAATAATTTATGGCTTTTCCAGTTCAAAAATAAAGCATGACTGACATGTTATGGATTTTATTATGTCCCAACCCCCACACACCTCCAGTTCATAGGCTTAAGTCCTAACTCCTAGTACCAGAGAATGACAAGACTTTGAGATAGGGCTTTTTAGAGACAGCCAAGTTAAAATTAACAGAGTCATTAGGGTGAATTTTAATTCAATCTGACTGGCATTCTCTTGAAAAAGAGAAATTTGGATACAGAGGCACCACAGGAGACAGACCATGTGAAGAGACAAGGAGAAGCTATCTAAGCCAAAGAAAAAGGCATAGAAAGATCCTCCCCTCACAGCCTTAAGAAGGAATCAACCTTGTCGATACCTTGAGTTTGAACTTCTGGATTCCAGAATTGTGAGAACAAATTTCTGTTATTTAAGTCATCAAATCTGTGGTGCTTTTTTATGGTAACCCTAGTAAATTAATATACAAGCCAGTGCCTTCTTCAGAAAGCTTCTTGTCATTCCTTAGATGGGAGCTAAATTCTGTCTGGTTCTGACTGACAGTCATGTTCATCAGTTGGCTAGCTATTTAAAGACCAAATGGGTTCTCCTCTTGAAGTGGAAGTATGAGTCTTCCACAGCTTCTGCCCTGGTTGTATAAATTTGTCCAAGTAGTCAAGTAATAAAGTCATTGTTTAACTAGAAAAAAAAGGCATTGGACTATACTTCTCCAAAGATATACAAATGACCAACAGGCACATGAAAAATTGCTCAAATCAAAAACCACAGTGAAGTAATGCCTCACAAATATAGGAATGGTCTATAGTAATGGAACAGCATGTATTGGCAAGGAAGTGTAAAAAGAGAAACTTTCCTATACTGTTGGTGGGAATGTAAATTTGTGCCGCCTCTACAGAAAACGGAATGGTGATTTCTCAAAAAATTAAAAATAGAAATGCCATATAACCAGTGATTCCACCTTCAGATACTTATCTGCAGCATATGAAACACTAATATTTGAAAAGATACATCCATCCCTAAACTTATTCCAACACTGTTCACCATAGCCAAGACATGGGAACAATCTAATACCGTCAATGAATGACTGGATAAAGATGAGGTATATATACTTGATGGTATGTTAGTCAGCTTTAAAAAGAAAAAGATGAAATCTCGTGTTGTACAACAATATGTATGGAACTTGAGGTGATTGTGCTAAGTAAAATAAGAAAGACAAAGCTGACTTTCAGATGGTTTCACTCATGTGGGATATAAAGAAACAATTAGAAAATGAACTAAGAGAACACAACAGAAACAACTCTTAGACTCTGATAACAAAATGGTGACTACCAGATGTGAAGGGATGTAGGAGTGGGAACAATGGGTATAGGAGGTTCATTTGATAATGGTGACTGGGTGGTGGCTAGTGGTGGTGGCTAGTGGTGCTTTTATCAAGGTATGAAGTTTAGGAGTTTAGAAAATAAGAAAACACAAAACCACTAATTTTCTTGTAGGAAGTAGTCAAATGTTAGGGCTTAAGGAGTTTATTAACAGTTAATATATTTAACAAATCCAAATGTATCTATTATTTACTGTAAGAAAACTCAGCACTAGTCACTATAAGAAAACACAGCAAACAAAATAATAAAGGACTGCCATGTGCTCAAACCTGACACATGTCCTTTCTCTGCTGGACAGGTACATCAGTTTCAGAGTATGCCTGGGCATCCTCAGCCACTGACTCATGGCACCTATCTGGGAGATAATACTGGTCCTCCCCAGCAGATTCTTCTGGATCTATTTGGTTGCTGTGACTCACATCTTCAGTTGTGTGTCCCTTTCCTTTCCCATTCTTGCCTAGCTCATTCCCTTCCTTGATTTTATGTTCCCATTTATTTTCTTCACATCAGTCATGATCAATTTTCTCAATTTCAAGATCTGATTCATTTTCATAATTGGAGTTAAAACCTGCAAAGTTCCCATTAGTTTAACCAAATGAACTAGACATTGTTTCGTCTTTCCTTAGATTTACTAAACTCAGAAGGATCCATAATATCTTCTGCTTTGTGTTTTTCTTCATTACTGTAATACCGTATATTATTTCCAGGTACCTGATGATGTAAGCTGACATTGGCATCTTTTTGCTTCCCATTTTTAATTCTGAGCACGGTTAAGATTTATGTTTTTGTTCCTGTGCAAAATGTTCTTTTGTGAACAGAATTATGCCTGTATTTATTAACACTGGTAGCAAGGGTAGAAAGTGTAGTTGTGTCACATAACAGATTCTGCTTGAAGCAGATGAAAGAAAAGAAACATGAAAAGAACAAAAGGAAAAAAAGCAACAACAAAAATATACAGACTAGATGGCTTAAAATAAGATATGACAATTCTACATTAATAATTCTTTAAAAAGAAAAAACACAAACATATCAAGTTTGAATGAAAAGTAATGCTATATTTTTTCTATTTTACCTAATCGTATATTCTTGTCACAGCAAAACACACACTGATTCTACATTTAAAATCACTAGAAATTTCCTATAATGAGGTTTTACTCCAAATGTAAGAATCTTAAGTTTTTGTTAACAGATAGGAAGGATTCAAGAATTTAGCTTATATTAAGAATAAAAGTAAAAGTTAACTTTATTGTATTAATAGTTGTGAAAGGAATCTAATGTTTTTAGCCAGATAAAGTTGATTTTATTCTTAAAATTTAAAAACAGAAAAAAGAAAAGACTTACACTTACTGAAGGCCTAGAAAACGTGTCCTTTGAAAACTGTTTTTCTAAAGTATGAAGTTTTTCTTGGAGGTATCTGTTTTGTAAACGTAAATCTTCTATAACAGAATCTCGAGAAAGGGCTTGGTGGGTCCTATGGACAACAACCACAAAGATTCTTTACTACTCAAATTGTAATTTTTCACTGTTTTACTACATTCAAATTAAAATTATTAGCACTATATTTTAATTATATATAACTTTCAACCTTTACAAAACTTTAATAAGGATTTGACTATATTATGACTATTTACATTATAAAATGATTCTCTACAGATGATTCACTATAGGGCTCCTTGAAAGTATGTGTTAACAAATATATTCTGATTTACAAGAATATATTAGAATTTTGAAAGAACATACATCTATATAGAATTGTATAAGGAAGCTGAACTAAAATACCCAGTATATTTAACATTATATAATAATATTTTAACATTCAGGTGTCCCTTAAAAGCTCAAAGATTTTAAAAGGCCATTTCAAGTTACCACTCATCTCTGTGGCCCAGAAGATCTATAATGGGGCACAACTACACCTACTCAACCTAATAATGCCTAGGACTTTACCTTTACCTAGGTATATAAATCCACCAACACATATGGAATGTTCACGCCTGCCTTTATGTTTCTGATTTTTTAATATGCCTTTATCCCCCTTTAATACCTTTAGTATTGTAGATATCTTTATTTACATCTGATTCATAAAATTCAGAAATTCACACCTGAACTGAGAGAACAATCTTAATTTCTGCTATAAAGTTTTGTCCAATTACTTCAACCACACATTCACATTATTAGAAGGGAACAAAGGGCAATTAAAAGTTATTAGAAGGTATCAAAACTAAAACACTTTGATCATTGTGAAAACTGCAAAGGAGGATAAAAGGGTTTAGCTTTACTTTGAACATATGTTTAGACCAAGAAAAACATGGAAGGATAGAGCCACCACTGGGACTGGACAGTAACTATAACCAGATGTCAAAATAAAGAATTCTTCACTTTTTCTTTTCTATCTAGGAAAATTCTGAAGAATTTAAGAAAACAATGCCTTAGAAGGGAAGAAGATAGAGTGTTCCTTTACAGGAGATCAACCTCATATGTTCACATTACATTAATGACACAACTACAGAAATAAATAGCACTAATGATAGTTTTTTTAAATGAACAAAAAGGAAAATAAAGTATGACAAATTTAAGAATGGTTAAGTATTCTCTGTGCAATTATTACATGTAGCTACCAGACTTTGACAATGATCTCTAACATGATTACAGGTCATTTATTTGTAAGCAAAGGAAGTAAGGTAGCATATGTAAAACAAATCTAAGTGAAACAGAAAATTATAAATAGGTTTGCCATTAGAACATGATTTTATTTTTTGCTTTCTATTACCATCAATATATCAGAAGACATAGCTTACAAAGAAAGCAAAACAAAAAAAAATTCAACGACTGCTAGAAATAACATGGGAAGTTCTGGTTCTAAGTATAATAGAGTAAATACATTCAATCTTGTTTCTCCCAAATGCATGGAATAGCAGTTCAGAGACTTAGACAAGTATATATGTTATAGATTGGGACATCTAGTGGAATTTGAAGTATTAGTAAATAGGTAGTGATTTACCCTCTTTTCCTCTGCTACTGCCTGGCCTGAACACAACATTACTTAAAACATGTAGGTGAGTGTTAGCACTGAGGGAGAGTATTTCAGGGAGGTCTTCTAGCTCCAGTTCTAGCTCCAGTAAACAGAAAGGGCACTTATAAATACAGAAAGCACAGAACCCTCTCCTTTCTCTCCTTTCTCTTTTCTCTCATGCGCCAGCCCTCAAGTAATCCCAAGGCAATGGTGGCAGAGACAGCAAACAGAAATGTATAAAAGTCAAAATATTTAGGGAGAGAGTCTTTTCCAATTGGTAGAGCTGTGACTGGTAAGGGCGTATTGTGAAAGTAGTACAGCCAACCCCCTACCCTTGCCCCTCACATGCACACCTCACCCCTGCACCCATTCTGCTTTCCAGTTTGTTTTGCTGCAGATGTATGCACAACTGCTGCAGTGTCCAGTAGAATAGGGTAACTTCAAAGCATCATGCTTGGTTCAAATCAGCAAAAAGGTGAATTCTATGGAAAGTATTAGGGAAATAACAATAGAGAAGTAGTTCAAGTAGTTCATAAAGTTGTTTATGAACTTGTGGGCTCAGTCTTCAGCTGCACATGCACGGATCTGATCCTAAATGAATACTAAAGACTTTAAGAGCTGAACTAACACACATAAGGCAGTATTATCATCATGGCAGGGCAGAGCCAGGACAGATTTGAAGAGCACTGTAAGGGCTTTGAAAACTGAACTGATACTGGAACCATACCCCACAGAAAGCAGGTTGGAACTTCAGATCTAAAACTCTCCAAACCACTATCTGCTAAAACAAAAACATCTACATTTTAATAGACTTTAAATGTCTATTTAAATGTGGTTTATAGCCACAGCCCAGAGTCTTCAAATATGATTTTCAAAAGTTCAAGAATACAATCCAAAATTATATGGCATATAAAGAAACAGGAATATCTCAACTCACGTGAGAAAAGACAATCAGCAGATACCAACCTTAAAATAACACGTTTGTTACATTAGTTTCTATGGTCAATCATGTTTTTTTTATGATAATGACGAGCACATTTCCACATAATTGCTTACCTCATATACGATAGGTCATTTTCTAAGTCAAGATTTCTCTTCTTTAATTCTTCCAACTCTTTTTCTGACTCCAAAGCACGTACCCCCATAACTTGATCAACAGTTACACCAGTTGTTTTTAGTTTCTTCTGCAAAGTAAGTTTTTCCTTGTCAGCTCTGTGGGATTTAACATAGAATCATGAAAATATGCCAATCACTGTGGCTTGTTCAACTAACTATGCTTCAGCTTCTTCCTCAAAAGACATATATATAAAAATAGGATCATTCTATACTTGCTATAAGCTAACTTATTTCAAGACTAAAGGAAACTATTTTTATAAATTGTTAAAATATATTTTAAGCACATTTTAAAAATAAAAAATGAACCATAGTTATAACCTAAATAAAACTAGGAAACTCTTCACATTATCAAGTAAGATCAAACTATGTAACTTCCATATCACTATTAAAGGCTTTATACACAATTAATTAGACTTTTGTTAAACTGAAACTCACTTGGCAAAAAGATCCTTCAAAGTACTCAACTGCTTTGTTAGAATGTAGACTTCTCCCTCTTTCTCTTTCAATTTGTTTCGTATTCCCTCTATTTTGGTTTGCCACTTTTTACCTTCTTCCCACCTAATTAATTCTTCTTTAGCACTCTGTAAACAATAACAAAAGAGGAAGAAAATTATTAACATTATTTTAAGTTTAAGAGTTATCAATTAGAATTTACTATAACAATGGTGAACCAATATTTCCTATAGTAAAAAGGTTCCATTTCCTATGTGACTGCTAGACTTCTTAGGCATGCCAAGCTATTAGCAAAAATGTCTTTCAGTTTAGGAGTCTGAATTCCTAACCTGTAGATGAAATTCTGGGGAATAGATTGGACTATTGCCAACACCCTTAGAGGTCTTTAAATAAAGATTCTAACATATATGGTCATGATGACTAAAGTAAGCTGTTAACAAAGAATGTGTATATGTAAGTGACAAAACCAATTTTATCAACCTATAGCAACCTCCTAATATCACAGTCCCTTCAAGGGGTTGTTCTTTGGGTTATTTTTTTTTTAAAGATTTATTTATTTTTATACAAGTACTGGGGTACAGGCCAGAGGTGCAAGAGGGTGAGAGAATTCACCAGAGACAGAGCGGGGAGCAGAACAGACAGATGGACCAAAAACACTGCTGAGGGGAGAAGTGGGCAAGACAGGAGAGGTCTGTCATACCATGTGGGTATCTCCCTGGCTGGCCGGGAATCAAACCCACACTGCAGAGGCTGTGGACAGCTTCACAGTGCTGTGCTCAACCCATTGTGCCACCAGAGAGGCCCTGGGTTTATTATTTTTATCAGTAATTTTTATTACAAAATAGTTTATTCGTTAACCTATAAGAAAATTTTAAGCAGTTCTGCTCAGATTACAGAATCAATTTATGAATGGGTTGATAATGAATGGGTTGATAATTTATGAATGGGTTGATAATACTGCAAATATTGAATATATTCAAAATAATTTTTTTTTTACCCTGAGATAACAGGTTAGTCTACTGAAAGACAAGTAGGAAAAACACTTTAGTCAAGGTAGAAGACTAAAAATAACCCACTTTACTTGCTAAAAGTCAAAAGCACTAATCTTAATAGCTAATTACATAGGGAATATGACATAGTTGGATATGTAAGAGCTGAAGGGATTTCTGAGGTATTATAATGTCACAGGAAAGTGACACAAGATATTTAGTAATGTCTAAATAAGAGTTACATTATTGGTGTTCCTTTAAGTAGACTTATATAAATTTTTATAAAGGACAAAAACTTGTCTTAGACGTCTCTATATTTTCCAGTATGACTTTATGTATGTATATCCAGTATGAATTAGATACTTACATTAATAAAGTACATTATCTGTTCAATTACATATTTAATTTAGTCTACCACTACCTTAAAATGTATTAATCAATATATTTTTTCACATACCTTTTCTTTTATAGGCTTTATTTCTACCTCATTCATCTTTCTTTCCAACTGACTTTCCAGTTTTTTAATTTTCTTTTGCAGTTCTTCAATTAGGCTTTGTTTATTATCTATGATAGGCTTGCTCTGAAAAATAAGCATTTTTATATTTTGAAAATTGAAAAAGTACAAAAAATACATAATAAATATTTTAAGTACAGAAAGTTTCAGTGACTTGCTAATCATGCTCTCTAAATGACAGTATTTATGTATAAATATGACATGGTAGCTGCTACTGTGTTTTAATATTTGCTACTCTAGAACTGAAAATACAATAGAGATGACTGTAGGAATCAACAATATTAATCAAAGTGATTTAAAGGCTAGTATCAGCAAATACAGATAAAATTAAAAAGTGGGAATAAACTCCCACCTATGTATTAAAAACCAACACATTATCAAGATATAAAATTACCTGTAATCCACTGGTTAGTCTTTTAATTTGCCTTTTCAGTTCATCATTCTCTTGATCAATTTCGTCTTTCTCTTTAAGAATTTTATTATAGGCTTTTTGTTTTTTTTGTAGTTCATTGGTAATGTCATTCAAATTATCAGTTAGTGAGTTCTCTTTGCTTTTACTTGTTTTAAGAGCTTCTTTCAATTTTGAAAGATTTTCACTTAAATCTTCAATTTGTGACTAATTAGAGACAGAAAGATTTAGCTTATAAAATTTTCAACAAGAATCAGTGATATAAGCAAAAACAAAAAAAAGTATAACATAAATATATTAAAAAGAAAGTTTCTATCTAAATTTTTAAGGAAATAAGGAAATAAAAACTACTACATATATATTTCCATCTTCATTTCAAATGAACCAAGTCTACTTTGAGGAGAAAAAACAAAACTAGAGCAAACAGTCTAAAGCTATCAATGTGCATATATATATATATATGTATGTATAGCTATCCAAGAATTCCTTAAAATGAAATCCATATTCATTATCAAAAAACACTGCATATCAAAAAGGATCCTCTTTCAATGGTAATCATCAGGAATTTTATTGCATTAATTTTTGCATTCATGATGTTCACCTTTAGCTCTTTCGTATGCCGATCAACAATTTGTTGAACATTGAGATTTGCCTCTTTCTGAGAAGTTGCAGAAATAATACGTTCTTCAGCTGCTGCTGTCATCTCTGCCCGAAGTTCCAAAAGTGCGCGACTAAGTGCCTAAAATTTACAAAAATCTAAGTGTTTTGGGAAATATTTATATTTTATATGAGCAAGATATAATGCAAAAAAAAAAACAGCTTTATTACTTTTCACTATTTTACTAAAATTCCATGATTTTAATAAAACATATTTCACAAACTAATAACCCAACTTTTTCAAATGAATTTCCTTTAGTAATTTCACTGAAATCTTTCCAAATTGAGTGTGAGAGTTTAAAATCTTGGAAATAATAATTTTCCGAGCCCAGAATTAAATTGCGGAATTTTATATTATAAAAAGCAAGTTTGCTTGATTTTCAAACATTCATGTTTAGGTATTATCCAAATGGCTCACTTCTATAAAAAAAAAAAAATTGAATTTATTTATTTATTTATTTTAAAGATTTATTTATTTATGTATACAAGAGCCGAGGTATAGGTCAGAGATGCAGGGGGTGAGAAACCCACATGGCGCAGCAGACCTCTCCTGGCTCACCTGCTGCTCGCCTCAGCAGTGTCACTGCTCCCCTCAGCAGTGTACTTCGGTCAATCTGCCTGTTCTGTTCCCCACTCTGTCTCTGGTGAATCCTCTCACCCCCCACATCTCTGGCCTGTACCCCAGATCTTGCATGCATAAATAAATAAATCTTTAAAAACAATTGAATTTAATTAGATAAGAAAGTTATAAGATTAGGAAAGACTTAAAATTTGCCAATAAATTTCATGAGCTAGTGTTGAAAAGTAGCACCTTTTTAAACAACTATATTTATCAAATCTGAGATATGTAAAAAAAAAAACCCTAATTAATCTGATAATCCCTGATCAACTCCTTCTTATGTAACTATCACTGTGACCTCCACTTTAATTTTTCCTTCTCATTGTTATATCGTCTTGTAAAATCCCAAACTTGCTCAATTATTTAAATTGTTTGATATAGCCTTAGTAGCATTAGAAGAGAAAACAGAAAGGAAATAGAACTCCCAATAGAAAAGGAGAGGAAATAATGGAATTAATACTTCTCCTTATTTCCTACAGATTATCCCAAATCTGACTGATGACAATATAAAAATATAAACTGGACTACACCCACATTTAAAAAAAACACCAGGAGGGATGAACACAAGGGAATACGGTGATTGCTCATAGGTGATACAGTGGTGAGAGAACTATGTAGACAACAATGATGTAAGAAAAATTTAATTAAAAATAAATACATAAAAATACCAATACGCTACTTGAAAGAATTTCCTCGAAAACTCCTGCTTACCAGCATTAGATAAGGCCTCATTTAATTACAGCAGACACATTTTTTTAAATCAATCTGTCATATTTTTCCTAAATGTTGATAATATTCTGTTGTTACTTACTTTTTGTTGTTTCTCTTTCAAGGCTAGCTGGCTCTTAAGTCTTTCTACTAGATTTCTCATTGTAGTTGTTGGAGCTCTTGAATTTGCTTCTTTTTGAGCCTGAAGTTCAGATTTTAAACTCCGTGACTCCTTTTGTGACTGGGCCAGAAGGGACCTTAGGTCCTCTACTTCTGTTTTCACTTTTTTTACTTCATCTGCATGGTTTTCTTGGAGCCTAATACAATATATATAACATATGTATATAAAGCATAACATAAATATGTATAATGTATATGTAAGTAGCTTTACAATCTAAGTTCTGAACCGAATCCAAAAGAACAATCCTTTCTTCCACTTAACTATTCTTAAACTTCACATGAAAAAGACATTTCCCTGCAGTTTCTGAATACTAAATTTGACAATGATTGTATCAAATGTTTTTGTGGCTCCTGATAAATATAGAAAATAGATAAAACAGCACCTTAAATATTATGGTTTCTACAAGATGTGACTGTTCATTGTGTATCAGGATTTCTTGACATGGCAATATTGACATTTTTACTGGGTATTTCTTTGTTGGGAGAGGTTTGTTGGTGAGGGAGGGGACATCACTGCCCTGTCCACTGTAAGAAGAGCAGCAGAATCTTTTGCATTTACCTACAAGATGTAGCTGCCCAATAGTACAGTATAGTTAGGACAATCAAAACTGTCTCCAGACATTACCAAATGTCCTCAGAGGGAAGAAAGAGAACAAAATTACTTCAGCAGAGATACACTGCTCTCTGACAGATTTCAAAGACAAAATATAAGCTTGCACAGAAGTCACAAGTATTATCAATTTGTTTATGGTTCCAAAGTCACTTATATTGCATCTATAACCATATTTATATTGATGGAAGTGAGACAACCTAGGTAAAAACATTATGTGGAGCCTTCCTGGTGGTGCAAAGGGTTAAGACGCAACCTATGAAGCTGTCCGCAGCCTCTGCAGCATAAGTTCGATCCCCGGCTGGTCAGAGAGCCACCCACATGGCTCAGCAGACCTCTCCTGACTCGCCTGCTGCTCCCCTCAGCAGTGTACTTCAGTCAATCTGCCTCTTCTGTTCCCTACTCTGTCTCTGGTGAATCCTCTCACCCCCCGCACCTCTGGCCTGTACCCTAGCTCTTGTATGCATAGATAAATCTTTAAAAAAAAAAAAAATTATGTGTCAATAGGATGAGAGTCCTGTTTTAACAGGTGGACTAAGT
Organism: Talpa occidentalis; assembly: GCF_014898055.3. NCBI lineage: Eukaryota > Metazoa > Chordata > Mammalia > Eulipotyphla > Talpidae > Talpa > Talpa occidentalis. The sequence continues at coordinate 22,319,023 of NW_023601653.1, read as the reverse complement.
CATGGACTAAGTCATGGACTAGTAAGCCCTGTCCCAACATCCAGTACAAACAATTTGGCCCACCATACTGACCATAAGGCATCAAAATGACAAAACTGTCAGGTCCTGACTGATGACTATCTCACAATATCCTAAAGGGAGAAAGAGGAGATCATCCACGCACAGTGGAATGTAGCCTGTCTGCTCATGCTCAGGCACATCCCAGCCCAGGTCAATCTATGATACACTGCTCTCCTCCACCCCAACACCTGGACCTACCCTTCAAATATCTCCTAATTCCCCTTTGAGGAGCCAGGTTAATCTCCTTTCTGGCATTCAGTCCCTCATGCATGAGCCTTTAATAAGCCTTGCCTGGTTCAAATATATCTAGAGCTCTCTGTTGAGTTCTTTTCTCTAGAGGGGATTCTTTTGAGGACAGGGTCTATAACAGAAGTAGATACTATCAACAGCTTATTCAATTAATCCTATTGCTCATTTAGCATTAATAAGTCTTATACAGTGATTTATATATATTTTACTGTATATAGATGCCACATTAGTAAGTTCAATACAGAGATTCAAATTATTAAAACTCTGAACAATAAAAGGAAGATTGTTTAAACCATGATTAAGTGTTAAACACTTTGAGACTTGCAGCTCACAGCAAAAATAAAGTGACCTTAAGTAATCATCAAACTGTGAAAATACAAGGTTTTCTAAAGAAATCAATTAGATCTATAATTTCCTGAGACATTAAAACATGCATAGCAATGTGCAAAAACAATGTATGTACAATCTACCTTGAAAAAAATGCTAAACCAAGGAAAGAGACTCAAAGTACAATTTTATATACCAAAACATGAAAGAAACTTACTATACTCAAAATAATAACTTAAGTATAAAATAGAATGGGAAAAAATTATATTAAAAATATACCACATGCTATAGCTAATTCTTTTTTCTTTTAGAGAACAATTTCTTAAAAGTAGCAACTTCTCAATAATGAACAAAATACTATTAATTCCTTAAGAGGCATCTTAGATAACTAAGTAAAGATTCAAAGATTCTAATAAGGGCTTCAAAGCTAGAGTGAAATTATAGTTAAGTAGTTCAATATCCTACTCTTTTCAGACAAGAAATCAAGGTCCAGAGAAGGCCTTTTCTATAATGATTAGAAAATACCTAACTACATACCTATTTTAGGCATAAAATCTATGTTCTGATAATTGGTTGAGCAATGTGTATAATCTCTAATACACAAAATATTGTGACACCTTTACTGTCATTACAGTCATAAAAATTAATTTTTCAGGCCTCCCCTGGTGGCACAGTGGTTGAGCAGTGGGCTGCGAAGCTGCCGCAGCCTCTGCAGTGCTCGTTTGATCCCCGGCCGCCAGCGAGGGTCCCACATGGCGTGCAGACCTCTCCTGCTGCGCCCACTGCTCCCCTCGGCAGTGTATTTCATCAGTCTGCCTGTTCTGTACCCTGTTCTGGCTTTGGTGAGTTCTCTCACCCTCCCATGCTTCTGACTGTACCCAGTGCTTGTATAACTTAATTAATTAAAATATATATATATTTAAAAAAAATAATTTTTCATTCAGCAACTATATATTGACTCTGATGTTTCCTAGAAACTCTTAAAGGTGTGTATATAAAACTTTCATATTTATTTTAGTTTACAATTTTCAAATTGCTGTCAAATTTACTATCGTTCAGCCTTTATATATCCATTCTGAAAGAGCCAAGGTGAGAACTTTCATTCCATTTTACAGATGATGAACCAGAAGCTTGAGATATTAAACACGAGATTCTGGACAAGAATCTGGGTTGGCCCAAATCAGACTGACTAGATTCAGATTGCGGTTTCCTACCTCCTCCTTGGCATGTCACTGTACCTCCCTGGGGTCTAGTTTCTGGAAAATGGGGATAATAATAATCTATGCTCTCAGTGGTCTCAGTATAAAAAGAGATGACATACATGAAACTTGTAGAACTGCACATGACATAACAATTATGTTTATTGTTCATCATGTCGTTATTACCATTTGCCTATTTTTAACAATACATTTCCAAATAAGACTCACCGTAATTTGACATTTTCAAATTCTTTGATTTTTAATTCAGTGATTTCTTTTTGTCGCTCTAACTCTTGTGATACTTTTTTTAGTTTCATCAAAAGTGAAGAGAGAGAGTCATCTTGTTCTGCCACTGTCTGTTCCATCTCAGCCAGACGAATAAAATGCTTATTGGTAACAACTGGAGCAGGAGACTGCTTTATTAAATCCTATGAAATACCAATATATTAAGCATGTGCATATAAAACTCAATACTATGCTTTTTTCATAATTTTAACTGACTCCTCAAATGTTGTAATACCTAATCTAAAATTTAATTCTTACACATAGTGGAGGAACAATAAATGTTGATGGAATTAATGTCTTAGGGCTTGAGAATGTTATGGTCCACACATTAGAAAGGAAAGGCAGGTCATTCATACGTACACATCACAATGATCAAAAGAGGCAAGTCTGAACTCAAGTTGGAACATGGGAATAGTTGGAGACAAGGAAATTTGTAATGAGCAGAATTTGAAAGGAAAGAGGTCAGATCATGGAAATAGATCTTCAAGTAGATGGTTAAGAAATATGAACAAGGTTTTGTGGGCTGCTGGGTTCTGGGTCTAGGGAGAAAAATGAGCTGTGTTTTCAGATGATGCTAGCAATTACAAAAGAAAAACAAACAACAAAGAAGAGAGGTAAATTTTCAATCATATGTCTCAAAAGTCAAAAAAGAACAGAAAAAATTCTTAGAATCTTACCCAAGCGGTCTGTTTAAATTTATTGAGTGAGCTATCAGCCTGTAGTTCTAACTTATGATGAAGAATATGAAGGTCTTCCTCATGTTTCTTAACAATTTCTCTTTGCTCCTATTTTACAGCAAATAAACAAATATATCTTAAATTATGATTCAAATAGGTTCACAAGCTCAAGATTTAATATTTCTAAAATCCCCATGGAATACAAAAGGAATGCTATCTGCATATATATTTCTATCAGCATAATTTCCCCCTAGCACAAGTTCAAATTGTGCCCAGCCTTAGGTGACAATTTATTCCTGCTATGAGAATAACATGTATTCACCATCTTTTAACTTGTTTCTAGAACATTTTTTAAATGTTAGATTTCCCCTCCAAGCTTCTAGCAAATCTGATTTTCTCTATCAGTATGATACATAGATTTAATTTGAATACATTGCCTCAATCTTTACTTATACATTCAACTGATATTCTTAAAAATCATACAGTTTCACCATGACAACTATCACTGGTGTAGTCAGTCCATAAAAGAAAGATATACATATACAAACTGTCAGTTTTACGTACAAATCTGTAGTCCAATCACGTGAAAGCAAGAATTCCTAAATAGAATCACTTGAAAGCAAGAAATTACCTACCACTTTAAGGCAGAGTAGTATTAGGTATTTGACTGAAAAACAAAATAAAACATAGCATTCATAACATAACATAAAACATACTATAATACCTCTCTGGCTTTTTCAAGAAGATGTTGATACTTCTTTAAAACTTCTTCTTTTTGATTTAACCTTGCTTGCATGTTGGCAATGGTCTGATGAGCAATTTTCAATGTGTGATGAGATTTTGGTTCTACTTCTTTTCTGCCTAGCTCAGCAATAAGCTTTTCTCGTTCTGCAGTGGCAGGTAATCGAAGTCTCAGCTCATTGATTACCTTGTCTCTTGACAGAATATTTTGCTCTGCTGACCGTAAAGCAGATTCTTTTTCTTTTAACTTCTGCAATAATCAAATCACAATAAATTATTAGTTTATTTTTCTTTCAAAAATATTTTGTCTGGATTTTAGATTAGTTATAAGCAAAATTAGGAATTTTGCCTTATTTTTCATATCACCTATAATAGCCAAATGACACTTAATATGGTTAAATTAATTGCATTTCTGTGATGACAATATTTATGTGCACATTTTATTTATAAGATTATCGCAAGTGATAGAAACTTCATTGTTATGAAAATTAAGTTTAATTAAGGTATTTTATTTAGATATTGTAGTTTTACTAGAAATGTGTAGTGGTATTAGATTTAGAGAGGGAATATAATAATTATTTTTATTTTAGCCCACTGACTATCAGAGCACTAGAAGATAATCTATAAAAGTCAACTGAATATAAAAACTGGAATTTTAGTGGTCCAAGTCAACGAAACATTATTGCAAAATCTACAGTTTATTAATGCAAAGCAGAAAATAGCTTTAATCCTCAGGAGGATTATGGTAGATGATTTAAATGAACCAACTCAGTGGCATTTCACATAAATGACAAATTGTACAATTACTGAAGATACCTAACGTCCTTCAGCTGATTAAGAACATACAGTTTTACTTGCATTTAGTTAATCTATGTTTAGATTTAAAATAAAATGAAAATCACAGTTTTTATATTATTTTCTATACAATATAATGAAGAGATATTTGGTTACTTATTAATCAAATTTAAAACCTAAATAAAGTATCAATTTCTAGCTTACCTTCAAGCCTTTAACCACTTAGAAAAAAGGAGCAAATTGAAAACTGATTCAGAATATTCAACATGCACTTAAAGAGTAAACATAAAGATGAAAACATTTTTTGATAATACAGGGAAGACAATTATTCAAAAAGCTATTATGCAATTTTTGTTTTCATGCTCACCACTACTCAGTTTGCACAAAAGTAACAAGTACTGATTAAAATGGACAGTAAGGGCCTCCCTGGTGGCGCAAGGGGTTTAGACGCAACCTGTGAAGCTGTCCCCAGCCACTGCAGCACGAGTTTGATCCCCGGCTAGGGAGTTACCCACATGGTGCAGCAGACCTCTCCTGGCTGGCCCGCTGCTCCCCTCAGCAGTGTATTTCAGTCAATCTGCCTGTTCTGCCCCTACTCTGTCACTGGTGAATCCTGTCACCTCACCCCCCACACCTCTGGCCTATACCCCAGATCTTGTATGCATAAATAAATAAATCTTTAAAAAAAATAAATGAACAAAATAGACAGTGAATTCAAATCTGTCATATCAGTTTTTCTTTATTGGCTATAGAAACATAGTGGACTGTGATGAGGACTATGGGTGCCTTGGTGGGTGTGGTGTGGCAACAGACACCTGAAGCATTAGAATTCTATATTTTGAATCATAGTGTTATAAACCAATGTTTCCTTAATTCAAAATATATTTGTCAAGTGAAATTATTGAATGGTAGAAAAGGAAAGTGGAATTAGTAAAAGATTCATCATTTTAAGCTTTACCATCTCTAAAAATATTAGTTAGGAAATTCCACAAACATACCCATAAGATACTAATCAAAATGAAAACTCTTTTCATTACCTCTTCTAGTGATTTGCAAGTTGCCCGTGTTTCTAGGATTATTCGAACATTCTCCTTAATTTTTCTTAGAGCAATCTCAAGTTGATTTGGAAGAGGCAAACTAGGGTCTGGCATTGATCCTGTAACCTCTTCAAACTTTTAAGAAATAGCATTAAAAAAGAAATATAGTTACAGCATTGAAAACGTATTATTGTTTACTATTACATGACAAGACATGATTAAACCCCACCTATATTTGAAATGTACAAAGATAACATCAACTAAAATTCCACCTGGCTTCAGAAGATACTGCTATTGATTAACATTACAGGTCATGCTACCGAATAGCGAACAGTCTCAATCATACATACCTTTTGTGCTGCATTCAGTATTTCACTTTGCTGACGGTCAAAAATATCTAGTTGACGTTCCAGCTCAACTTCTCTTTGGTCCCATGCCATTTGTCTTTCTTCATGAAACTGAAAAAAAAAAAGTTTGTGTCAGACACACATAACCCATGTACCAGACATATAGCAGTTAACATACATTATCTTATTTAATCTTCACTACAACCCACTACTTGTGAATAATTTAAACAGATAATTATGAAGACATTTCAATTGATAATCACTGTTTAATAATAATTATATTTAATGAACATATATATTTTTAGTCACTATCACTGTTTTCATTTTATGGAAAAGGAAGTAAGATCAGAAATGTGAAGCAATTTGCCTAAGATATAGGCAGAACTGGAGTCAGGATTTCAATCAGCCTGTTCATCCATCATATATCTATCCATGCAAAATAAATTTAAGTAGTAGATGCAATACACTATTCCAGGCAATATAAACATCATAATCAACAGAACCAAGTCCCTTCCATCATGAAACATATGGTAGTGAGGAGACAGTAAATAAATATGTAATAATATGTCAAAGGGTGATGAGTGACATGGAGAAAAATGAAGCCAGGTATCTCTATTTAGGGAATCCAGAAATAATAAAAATATATAAAATGAACCTTGTTTTGCTGTACAATTTCTTCCTCCAGACTGCTGATTGTATGCTCATATTCAGAAATTATATTATTCAAATATTTTATTTCTTCTTTATCCTTGACTAATTCTCGATTTAGTTTAAGTTCTTGAAGACGAAGTTCTTCTATTTTCATATGCCAATTGATTACCTAAAGATCAAAAATGTAAATACTATGTAAAAAATATATTTCTCCATTAATCCTAATACTTTTAGTTGAAATGGAAATTCTGCAGTAAAATAAAATAAAAATGATTCCATGGTTGAGCTACATGGCAGTTTCTTTAGAATTTCAGTAGACTTTTCTAAGAAAAGGTGATATCTTAGCATTAAAACATTCTTCAAATTCTTTTGGAACAGATGTCACTAACATTCACTTTCACTTAGTCACTTTCATATATTTGGATATTTACTGTAAGTTTATAATGAAAGCATTGATTTTACTTTCAAAAATGGAAACCCTAAATATTTCTAATCTAGAGAATAAAATTTAGCTGTAAGATAATATATTTTTCATTTAATTCCTTTCAAATAAGGATAAAGTCAAATGAGGGGGGTACAGTGGACTATGGTGCCTTAGTGGTGGGAGCATTGTGGGGGACAGGCATCTGAGGAAGTGTGATTCAATGCCTCTGAGTCACATACAGTATTGTATGCCAATGTTACTTCAGTTGAAAAATAAATAAATATGGACCTATACTTGTGAATAATTTAAATGGATAATTATGAAGAAATTTCAATTGATAATCACTGTTTAATATTATATTTAATTAACATATATATGAATTTTTCTATGGTTTTTAAACTTCTTTAATACAATCTAAGCATATCCATTAAAACCACTGCCTAAAGGCATTCCCACAGCCCAAACTCCTAATTTATAAAATCCAAATTAATAAATTGGAGTTTTAGTCATATATTAAGTATTTTTCACATGGGCACATACTAAGAACTTAAAGTTATTGTGTAATCTTCTGGAAATACTGAGCTTATAATGAATTTTTTTACCTTCTGGGCACCCCTGGCATCCTTTAGAGTGCTTATTAATTCTTCTAGTCCCTTTAATTTTAATTCCATCTCCAATGTTTTGTTCTCCATATTTCGGTGTTCTTGTTGAGAATTTTTCATTTCTTGCATTATCTGAAGTTTGTCATTTTGCAACTGAATCATTGTTTTAGAGAATTTTTCCTGTTGTGCCAAGGGTAAAGCTCCACTAAACTGTCGTCGTAGAGACTGAATTGTTTGGCGAAGATGTTTTGCTCTGTTTCTCCCCTCCAAACGTGAAAAATAGAGAGCCTGTTCTTTTTCATCAAGTTTCTGCTCTAAGCGTAAATTACAGGTCTCCACCTTCTGCAGTTTAGATGCAGTCGACTCCAATTTACAGAGTGTAGTAGCCTCACTAACTTGAAGAGAGACAATGTGTTGGTGCAACTTGGCAATTAGTGCCTTTTCATCTGACTGTGCCTAATATAAAAAAAAAATATTAATTTTCAAGTTTTCCCAGTGAAACTTATTGTACACTTAAAATCAGTGTACCAAATAAAATGTAAAAGAGTATGGTACATGATTTGCTACAAAAATCAGAGCCCACTTCAATACAAATTACCAAAAAAATCATAAAAGAAAAAAAAACTAGAATCAACATATTTAAAAGCCAAATCTGATGTATAACTAAATAATTTTTGACATTCTACTTCTTTTTTAAGTTCCATATGTAAATAACATTAGTTATTTTTAAATTTTTTAAGTATTTTTTAAATAGCTTTAAAATTTAAAAAATCTTAAATGTGGGACTACTGAAAAGCTACATATAAATACAAGAGAAAATACTGTTATGAAAAATTTACTATTTAACATAATACATGTTAGGCATCTCAGTGTTTTTCTGGATTATGAATACCATTTCAAATTAATGGGTTTTCCTAATCAGGTAACAATTAACAAGAATAGAACCCTTTACTTGAAGTACTCTTTGATTAAGACTATCCCGTTACCTAATTTGAACATAGAAAAAAACAATCTATATAGAAGAACCAATACATACAGACCTGATAGTCTAAGAGCTGCATTCTGATGGACTCTACTTCCTTTTCCCTGGACTGCTGCTGTGCATTCAAAATTTCAACTTGTCTTTTGGCAATATCAGAAATCTCCCTCAGTCTAGGAAGTGATAAGATATTTCAGGAATGATTAAGTACATTTCTAAATAAGTACATTTCTCATAAGTACATTTCTAAATACTGAAAAGTATTTATTTCAGAACTTCTAAATAAGTTCTGAAAAGTAGTAAAGTTAAGTAATCATTTCAAACTATACATAATACAGCATTTTCCAAATGTATATGGTCAAAGAATGCCTCTCCACCACCTGTCTTCATAAAACATTTATGCTGTTATTTTGGGGGGATAAGTTAGAATAAGGTATTAGGGTTATCTAACAAAACTGTACAGGTAAGAATACAAAAAATTTAAATCCCTAAGATCGCCAGGTACATTATTACACAGTGATACAAAAAAGGTCATCTTATTTTTTAATACAAAAAAGGTCCTCTTCACAGTAAAAAAGGTTGGGAATGACTGATATCCCCAAAAGGATTCCTCAAGCCTCCCCCAAAATGGCAATAACTTTATGGTTAAGTCAATAAAAACATCTTTACTATTATCTGTGGTTGGCAGGTTGATTCAGTGCTCCTTGTACATTTGTACTACAGTGGGACCTAATTACAAAGGAAAGTAAACAGTATCTACCTGGCCCACAGCGTTTACTTCTTATATATATTTTGTGTTCTGAGCTAATTAACTGTTTCCACATGTAAAATAAAAATAACATGACTTCAGATTATTAAGAATAATAATGTGACTTAATGTCTGTTTAACACCTAGCACAGTATACAGCAGATTCCCAACATACAAGGATTAAAGTCTGAAATTTTTTACTTTATTACAGCATTTTATAAAGCAAGTAGAAGAGGTATCATAAACCAACATGTTTACATAAGAAACCACTGCCTTCCCCCTCAAAAATATCAGTATTTGGAAGTACTGGAAATCATGGGGTATTGATTCCAATTTCAGTTCCTTCTGCAATTATTGTTGGACTGAAAAATGTGACTCCTAAGAGGCAATTTCCTCTTCAATTGTATAATTTATGCCTTTAAAAAGTCATCCTTGCTAATATTATTTAATTCTGTTCTTATAAAAAGAAGCTAGTATCAATTACCACCTCTGTAGCATTGTATTTTGTATTCTAAAGTCAAATTAGAGAGGAGACACAACTATAACTGACTAAAAAGTTTGAATATAAAAGTTTGCACTTACTTTGACACTTCAACTTTTAGCTCCATTTCGTTCTTTTCTAATTCTAGAATCCGTTGCCTGTCAGCATCACTTACTGTCTTGCTCACGCTATCAGCTAATTCATCTCTTAACATCTGTTCCACCTTCTGTGCTTCCAAATTGATTTTCGTAAGCTAAGAAAAAGTCACAAAAAAGGTTCAGAAACATCAGTTTCAGGCAAGGTCTTTTTTCTAATTTAGCTTAGTAAAGCTAAATTAGAAGACTAAAGCTAAAGAAGACTAAGTACTAAAGTCTTCTTTACTTTGCATTAGTCGATATTTGAATTGGGTGTGAAGTATTAAGAACTGACTGAACAAGGTAAAGTGGGAAAGAGTAGGAGCAAATTATGGAAACTCTGGTAAAATGTCAATTCCCCTCAAAGTCACTTATGTTAGGCAACCACCGTCTGGTAATATTTGAATCTCTGATATTCTCAATTTGCTTGGAATGTGGCACACTCATACATTAATTATATCATCTATAAATAAATCTAAATGAGTTATTAATGATATTTAGTGACTCAGTTACAATAAACAAAATGACATACAAACTTTGAAAAATATGCTAATTTCTCAAGGGACACAAATATTATAAGAGTGCTACTCCATCAGAAATCATTGAATTATAAACTATATTATTACCAGTTAATTTAATAATTATGATCATAATGAAAATGTTAAAACCGCCTATTAGAATGCAACATCCCCAAAGGCAGAGAGGTTCTATTTTATTTTCAATAACCCACCCTTCTGCCCCCAAGTAGTGTCTGGCACAAAACAAAAACTCAACAAATATTGGTAAAATTAATGGATGCCAGTGGGAGGCAATACCATTAATAAGTAATATCTTTTTGCACATTAAATATAATAATGTAATGCTGGTGAAAAATAAGAAGATGAATTAATTCATAGAAAACATTGCTTTCTTCAAAAATATTTCAGATTTGAAAACACATCATTCATTTATCCATTACCATATGAATATTCTACTTCAGAGAAACAGACAAACCTCTTACAATAAAACATTGTCTACCAAGACTAATTCTTTACTCTCTAATATAAGAATTATAATGTCAAACCTCAGCAAATTTGGTTTCCAATTCAAAATTACGTTCTTCCATTTGCTGTAATGAAGTCCTTATGTGTTCATACATTTTTTGAGAATGTGCAGCCCGCTGCCTTTCGTTTAATTCCTTCATCTCCAGCATAGTGATTTTTTTTGAAATAGAAACAATCTCACTGTTGGTTATTGACTTTTTTGCCTTATCCATGTTAGATTCATTTCCTACATGCAACAATACTTATGTCAATCTCATACATACTGTTCTTATCAAAATTATATCCCATATATTTTAGATTTTATATGTTATATATAAAGAGGCAATCTGGTTGGTAGAAAACACGTGAACCTTGTGAATTGTGAAAGACCTAGATTCTGGTGTTAGTTCTGTTACTTTCCTGTCTGTATGATGTCTGTCTCATTTAATCTCTCTGCAATTTATATTCTTCATCAGTCTCATAATAAAAAATATTCCTCAGAGAACTACTGAAATAACAATGCAAAAGATGATACGGAGTAAGTAGGGAACACGTAGGCAATCAAAAAAAGGGTAAAAATATTTTGTTACATGAAAGGAGACAGAAAAATAGGTAAACAGTAAGGCAAAACTACTTTGTAAACATAAGTGTAATGACTAATTTTAAAGTCTTATAAAATCAAGCTACAAAGTAAAACCTGAAGCTAATAGATATTATATACAGACAGAAAATACAATTTGGTGTCTGCCTCATTTTGTTCTATGGTTCTTTTAATAAATAACTTTAGAGTAGCTGTAGTAAGCAATGATCAAATAACTAACAGTATCAGATTACTGAAGGAGCTAATACTATTAGTAAACCAATCCATTACAGAACAGAGACTTAATCAGGCAACCCTAAACACCATAAATGAAAGGAAAAAAAAAATCCACTAGTACAAGTATCCAAAGAACATGAAATCTCTTCTCCATTCTACTCTATGCTAAACTCTGACAATGAAGCTTGGAGGCACATCACAGGAGCTGTAATGGACAGGCCATGTGTGTTCTTGTGATTGGAGTTTTCTTAGAAGTTAACAAACAATATCAAACAACAACCAATTTCTACATGAAGAAAGCGAATACAGTGATACATTTAAACAAAGATATAAGGGCAACAGGAAATAAATGTTTTTAAAACTTCAATGATATAAAGTCACACATTTGGTAGATATTAAGCTATTTGAAAATTAAGGTATTTCGATATGGAATTCAGCACTTCCTAAGAGAGGGAACAGAGAACCTACTAAAACTGTATGTAATATCTTCTTTATATCTTAGTTTAAATATGATTTTTCTTTCATGTAGAAGCTACCTGGAGTCAACTCACTTTTAATCTCTTAAAAATTAAAAATTATATTTCTAATAATAGCTTATTTAGACTTCTCAATATTAGGTCTCTCTGTATGTCTCAGATACGAATTTAATAAAGCAGCTCTCTCTTGTAAAACCTTGAATAGAGGCAGAGCTCTAGGTCTAGAAAACGAAAGCATCAAATTTATTTGAAAATTATAAAGCACAATGCTAATGATATAAAATTATCTAAATGCTGAAAACAAGGATAACCATTTGAAAAACTAATATGAAAATTCCAAGGGAATCAAAAAAATTTTAATACCCTCTGAGCCAGTAATATCTGCAGCACAATAAGCAATAGTAAATATAAGGAAAGCTAGTAATTCAATCACTCACAGTAAGCAACAAATGAATATTAATAACTTACTTAAAACTACGTTAAATAGAACATGGAAATATTTTTGATATCTACTACATGAAAGCAGAATATAATAGTATTCTTACTATGAAGTATATAAAATGTGTAAGCATGTATAAGATAATACAAAATATAGTGTATTATCTATGTAACTATATAGACAATATAAATTCTTTTTAAATATTCTTTGATGTTTTATGGGGATCTTTTAATTTAAAAATATAAAGTGAAGTTAACCCAGTATAACTTTATATACAATAAAATAACTTATAATACTATTATTAAAAACAGGTATTTCAAAATTATCACTAGTCTTGATTGTTAAATGATTCAAAATGCCAAGTGCTTACTTATAAATTTTAAGCATATATAGCTTCATTACATCAAATCTGGCATAAGAAACTAAAAACAGGGCCTCCCTGGTAGCGCAAGGGGTTAAGATGCAACCTATGAAGCTATCCGCAGCCACTGCAGTACAAGTTCGATCCCTGGCCAGGGAGCTACCCACATGGCACAGCAGACATCTCTTGCCTCACCTGCTGTTCCCCTCAGCAATGTATTTCAGTCAATCTGCCTATTCTGTTTCCCACTCTGTCTCTGGTGAATCCTCTCACCCCTGCACCTCTGGCCTGTACCCCAATTTTTAATGCATAATCTTAAAAAAAAAAAGAAACTAAAAACAAATATTCACAGATTAGTACAAGGTATTATTCATCAACTAAAGTAAACTGTTAGGCAGATAGTTCAATTTTATCAATATTTCCTTTTCATCTTGTATAGAAAAGGAACTTTATAGGGAAAATATTGACTATTAGACATCATTTTGCATCATCAGAGTACGATACTAACCTAATTTAGTTTCTTGTTCCCAAGCTTGTTCAATAGTGTGAAGTTTTTCCTTGGTAATCTCTAGTTCTTTATTTATAGATTCCATTTGTTCTTTTAGGGATGCATTTTCACACTGAATAAAACAGAAACATCACTGAGAAACTATATTGTAAATCAGACTAATAGCACAGAAGCAATACTGTCTTAACTTTATGAAATATTCTCTAAAACTGCACAATCTTTTTTAATAAAATGAGAAGTTCCTCCCTCCCCCGCCCATGAAAAATTTTTTTTTTTTTTGTGGGACCCTCGCTGGTGGCCAGAGATAGAACTGGCTCTGTAGAGGCTGCGGGCAGCATCGCAACCCAGCGCTCAAACGCTGCGCCACCAGGGGAGGCCTGAAAAACCATTTTAAAATGTCACTCCAATGATAGTATCATTAAAAAGAGTAAGACAAAATACATACACTCCTATTTTTCATGAACAGATTGTTTTGCCTACTGTAAAAGGTAGGGAGGTCAAGTGGTCAGAAGAGAGCAGTTCTGGGCCATATTCACAGACTTTTAATAAAACTTAAGATACTCCATCCTACTCTTCTGCATCTCTGTGATACTAAAAATGGGAATTTGCTGAGCTCATTGATGGAAGAGTCATTAATATTTTACCCATTCCCAGTTATAGCCATTCCAAGGAACAGAAACTAGGGACTGTGAAAGAATAATATACACTTGAAGGGGTAAGAAAAAGGTATGGGTACTTAATGATACTTCCTCCTTTGATTGTAATATTCAATATGTTCCATGGCATTCTTTTTTATTTAAGTGCCTGGTAGGAAGAATTTGATTCAGTTTAATCATGAAAGTGGGCTACGAAGGATGACCTAGATGAAGTTCTCCAGAAGTCATTCCACACCTGTATACAAGATATTACCAAAGAAGAGTAGCTAGTAATACAAAGTTCAAAATCACATTAGCTTACCTCTAGGTGTTCCAAGTTACTTGTTCTTTGAACAAGCATATTATCTTTTTGTAAAAGGTCCCGGTACTTAGCAGTGAGATCATTGTATTGTTTATTGGCCAATTCTAGTTCAGACAGAGAGACACTATTATCTATAACTTTTTGGAGAGCTGCAATCTTGAAGACAGCCATTTCCTGTGTAAATAAGGAAATAAGTTAGGTTGGTGTAATTTTTCTCATGAAATACTAGCCACTTTTGAGAAGAATACGCCTGAAAGCAAAAACAGATTTTAGAGTCATTTTTAAAAATAAGATTTACCATGTAAGAAAATCAAAAATTACCCGTTTCCTTCATGAAAGAAATAATACTCTTGAAAATTTTTAATTATAATAAAAATAAATGGAATCCTTTTATAACCTATTATAGTTAAATAAAATTCAGTTAATTTGAGGAAAGCATAAGCCACAGCAGCAAAATGATATATCACTCAGAATTCATTTTTGGATGGCTTTTCTAAATTTCATAAGATTAAAAAAAATTGGTCTTTTGACAATAGAATCACAGAATATCAATTCAGAAAACTCTTACAGCTCACCTATTTCTGCTTACTACCAGACATTTCATCTCTTACAGTGAAGCAATATAAAGTATTTTTGAAAAATACAGAACATTGCTTATGTGTAAGTGAATATAAAGCAAGGCTTCAGAACTAACATTTAGTGACCACAATGGATAGAGGTAGAAATAAAATTACATTCAAAAAACAACATTTTTCAGAAATAAAGAAGTCTGCAAGGGAATCAAATTAAAAAGACTTATTGTAATTTAACAGCCAATATATTGCAGGATCCTTGAGTGGATTCTGAAACAGCTGAGAAAATCTGAACATGGATATTATAAAACATAAGGGAATTAATACTGATTTTGGTAGGTGTGATAACAGTTTTTCTATTTACCTAAACAAACAAACAAAAAAAAACCCAGTTTGTTTTATAGAGATGCACACTAAAATATTTAGGGGGAAAATGTCTACAATACCCATGTCCCTACAAAAAAGAGATGAAGGAATTATAGCAGAATGTTAATAAATGTTAACTATTAATGTAGGTGATGGGTGTCTATTATACTATACTTTATTTTTCACATTTGAAAATTTTCAGAGATGAAGCAAAAATAAATGCACCTTAAATCGTTGCAAATGTCCAATTTTTTCACAAACTTCAGCTTCCATGGACATTAACTCATTCTTCTGTTTCCCATTTTCTTTTCTAAGTTGCCGTTCCATTTCTACTAAAGTAGTATATTGCCGTATGAGTGACTTTTCATTCACTTGCAAGACTGTGATTTTTCTACTGTTTTCTGAAAGTGCTTTTTTCATTTCATCTGTATCCATTTGAAGAGCATTGAGCAAATTCTGTACAAAGATACATTTCATTAGTTGTTGAATAAGCTAGTATAGTTTGTTCAATATTGTATAGTGATTTTCGAAGTGTTTTACTTACATTATATTCTTTTACTTTTATAGCATCTTGTTGGATTTGATCCTCAAGTTTTTTCTTTTCCACTTTCATAGTTTCAGAGTCTGTTTTCCAGGTCTCCTTTTCACTTAAAAAAAATAAAAATAACTATACTAAACCTAATGTAGTAAACCATAGGTTACGAAAATTTAAATTTTTCATAAAATAAGACACATAGCTATTACTCATCTGACAACATAAGAAGTCCATGCCAAAAGGACTTACTTAGTCTGAAAATAGTATTTTTAATAAATGCAAGATAAAGAATTATTTTATCAAATTATTTTCATTATTCCATGAATCATCATCTTAGAATTGTGACAGTAAGATGCTTGCCATTTAATATTGTAGTATTTATTAAAAAATAGAAAATGATGAAGAAAATCATCCATATCCTAAGCTAACTCTGGAAATAAAGCCTCAGAATTCTCACTCTACTCTTCTGTTTGAATGTTCAATATTTGCACAATATTTAGAATACAAAGAAGATTAGAAATCATTAGACATAAAAGAAGTCCTGGGATATACTACTGCCTACCCAAGAGTCATACCACTGTCACCTGCCATCTGCTTGGCATATACCAATTATAGTGGCATCAGCATCATTATCTTTGCTACTCAATAGCTCAGAATTGGACATCAGTTGGACAGTTCATTAGCCCTATTCCGACTGATGAGATCTGAACCATAATCTACCAGAAGCCTCTGGAAAAAGTTTATCTAAAACTACAAAGTTATGTGGAAAAAAAAGTCCCCATCCTGTGGTGGTGGTTTATATCTTCTTTGAACTCCTGCAACTATTTTATAACCACAGTGAGAGTATAGTGACCACCCCTAAATAGGACCTATCCTGTAATTAACTTTGGGTTTCTTGTTAGATCAGATAATAATCACCCTTAGGGTTTAAATCACCTTTGATTTGGTATTCCAATTACTAAGGATATTATTCTATTGATATAAACAAAATTGGAGACAGGAGAATGTTAGTTCCTTATGAAAATATGAGTAATGCTGGCAGTGATGATGAAGATGATAATAACAGTTGACATCTATAAAATGTTCATAAAGAAACTAAGACACAAAGTGGAGAGAAAGAGGAGGAGGAACGACTAAAACAAAATATCTAAATACTTTTATATTATTTTCATCATGAATAAGAAAGTGCTGCAATTATGTATAGTTATATTAATACTTATACCTTAGATATTCTTTATATAATAAGCTTTGCTGATGACGAATTACCGCAAATTTTCTATTATAATCTTCAAGAGAATCTTCTAAATTCTTTAAATTCTTTTCTTTATGTTCTAGCTCCTAAAAATGATTTAGAAATAAAAATGTGAAAGCATCAGAACACACTTTTATGCCATTTGCAGCAACATGGATGGAGCTGGAGGGGATTATACTAAGTGAAAACACTGAGAAGGAGAACGACAAATACTAGATGGATTTCCTTGTATGTGGAATATAGAGAAACAAAAGGATCAGATAAAGCCAAACCAAACTAACCCTTGAAAGCTGACGTGGAATGGGCACAGCCAGAGGAGGAGGTAAAAGGGGAGGGACTAGAACAAAGGGAGGAGGGAGCTATGGTGGTGGACTATGGATTATTCTCTGGTGGTGGCACATTAACAGCAACAACATCTAAACAGGGGGATCCTATAAGGCTATAATGCAAACAATGATGTACAATAATGTTAATATAATGAAAAATATTTAATAAATGAATTCAAAGGTTAAATTCAAATTCTAACAAAATTATAAAAGTCAAAAGAGAACTGTCACTATTTCTATAAAGCAACACCGATCATTTCCATGACATTTTGAACATCTTAGTTTAAGGCATAAGAAATAACATGGGGCCTCTCCTGGTGGCGCAGCGGTTGAGCGCTGGGCTGCGAGGCTGCCCGCAGCCTCTGCAGCGCCGGTTCGTTACCGGGCCGCCAGCGAGGGTCCCACAAAAAAAAAAAAAAAAAAAAAAAAAAAAAAAAACATGATATGTGTGAATGAGAAGTACCACAAAACAGGTAACATTATTTTTATTGTATGGGGTAGCTGTAGTAACCACACAAATTATCAGATAGCTACAACTTTACCTCTCATCAGACTCTCAGTCCTAAAAATCCTACAAATACATAACCATGCCTCCACTCAGATTATCCTTCCAATTATTTCATTTTTAAGATAAGAAGTTGTGACTTAGAAAGCTTAAGTAACTTATTCAACATTAAGAAATTCATTAGTCAAGCTTATTGTCAGGTACTCTAAACTTTGCAGAGCCAACATTTGAGGTCGAGTCTGACTGGTGTGGCTTTGTGATTTACAGCACATTCTCTTAGGACTGTGAGTGCCAGTGCCAGATATTTTACGACTTTGGACAGATTTTCCTATTCCCAATTGATACTCTCTAATCTACCAGTGTTCTTATACCTTTCTTTTATATAACGATAAAAAGACATGAATTTTATCTCAAGCTTAAAAGCGTTTTTTTGTTGAATACAAAAACAGAACAATTCTAATCATTATACTAAAACAACTGCTCAGATTTTATTGACTTGAGTTGTTTTTCCAATCAGCAATAAATAAAAGTGATCACCTTACTTACACATTATGACCTAATAGTACCAGCATGCTATTCTACTTGTCAGTCATATATTTCCTATGAATGACACACAAATAATCAAGTTGTGTCAGCATGCACCCCATGCAGATGAATGGTATAAATTGATCTTATTAATGATATTCCATTTATCATGAAAACTCATTATATCTCACTGTTAACATTTTGAGAGCTGAAATACATGAAGACTAAGTTAAAAACAGTATCAATGATTTGTTATTTACCCATAAATTTTTCAGTACCTGTAAGAGACGTATCAAATATTCATTTTGAGCATTAATGATATCGGCACTAGATGGTGCTATCCCATCAGGTAGGTCTACTCCCTTAAAAACAACATTTGATTCTTTGGATTGTCGTAAGAGATTGGTCTCTTTTTCAAGGTGATCTATCTGGAAACGAACAATTCAGGAATGAGAATCACATCCTTTACATGCAAAGAATAACAAATTTAAATGTAGTAACCTAACTTCCTACTGAATGTATTTTTTTAAGAATATGTTTGTTAATTCCTTGTGAGGAATTAATTAAACCACACTTTAATTTCTAATTAGAAATGCCTATGGATAAACAGAATTTTAGTGTTTTTTTATAAATAAGACTTATTTGTCTTTTTTATAAGATAGATCTAAGCAGGAGCTTTTTTGATGTTGAAGGAATTAATTCAGGGGTTATTTCTTACATTCATTTTAAAAAAATTGAAAATTTCACATAAAAATTATATTCATAAGCTTAGAATTTTCTTTTATGAAATAAAACTCACCTTTAAATTTGCTTTTGCCAACTGCTGAGAATAATTTATAGCCTCCTTCCGAGATTCCCTGAGCTCCTGTCTTAATTCTTCATTCCTCCCAGTAAGTTGATCAACTTGAGCTTTCAAATGAAGATTGGCATCAAAGATTCCTTCTGCATTTTTTGATTCTATAGCCTGATATGTTTAAATTAAGAAATGTGAAGAAAAACACTAAAATCCTATTAAGAAAAATATACTTATAAGTTGACACTTAGATATTTTACTATTCCCACTGTATAACAAAAAAAGATGCCATATCTATTTCTTATTCATAATTTTAAATTTACAAAATTCTAACTTAATTTATATCAGTATTACCAAGTTTAGCAATTTAACAGTTAACAAGCATTAACCAATTCTAGTAGACTGGTACACTGGAAAACAATGGATAGGAGTAAAATGATTGACTCAGGAAGTTTTTAACAGACCAATTGTGAATAATAGCACAAGTAAAAAGCAGTCAAGAAGCTCAGCAAACCTCAAACAAGAGATGCATGCACAATCACACCTACAAATGTATGTGCACATAAACACATGGACAGAAAGTTACTTTATAGTAAAGGTAAAGTTTTGAAAGAAGCCTGAGAAAATTCATATATCACATAGAGAGGAACAATGACTCAAATGACTGTAAATATCTTAGCAGAAACTATAGAGACCAACAGACAGTGAAATAAGATCTTTACAGTGATAAGGCAACCAAAATAAAAACCATTAATAAGAAGAGAAATAACTTACATTAACTAGTCTTTCAAGACTAGGGATAATTAGAGATGTTTCTCCTCCTGTAACATCAGGCTCTTTCTGCATTTCCTTAATAGCTTGCAATATTTCTTTCATACCTTCTTCAAGTTGCTTATTTTCTTCAACTAATTCTTTTACTAAAATGACATATTTTTCTCACTGATTGAATAGATCTTTTCACAATTCATACTACTCTTACAGATGACAAAAATTTACATGTAGAAAAAAATAATTCATTTGTAAAATGCAAATGTAAATACAGAAAAAACTTCAACTATAAGTCCAATGTGCGAGAAGTTAAATGGCATACCAATTTGAGCGATGTGCCTATAAAAGTACATATATATACACCATAGCAAAAATAAATTATAAGCATATGCTGCCTTCACTTATATTAAGTCTTTTAAATCTGTTTTTGTAACTTTACTTTAATTAGAGAAAAAGGGAAAATTAGATTTATTGCCACAGAAATTTAGTTTAATAAATTCTCTAAGAATAAATTTGGCAAGCCAAATGGATGAATGAAAGGCTAAAAATCTACACATGCTATAGGTAAATAGATCTAAAACATACAAGAAAACAAAGAATACATTAAAGTCCTTTCAGTCATAAGATTTTAGTATAGGATAAATACACATTGAAAAATAAGAAGTAACTTACATTTATTCTGAAATTTGACTATTACTGTTTTACTTCTTTCTAAATCTCTTTCCTTTTCAGTGAGTTCTTTTGAAAGAAATTCATTCTAAACAAAATATAAAAAATAACTTTTACAAAATAGTACAATAATTTATAGTTTTGAAGTTATAAAAAAATGGATCAATTAAGGTACAACACACCAATAACAAGCTGTAGAGACATAGTGGCAATCATAAAAATAAAACTGAAAGGTTAAACAGATGGTGATTATCTTCCCACCTCCCTCCCTTTACCTCAGTGACAAAAGGCAAATACATATAATGAAGGTGTTGTCTTTATTACCATAATCATCTCTTTTAATGATCTTCCATTACAATACCTGTTCTGCCTGGCGTCTATGACGTTCAAGCTCTCTTTCTGCATTTCTACTCTGTGCTTCTTTAATCAATAAATCCTGTGCTATCACTTCATTCTAAAAAGTTAATAAATTAGGCAAATCAATGAATTCATATCAGATGCACTGTATTTTAGATTTTTTGAAAGAGAGTATGTATAAAGTATTGATAATTTGGAAACATACAAAATCTATTAAAATTATTAGAGAACTTTGTTATAATTATTACATACAGAAAAAAAATTAGTAAAAATATGATCCCAGCAAGGTAATTTGGAGGAAAGCTCACCTGAGATCTAAGAAATACTAGTTCTCTCCGTAGCTGTTCTATAAGATTTTCAAGTGGATCTATCTGAGATAATTTTGATTGTGCAATAATAGGCACAGGGTCCAAAAGATTAACTTCAAATTTACTTTTCAAGATCTCTGCCTGTAAGGGTACTTCACTTCTTTTGATATCTTCTTTCAAATTGGAATCAGCATATTTTGCTCGGTTATGAGTCTTTTCATCTTCTGATGTTGCTACTTGTGATTTATCCATGTCAGTTCTATTAACATGAATTTGTTGAGAAAATACTGCACATTTTTGCCTAAGTGATAACTTCTGCAGTAAGTCTGATGCTGCTGATAAGCCTTGCTCAGTTGACTGACTTTTTTGTGTAAAACTAGTCTTCTCAAGCGCCTGATGGCTTCTTGACTCTTTCTTCATAGAGTCATCAGAAAAAGAGTATAAGTAATCATTTATGTCTTCATGACTCTCCCTACTAAAGGTATTAACTAATGATTCCAGATTTTTTAAAGATTGTAGACAGGGTGCTTTAAAAATCTCCCTTATCGTAATAGATCCTGGAAGTGAATAGTTATCTTTTACTTGTATAGATGAAGAATGTCTACTTAAAGAAGCAACAGGATTCACTTCACTTTCTACACTGTGATGAATTTCAGATAGTATTCTTGATAATGGTCCTGTGGTCATATTCTCCTGTGGTTCATTCTGATATGACTGTAGAATACTGAATGGTCTCCTATGCAGCAGTTCTATTTTATCTGAACTTCTAATCTGCATTTAGAGTAAATAATATCTTATTAATCAATCTTTGAATCAGCAGGTTATTTAAAATAAAAACTTTTTTTAGTTAACAACTATTAAAAAAGTAATGTCTAAAATGAGATAAAGTGGGTAAGAATAAAAGTAATGAAAACATTTTCTATATTTGCTCATCATGTCAATACTTCACTGCTCACCTTTGATTGTGTTTCACTCATATTTTTGAGGTTCATAAAATCAAATTTTCTTTCTCCTAGTCTATTCTCTTGAGAATAATTTTCAGTTGGGCTCACATTCTCAACATTTAATCCTACAAATAGAGGAAGAATTAGAACCATAAAAATAACTCTTATTATTCTAATACTTTATTTTTAAAAACTACAATCAAGTTTTAACTCAAACTACAGGTAAAATAATAATTTCCAAAAATCCTTAATCCACCTACGGACTATACAACTTTCTGATTTAGCTCACATTAAATATTAAAAAGTAGTGAATTTTATCTTTTCTATCATTCTTTGCCCAATCTACATTAACATATTAATTAGTAAGCACTAAAATAGCATAGATATAAAGAAGCAAAAATCATGATGGGTAAATTCGTTAATATACTAATAAATCATGAAGTTTATTCCTTCTAGAAAATTTTAAAGGTATTATCAAAAAATAAACAAAATGTCTATTATTCAGATACTTGCTGACTATGGCCAAATTATAAAATATTCCTTACATATGGTTCTCCTGCAAAAAGGGAATGCAACTTCTATTACACAACTTAACTGTTTTCCTGATAGCAAGTAAACCCCTCAAGAGCTAATTTTTACTCAATGTAACATTACTTTTACTTAGTATAGAATATTTACAAAGTTTTAAATGCAGAGCATTGCAGAAAAAGAAACTGATAGCAATATAGAACATAAAAATTATGAAGTTCCATCATTAATTACAACATATTTGGCTTGTCTAGAAATTAATGGATACTGTAAATTTTTCAAAAGTACATGATTCTAAAGTTTGTTGTTTACTTGCTTATTTTTTTTTTTTTTTACTTGTTTCAGATGTAGGACTGAACCCAATGACAGTGCTTATATGCTCTTCATCAGGTCATTATTTTCACTCAGTAAGCTTATATAGTAATAATATTTTTATACAGAAAAATTCAGATTAGCAATTCATTTTCCAATTATTCATTTGAAGATTTGGAATAACTAAGTATACCTGAATTTGCAGTCTTTTTTCCTCTTTCTTGAGCCATTTGGCGAATTTTTTTTTTCAGATCAAGTCGTTCTTCCTCTAGACTTTCAATCTGCAAAGCATAAATTATTAGTATTTCTCTTTAGTTTAATGAAGGAATAAAAAACACTTCAAGAGAGCACTTGCCTCTTTTAAAAGAATCTGGTTTTCGGCTCTGTACTGCTGCTGTTTTAAGCTTTTGTTAGTTCTAAATTCAGTTAAATCAATCATTGTCTTTGGTTGAAGACCTAAAATAGAGCAATATGATTAAAAACTTATCATATCTAAATGAACTATAAAAACTTCATTTAGCAATTGGCTATCATCAAGCAAGTGCCTAATAATTTATTTAGCCAGCTTCACTGAAGAATGGGGTGTTCTGTTTGGTTTTTGTGTAAGGATTTTGAAGAGATTTTAAACTATAACCCTACAAGTTAAAATTTTATCACAATTAGGCATCCCCGGTGGCGCAGCGGTTGAGTGCTGGGTTGCGAAGCTGCCCACGGCCTCTGAGGCGCCGGTTCGATCCCCGGCTGCTCCCCGGCCACCGGAGGAGGGTCCCACATGGTGCGCAGACCTCTCCTGCCGCCCGCTGCTCTCCTCAGCAGTGTACTTCGGTCCTTCTGCCTGCTCTGCTCCCTGCTCTGGCTCTGGTGAATTCTCTCACCCTCCCGCGCTTCTGACTGTACCCAGTGCATGTATAAACAAAAAAACAAAACAAACAAATAAATAAATAAATAAAACATGCTTCTATTAAAAAAAAAATTTAAAAAAATTTATCACAATTATTACTAAAATCTGTCTTTCTTCTCTATGTTAGGCTATCAAAGAAGAGAACTGAAGCTTTGTAATAAAACAGACTTGAGGTTAATCCCACTTTCAATTATTAACCAACACATAGAGATAAAACTGTATTTATTTTTGGCTTTTCAGGGGTTTAATAAAATTAACCCAAGTAAAGTACTTAATGAACTATCTGGCATAGTAGTCATTATTAATATCAATGTCCATTATGTCATCACTATTAGTATGAATTTCCATTGTACAAATCTCCTAATTTCTATCACTAAGCAGCTATGCTCTGAAAACCAGATATTAAGATTTACTCAAATAATTACAAACCAAGATTTATATAGAAGCTTTTCAAATATAGAAAATATGGTGTTTATGACAGCTACCTAGATAGCTCCGTCATCATTAAGAACATGATGGCTATGATCTTTTAGGTCAAGTTGATTAGAAGTCTGACTTGAGAGCCTGGTGTGAATCTGGGTTCTAGTTAGATACTTCATTACAAGTAAATAATCTGCATAAAATATTTTCCCTTCCTCTAGAAAACAGTTTTTAGAAATGATCATTTTAACTCTAAGAAAGCATTTACTGTTGTTTAACAAGTACAAAAAAAATCAATATTTAGATCTTTATTTTCATTTTAAGGAGGCAATTTTGATTGATCTACCCTAACTTAATATTTAAATTAGTAATATTCCCCAATGTACTATCTATTAAATCATTATATATTACTTTCAAGCTATATTACTTTTTAGAATAAACAGTAATCTTAAAACACTTAACCAGAGCAAAACTTAAGCAGTCTAAATTATAAATGTTAAGTACGTGAAAGTCTTAAATAGATTTAAAAAGTATTTCTAAATGTCCTCATGAATTCATCTTCAATGAAAAACATTTTTTACACTAACATGGGTCTTATGAACCATATTTTTGTTGGAAAAAAGAGGGGGTTAACTCTAACATGTATTAACTTTGTAGACTTCAGTTATTAAACAAACAATTAATACTGAGATCATCTCATAATTGAATAAAGTGTGCTAAAGGCCTGCCCACCCATTATCCCAACCCCATCAAATCCCCAATCCCACTTCAACTAAATCAGCTCCACTTTCACTCATTTTACATTTCTTGTAGAAGGATTTATGGGGGGGGGAGAGTATTAAACTTAAAAAAAAAATGATTTGACAATTAGGGTTGAACAAACTATCATAAAATAACTTACCCATACGCTCTCTAAGTGCTTCATTTTCATCAAGGAAATCATTGATTTTCAACTCAAGTTTATTGATTTCCTTTGTCAATACTTCAATCTCTCGATCTCTTATTTTAATTTGGTTTTTACATTTCTTTATTTCAATAACCGCATCTTCTAAACCATATACTCCCTGAAAAATATTCAATCTAATTTAAACATGACTAGCTTACATGAACAAACTATCAAATTCATGAATTTATTTTATTAACCCTTAGGGAAAATACACATATATTTAAGATTTATATATCACTAAACTGTGTTTTTTAATTGTGTTTTTTAAAAACAAACCCAGTAACAAAACCAGAAAATGAACTAGTTGTAATTTCCCAGTATAGCATCTTACTGTCAGTGACTCAAAATGTTTCACAAAAACACTTAACGAAATACAGAAAAAAAGCTAAGAGTGAATCAATACCAATAGAACATAAAAGTCATCATTTCTTGACTTCGTTGTAATAAAATTTAAAAATACAAAAAGTACAAAGTGTATGTTGGCACAGTAGATGGCAAATGTCCCAGAATAACTTTTATCAAACTAACCACGGGTATCACATCTATCTGGTGACACAATGACAAGATAAGAATCTATCCTGCTGCATCATTACAGCTAATTATCTGGGTAAAAATGCTTCCATCAAATAATTTGCAAACAATTCTCCTGCCAAAAAGTAAATATTCAAAAGTTTTAAAGGTTTAGCATAAATCAAATAGAAGAATCATTATCATGGGACACTTATGGAATGATTTTAATGGTATACAGTTAATGGTCATAACAGTCTGAGTGGGAAAAGTAATTCTAAGCTCTTTGAATGATAAGATAAAAATACACACCGATTCATAATCTTTTAATCGCTTCAGAGTCTCAACAAGTTCTTTATCCTTTTCCCTGGCATCAGCCTCAGCTAGTTCAGCCATTTTCTCAGCCTCTTTAGTTCTCTCCTCTAAAATTTGAACCTGAGACTGAATTTTCATATAATGAGTCTCTTGAGAAAGTGTTGAAGCACCTATATGGTAAAAATAAAATCATAAATGAGCTGAATTTACTACATATTCCTCTAAATCACTGGTTCAAATAAGTGGAAAAGTAATATGCCACTTAAAAAGTCCCCTAATATAACTTGATATTTACAAATAAATGTTTGATTTTATTAATAAAACAAACTAAAAGAGTAAAATTCAGTTAGCTCTTCCCAAATCAAAAGGTATGGATTATAAGACTGCAAAACATTACTTTATAAACAATAATGACTCAGCAGACACTACTATTTATCTGTTCCAAAAAAAAAGGTCAATTTCACTTTGTCCATTGTAATAGAAGTATAATTTTAGCCACATACATGGTCACTTGAAATAAAGTAGATATAATGGCTAACAATTTGGCAAGTAAGAATTCCAGAACTCTAATATGTGGCTTCTGAAAACTATCTACAGTGCTGCTATATGATTAATTTATTTTTCTCTTCCATTCTTTATTAGTAGAAAGGAAGTTAAAAATACACAATCACCATTTTCAAACCACTGACATGGTAATAAAAGTTGGTGTAATTTTTATCAGAGAAAATTTAGAAAATATATCCATCATTAGAAATCTAAATAGTAGGAACACATGCAAAGTAGTTGACAAATATCCTATATAGTTTTTAAAAAAAAAAAAAAATTTAAATAGGGAAAATGTAATTCAGTAACCACACAATCCATGAATTTTAGTAAAAATGAAGTACTTTTAGATTTAATAAACTAACCACATATTTATATAATATTGAAATACCTCTGTTTCTTTGAAGCTCATTTTTCAAATCTTCAATAATTAAAGTATTTTTTTCCATTTCTTTTGTATATTGTTCTACTTGTTCAGTGAGCATCTTAATTTGATTATCTCGTTCTTGTATACCCTAAAAGACATTTTGAATATTACATGTTGTTCTTTCATTGAATATTAACATCCTTTTTTTTTTAAATACAGCAAAAGGTAGCTCTTTTTTCAACAAGACTGCAGGGTATATTTTGTGGATCAAACTATGCCTTTTACTATTGGAATACTTGAAAGTACTAGACAATCTGAGATATAATGCTGTTACTCTAATACTTAAAGATGGATAGAGTGGCTAACAATTTGGCATGTAGAATTCCACAATTCTAATATATAGCTTCTTATGAATTGCTTTACATTACTTTTCTTCATTATCCAATTCCATTATTTTCCAATTTCATGTTTGTGTTTTGCTTTGTGCTTGCTCTCTTACTCAACTTGAGTAAGAGCACTTCATTCAAAAATACAGTCCTTGTGGGGCCTCCCGGTGGCGCAGCGGTTGAGCGCTGGGTTGCGAAGCTGCCGCAGCCTCTGCAGCGCCAGTTCGATCCCCGGCTGCTCCCCGGCCAACGGAGGAGGGTCCCACATGGCGCGCAGACCTCTCCTGCCGCCCACTGCTCCCCTCAGCAGTGTACTTTGGTCCTTCTGCCTGCTCTGCTCCCCGCTCTGGCTCTGGTGAATTCTCTCACCCTCCCGCGCTTCTGACTGTACCCAGTGCTTGTATAAATAAATGGATAAATCTTTAAAAAAAAAAAAAAAAGAAAAATACAGTCCTTGCAATTGTTCTTATTCATCAATATTTCCCAAATTTCCATCTTGACTGTGGAGCACAGATGATAAAAGAGTAACTTCTAATGAATATACTTGTACTAAAAATAAAATCTTTATGTAGTATAGTCATTAAAACCACACTGTTAGCATAGAATATTTAGCATTACAATACAGTAAACTTTAAGATTGTTGATATATTTAAATTTCTAAGTTTTTAACATTTACTTATTAAAGCCAATTAAAACAATTTGTGCATTATCTATATAACACAGAAAAACAACTGTAATAACTATATCCCTAACTCTAACCTTAATTCTCATTTTTTCTTGGGACTGGATAGTGTAATAAACTGCGTAAAATTTTATTGTACACCCAATAGTGCAAGTCACTAGATTAAGCATAGGTGATACAAGAAAACAAAATATAATAAAGCTGGTTGGTAAACCAAATTTTGAGATTTTTTACCTGTTGTAGAGCCATGACATTACATTTATCAGCATCAAGCTGGGCATTTTTTAGTTTCTCCCTCAGGTTATACAACATTTGCTGATATTCAATGATTTCATCATCTTTTGAAGATAAAATTAACTAGAAAAAAAATACGGTCTGTTACATAAGCAGAAAATTAATAAACCATTACTCATTAAAGGTAAATATGATAATATACACCATTAGCAGATTTCAGGAGATAAAATTCTTTGAAGTGAGAAAATATCAGCAACTTTTGGTAAAATCATTGTTCCTTTTCCTGTACACAACCTAAAGTTCAAATAAAATGTAAGTGAAAATTGTACCCTGTAACTTTCACATTTTTTTAAGGAATTCCATTGTTAAGACAACTCAGGCTCTCAAAATCCATTCCTAAATAAGAGATTATAAATATGACAAAGGAATTACAAAAAGTATTGAATAGCTAATCTCTATGAAAAAAAACATTAAAATATTATTGAGATGCAGAAACTATTTGGAATGAATGAAACTATCTTCATGACTAGAAAGACCACACATCAAATTCAATCTATACATTATTTTTAGATTTAACCCATATTCAGTTTAATAGTTATTTTAAGAATTATTTCTAAAATTTGCATAAAAAACATGTTTATAAGGAAGGGTCAAAAACCAAAGTTTTTCAAATATTTAAATATAACAATTAAAACAAGAGTACATGGTTAGAAAACAGATCAATCAATATTTGAGTTGCAAGAAAATTTAAATTCAATAAGAGTTGTGTAGCTAATAAAAATGAAACTGCATTTATTATATAAAATATTTTCTCTAATAAAAATGAAACTGTTTTTCAGAAGGAATATAAAATAGATGTTAAGCAGAAGCAAATTAATTGCAGATGAATACATATCTGATCATCTCTCCCCTAAATATCAAACATGGTAAAAACTATTTTTTCCAGGATTTAATAAACTATGTCTCGCAGATCAAATTTGGACTGGTGCCTATTTTTTGTAAACTTTTATTAGGAACAGCCTTGCTCATTCAATTGTGTATTGTCTATGGCTGCTTTCATGCTATAATAGAAGAGTTGAACAGTTGCAGCAAAGACAAGATGATCTAAAACATTTACTTCCTGGTCTTTTATAGAAACTTTACTGACCTCTGATTGATTCTGTAGACTTCATCTCCATTGCTACTGTTTCCACTGTTTAAAATGCAGTTTATCTGAACTTACTAGATGACAACCAATTCCAAAGAACCAACAAAATTGAATCTGATCAGGAATGCTAACTATAGAAGTGTTAGCTTTTACAGTTAGAAATTATTCAAAAGTCCTATCAGTCAATTTTCAAAATACACAATCATTACAACCCTAGCTTCTGATATGGTAAGGCTGAGGAATTTAGCTGGGTTGCAGGGTGATGAGGTTGAAAAGACTTTTTTTTTAAAACATTTATTTATTTATTTATTTATTTATTTATTTATATATACAAGTATTGGGTACAGTCAGAAGTAGGGGTGGGGCAAGAGAATTCACCAGAGTCAGAGCAGAGAGCAGAGCAGGCAGACTGATGAAGTACATTGCTGAGGGGAGCAGCGGGCGGCAGGAGTGGTCTGCGCACCAGTGGGACCCTCACCCGGTGGCTGGGGATCGAACCCGCGCTTCAGAGGCTGTGGGCAGCTTCGCAACCCAGTGCTCACCGGCTGCGCCACCAGGGAGGCCCAAAAAGACTTCTGAAAAGACTTTTCAGATGATTCTGAAAGATCCCTTTCCTTATTCCCATTCCCACTGACTGTTAATACTTTTATTAACCTGACATAAGAGTCAGAAAAACTAAAATTATTGGTATTACATAACTAATATAGACAAAGTAACTGTCATTTATGTGAAAAGAATTTTAATTTTATTTAGAATTATATATTTTAAATATATTACATTTTAGACTTAGATTTCTATCAAAAAGTTTAAAATTTAACTCATTGATATGAAGATCTCATTTGACAAGAAGTAAGCTAGAGCATTACACAGGAGAGTTATTAGAGCTTTTCTAAGACATTTGATATACTTAAAAATGTCTAATAAGAACATCATTTGCATAAACTGGCTAACTTTGTTTTGAAGAAAACTAAGACCAAAAAACTGAAATCTAAAATACATATGAGGGCCTCCCCAGTGGCGCAGTGGTTGAGCGCTGGATTGCGAAGCTGCCCGCAGCCTCTGCAGCACGGGTTCGATCCCAGGCCACAGGGTGAGGGTCCCACATGGCGCGCAGACCTCTCCTGCCGCCCACTGCTCCCCTCAGCAGTGTATTTCGTCAGTCTGCCTGTTCTGCTCACCACTCTGGCTCTGGTGAATTCTCTCACTCTCCTGAGCTTCTGACTGTACCCAGTGCTTGTATAAATAAATAAGTAAATCTGTAAAAAAAAAAAAAAAAAAAAAGGTATTATCTTTAAAAAAAATAAATAAATAAAATACATATGAAAAAGTCATAATAGTGATTGAAAAAAGCACCTTCCATTCTTCTACTTTTGCGTTGACAGCTACCATGACAGGATCATCTTCTTCATTTTTTGCTTTCAGAAAATCTGTAAGCTCCTGCACCTAAAAGGACACAATTTCCAGTATTGCTACAAATTAGTACCATATATATTCATTGTATGTACATATTTACACAGACAGCCATATTTTTTAAACAGGTTTAATCCATGTAAATAGTGAATAATGTATTGATTATGATATTTATAGCGTATTCATTTTAAAGCACAAAATGAAACTTCATGGTCCAGATTTCCAAGAGTCTTTAGTAGAAAAGCCCCATAATATTAACTTGGCAGGACTGCTATCTACACATTCATTCAGGTATCAACTATGTATTATGAGGTATGTATAAATTTTGTTAAACACATATGGACAAATATATAAATATGGCACAAATATATAAATATTACAGAATAAGATCACAGATAAAAGTACTTTTTAAATTTCAAGCCAACAGTAATGAGGCAAAATGAAATCTATGCAAACAAGTTAGTCAAACAGGAATTCTTACTTGAAGACGATAATGATCATTCTCTTTTTTTAACTGGTCCATTACATTATCTGTCTGATGTACAATAGCTTTCATCCTGTTGTACTCATCAGTCATCTTCTCCATTTCTTGTACTGACTCTTCTAGGTTTTTTCTCATTTCCTGATTCTGAACTTCAATTTTCTCATTAGCTTCTGTTAAAGTCTAAGAAAATTAAAAGTACTACAGTTAAAAATAACTTAAGAAACTGAAATTTAAACTAAGTTGAAATGTAAGTCATAAGTGTCTGCTGGAGAAAAGAGAATTCTTCACAGACTGTTAGTATTAATTGGTGTTGACTAATTATATAAAATTAAATGTCATGAAAACTATACCTAAGAATCTCAACTTTTCCTAAACAATGTTCAAGATACACATATAAAAGAAAATTTTGCAATTTTGCAACTTCAAAGATGCACTATATTTCATGTTTGCAAGTACACAGTTGCAGATTTATATTGAAGAATTAAAATGTAGGACTAAATACTAAACTTACATTATTATCAAGTTGAAGTTTTATAGGAATCCTTGCCATTTTACCTGAATTTCATCCAAATATTGGACAAGTTCATAGTTTTTTTTAGATAGTTGTGATCGGTAGTCACTATCTTCTCCTCTTCTTGATAGAAGTGTTTCTTTTTGTGAGTCTACTTGTTTCTGGTAGTCAATAATATCCTGGCGAAGCTGTTCATTCTGAAGGTGGGTCAAACACAAAATTCTGCTAAGGAACTATCCAAAGATACAAAATTGTATCTTCTAAATAGTGAACTCAAAACATATCTTTAAATTCCAAGGTTTTTCCACCCATTGTAAAGTCTCACCTTTTTCTTTAGACGTTTGTTCTCCAGAAAAGGACAGGACAAAAGTAATTAGAAATGAGAAAGGTAACATAATTAAAAGTGAGAATCAGAAACTAAAGAAAATAAAAAGAGAAATTTAAGAGAAGGAGATATCACTTTGGATAACCAAGGAAAACAAGAATAATATCAACCAAAAGAAAGAACATTTTATGTTCAAAAATAAGAATTCCTAGCAAGATAAAAATGTACATGCATTATTTGGCTCAAAAAAGCCAAATAATCAGAACTTATAAGATTTCATGAAAAACAAAAACTGTTAAAGAATGCTTTATAAATTAAGATAAATGAGACAAATTATCACTTATTCATTATTAACTAGCAAAGAGTTGCTTATAAAACAGAAAGCAAAATTAACCCACATAAATGTAGAAGATGAATATAGTATTTAATGGCCTCACCTTTCAATTTTCTATTTCCTTGAGACAAAGTCATCTCATAAAATCAGTCAGTTGGGAAAAAAGTTATATAAAAGATTCCAGTTCTGGTTACAGTAAAAGCTTATGAAAAACTTTTAAACAAATATCTGTTAAACCATCATAACTACTAAAAATGTTTACCAACCTCTCTCCTTAATTTGCTGTTTTCATTTTCTGCCTCCTCATTTCGAAGAGCCAACTAAAAAGTAGAAAGATAAAATTCAGCAGTAATTCAATATAAAGCCAGGCTTTTAGCTAATCAGTTTAAATTTTAAACTCTGTTCATAAAAAAAA
Source organism: Talpa occidentalis (assembly GCF_014898055.3). NCBI lineage: Eukaryota > Metazoa > Chordata > Mammalia > Eulipotyphla > Talpidae > Talpa > Talpa occidentalis. The sequence continues at coordinate 22,286,020 of NW_023601653.1, read as the reverse complement.
TGGAATGTTTAACTATTAAGGACCCATTGTTGACCCAAGACAAGAATATCTAAATTTTTGAAAACCAAGGATTAGGAAGGATAGTACAAGTTTAAAAGATTAAAAGTAAAACAAGAAATAAAACTCTAATCAAAGGATACAGAGACAAAAACACTAACAGAAAAATTACCCCCTTCCCTCCATCCCAGAACATAACAATAATTTTCTGTCCCAAATCTTTATCATATTACAGTTCTCCTACGTCAGGGCTAAAATACTCTTTGCTTCCTTGAGTATTAAAATACTCAGAAATTCAAGGCAGTATAACATAATGGTTAAAAGACAGCAACCTGAAATCTGGATGAAACCCAGAAAGGCCAGGATTGGCCTTTCAATTTGCCACCAATTTCTAGTAAAGTGTAAATAGTTCTTTATTCAGTTTTCTCATCTCATATATTGACAGAAGAATTAAGTATGATGCATGATGCAATGCTCAGTGCATGGAAAAGCAAAACATTTTGAAGTATTTTCTTTTCCATATACAGATGATTTCATTCAAGTCTCAATTGCTTCATATATAGTATGGGAGAAATGTCACCACCTCATATAATAAGCATCAAATAAGTAATAATAAATTAATGCATATAAAAAGTATCTGACACATAGCAAGGATTCTACGTTATTTTTATCTATATTCAAAATGAATAACTGCAGTTCCCTGAATTCACCATGCTATGTCTTACCTCTACACCTTAGCAAAATCTTCTATTCAGAAGATGTTTCCTTAACCATGATGAACATTACATGCTCTTTTCCAGGTTAACTTCAATTACAGACCACTTCTTTTTTTTTTTGTGAGCATTTTTATTTTATGTACTTTTTACATCATTTTTCATTTTTGCACAATGTATGCATTTTCATCTTGAACCACAAGATTGATTTAGGTATCCTTATATCCTTGCATATTAATCCTAATCTACATTTATTATTTATAATGAATATTCTTGAGAATCAAGAATGTCTTTGTCCACTGTATCTCTACTATTTGGCACACTCTGTGGTATAACAAAAATAATCAATAAAATGAATGACTTGAGGGTAAGGAAGATTCCAGATTCCAGATTCCATCTCATGGAACCTAGCAGTTGGACAGGCACATACACATTATTTTCAAGGTTTCTGTGCATGTGCTAATGAATAAAGTCTAAGGTATGAATGAACAAAATACCTAAGGGTATGCTATGAATGATGGGAAGCTGACTAATAAGCTAGACAAAACAATATCCATGTAGACAGACAATCCTCACAATTCTATTACTGTATTTCATGGGTTGGATCCTCAAAAATTAAGAACTCTATTGTTCTATTATAGTTTTACTACCTCAGCTGAACAGATAATCCTCTAAAAGCTTAGTCTTAACCTTCAAGTGGCATCAATCCATATTTTTTTCACCTTGAAAATCATACACATTGTTCACTTTTAAAGACTCTTCTAAATTATATAATAAAATAGATATGTCAAGAATAAGGATTCTTTCTTACAAATCAATTTATGATGTGTTGCTTTTAAATAAAAATATCTCAAGCACTGCTATTTTCTTGAATTGTACAACCCTTTATTTCTGAGAAAACAATGAACAAAATAAAATTATCAGGATGTAACATAACAGAGACCTTCTGTAGGACGATGAAAAAGTTTCTGGGCATCCAGGAAGGGATAGTTACCACCCTTAGGTTCAAATTTTGCACTAAACTTACTGATAATTGAAGCAAAATAATACATTATTTTCTGACAGGAAATATAAATTTTTTTCTGCAAAAACAATTGTCTCCTCAAATTAAACTTAACTTTGAGTTTTTTTTATTAATAACAAGAAACAACTTAAGAGACAAACTATTTTATATAAAAGATGAAATGTCTGATTTAAAATATGCATTGCTTTACAAAATGCTGAATTAAAACAACTTCTCAAGAATCTATAAAGGCATACCTAAAAACCGAGGAATGTTATTGACTAGTATTGAATATATCATTCAAAGATTAATTTCCAAGTCTATTAATACTATAAGTAAACTAATAAAAAGAAGTATCTTTTCCCAAAATAAACTCTGGCAAGTAAAAAAATCACTTATTTATAAGTGTCTATTAATTTCTTCATACCAAATCATCATTTGTATGTTTGTGTAAAATACTCCAACGTTCTGAGAAAAATGTATCTGCATATATAAAAAATCTCCTGTTCACCAGAAGCACCATGTCCAATGCATTTTTTTAAAGATTTACTTATTTATGCATACAAGAACTGGAGTACAGGCCAGAGGTTGAGAGGATTCACCAGAGGCAGTGGGGAATAGAACAGGTAGATCTACTGAAATACACTGCTGAGCGTAGCAGCAGGCAAATCAGGAGAGGTCTGTTGCATCATGTGAGTCATCTGTAATGGGTAGGGATCGAACTTGTGTTGCAGTGGCTGCGGAGAGCTTCATAGTGCTGCATCTTAGCCCCTTGTGCCTCCAGGGAGGCCCCCCTAATGTATTTTAAAGATGTGATGATAATACAGTGATATAAAACCTTAGAGAAAAGTGTGCATCACTTCTCCATACAAACATAAAAATTGAGAGTGTTACCAATAATTTTAAAAAGCATAATCAGGTATTTTATTTAGATAAAGTTAATATTCACTGATTAGTGAGAATGGCACATAAAAAAACTAGTAACAACAAATGTTGGCGAGGATGTGGAGAAAAAGGAACTCTCCTGCACTGTTGGTGGGAGTGCAAACTGGTCCAACCACTATGGAAAAATGTGTGGAGATTTCTGGACCTACTAAACATAGAGCTTCCATATGATCCAGCAATTCCACTCCTAGGTATTTACCCAAAGGACACAGAAACATCAATTCCAAAGAGCACCTGCACCCCTATGTTTATAGCAGCACTATTTACAATAGCTAAGCTTTGGAAACAACCCAAATGCCCAAAAATAGATGACTGGATCAAGAAGATGTGGTACATATACACCATGGAATATTACTCAGCATTCAAAAAAGATAAACACATGCAATTTGCAGCAACATGGATGGCGCTGGAAGGGATCATGCTCAGTGAAATAAGCCAGAAAGAAAAAGAAAAATACCAGATGGTCTCACTCATAGCAGGAATCTAGAAAACTTAAATAAGGGACCAGGAAAATGAATAACTATAAGAAAGTGAAAATCAAAATCAACAAACAACTATGAACCAGAGACACTCTATGGGGAGTGGGGGGCAGGGAGGGGAGGGATTAGGGTCAAAATAAGGGGGGTTGCAATTGTATGGGGAATATAAAAATAAAATTTATTTTAAAAAAAATAAAGTAACTCAAGGACTTTAAAAAAAAAAATTCACTGATTAATTGTGTCTTACTTGTTCATTAACTTTTTTCTCTTTCTCCAGCTCCTTTTCCATATCCTCTAACTCTTTATCTTTTTGTTCCAGTTGCTTTTCAAGTTGGCGGATTTCATCACGTAAAAACCGAGTATCACGTCCACCTGCAGAATGCTGAGCCATCTTAAAGTAATAAACCAAAAATATAAATCAACTCCACTGTATGTGAGGATTCAAATAATCAACAACAAATAATTATCTTGATTTTAAATATTTTATAGGAAAGCATCAGATGTTTAAAGTCATGTTAGCTTAAAATTCATTTTTTAAAAAAGTTTATTTATTTAAGCTTAAATTTCTAGACTACCCGAGTCTCCCAGTAATGAAGAATTGACTGTCAACAACTCAGGCTGTTATAGCTGCTGAGCGATACTGTACAGCAAGGGCACAAAACATAGGTGATAACCGACCTAGGCTTCCTCTTAGCCTCAAAGCTCTGAAAACAGGTTATAAACCACTAGGCTATAAATCACTAAAGTCTCCACCCCAGTTACTGACCCCTGATGCTCTGAACATGCCCTTTACCTCACACCATGGAATATATAAACCAAAGTATCCAATTTTCCAGAATAATGAAAATTTTCTCTGCCTGTCTAGTACAGCACACTGCATACACATGGCTACGTGCTATTGAGCACTGGAAATCTGGCTGGTGCAACTGAAGAGCTGAATTTTTAATTTTAATTTTAACAAAGTTAAATATAAACAGCCACATTCTAGATAGCCAAGACTTTAGATTATCTTTGAAAATCTTGTAGTCAATGTATCCATTTTACTTCATATTCCTGGGTCATGGTCCAAAACATCAAATTCTTTGGTCAACTAACCTGTCTCACATTCATCCCTGCCCCATAGTTCTATTTCGTTTCCACCTTAACAAAATTTTTTTCTCATTCCCTTTTTCAAAAAGATTTCTATTTCTCTCAAAATTCCTATTCCAAGAAAACTTAGTATTTTACATTAGTTTGTTTTTTTTACTGAATCCTCCTATCCACTGCCTTCCCTTAGCTACAATTTGACCCATTTAGTACACTAATTCCTTTGGAACTCTTTTATTTGGGACATGCTCATTCTTTTATAACCATGAACCTCAATGCCAAAAGAGGTGTTGATTTACCCCAACTTGCAATTTCTAGACTATGATTCCTGTAATATCCTGCAAAAACTCCAGCTTCTTTGATTTTTACATGACACCCAGCTATCCAATACCTACCACCCAAGGTAGAAGCAAACTACCAATTTCCCAGTCACTCCATCTCAAAGTTCATTAAGAGTTTTTGGCAGAATAGGCATATGAAAAAATGTTCAACAACCCAAATGCCCAAAAATAGATGACTGGATCAAGAAGATGTGGTCCATATACACCATGGAATATTATTCAGCATTCAAAAAAGATAAACACATGCAATTTGCAGCAACATGGATGGCGCTGGAAGGGATCATGCACAGCGAAATAAGCCAAAAAGAAAAAGAAAAATACCGGATGGTCTCACTCATAGCAGGAATCTAGAAAACTTAAATAAAGGACCAGGAAAATGAATAACTATAAGAAAGTGAAAATCAGAATCAACAAAAAACTATGAAACAGAGACACTTTTGGGGGGGTGGAGGGCGGGAAGGGAGGGATTGGGATCAGAAAGGGGGGGTTGCAACTGTATGGGGAATATAAAAATAAAATTTATTATTTAAAAAAAAAAAAAGTTTTTGGCAGTATTCCTTTAAGCTCTTCCCCACCATCACCACTGCCCCCACCACCAGCCACATTCCATGCAATTTCTGCATCCAAATAACTTTCAATTTGGTCTCACTATTTCATTTGCTTTTTGAACTTATCAAAGTCTTCTACTCCCATGCCACCACCAGTAATTTCTCTAAGTGGGAATATCTACTCGATTATTCTCAACAAACCTGCCTTTTGACCTCACAGGACCCTCTCTAACCCCTTGACTCCTCTCTAACCTCTCACTCCTCTATCTTCTGCACCTCTTGAATTTTTGTCTATTCTGTTACAACTGCATAATCATCACCTGAACTACTTTATTTCCAAAACCTTCAACTGCTCTATTTACTCTATAGCAGCTGCCTGGCTAAACACTAAAACAGAAATAAACAGGCTTCATAATTCATTTAATAAATGTTCTAAGTAGTCCCTATTTTCCAAGGAGCTAACTATGTAGTGGAGAACAAAGAAACCCTCATTCATAAAAATTCAGAGTTAGCAGTAAAAGAATGAGGATTTGACTCAAATTGTCTGACTCTAGGTTCCCTTATGTCTAGCTCATTCTCTACTATATTTCAAGATTTATATGATCTCCTTTATATTTGGCCACAAATCTCCCACTGTGATTTTTACCAGGGGACCATCTCTTTAACCTCTCTATTTTCAGGCACTAAACCTATAAGCATAAAAGCTTTTAAACACATTCCATTCTTCCTCTGTTCCTACCACAAAGGAAGAAGACTCTTCTTTTAAAAGAGGAAGCTTCCATTTAAAGCTTAATGTATTTGTATACCATGCTACTTCCCAAATTCTAAGGAATCTCAAAGTATTCAGTTCCTCAACAATACACACATATTTTGACTCTTGGCTTTCTCAGAAGCTAATTCTTCTACCATACCCTTCTGTCACTAGTCCTCAAATTCCCACATGCCTTCCTGCAATTCAGTTACTAGTAATCCCTCTTGTAGAGGCAGGAAGACACAGGGCAGGATCTCTATGATCCTATTCAGACGGGTAAAGAAGAGTCAGTCCTGGAGCCCTTGATGGCTTTTCCAGGTTTTTATTGAGTTTACCAAGTACACGACATGCAGGGGTGCCGGGAGGCCAGGAGGCTGGCAGCCCTCTCAGCCCCCGGTGAATCTTCCCTCTTCCTGGACTCTCTGGCATTCTCTCGTGGTTCCATTCCACTCGCTTGCTTGCTCTCCTTCTGGTGGTTCCATTCCGCAACACCACCCTTATTAACCTGGTCTCAGCCCAGGTGATTCCCACCTACATGTCCCCACACCCTACTCCAGGTGCCTGCATCGGGCATGCATTCAGGACCGCAGGGATCCAGCATCAATCCCAATGGCGGGAGGGCAGAAAAGCCTGACAATCATTGACCCTACACTTCTGCATCACTCTCTAAACTCTAAGTTTCATGCATCTATTGAATGCTTTTATTTTGTTCACAATTGATACTCAATTCTGAGTAGAACTTAAGGTAGATAACAGGCATGTAAAATAAAGACTGAAGAAATAACTAAGAACACAGTGCATGCTTGTGATTTTTCCAGCCAATAATTGCCAACAAATCTGAAATAATTCAAAATAATAAAATTAACAATTACACCTTAGAGAATACAAAAGGACTTACCTCCAGTTCATTTTCCAGTTTCATTACTTTTGTTTTTAATTGATTTTCTATAAAAAATGAATATTTCAATTACTCAGAATTAATTCAAAACTTTTAAATTTTAATAAAATTCTCTTAAAAGATTCCATCATGATTGTATTAATAAGGCACCATAAGAGAAAAATAATTATTTTCTATCAGACCTATGAAATTAAATTTTTAGAAATGACTCAAAATAAATTGAGCATACACAATTTTGAAAATATTGAAATATTTTAATTAAAATATAAAGCAGCTCATTCTTTATTGATGAATAAATTCAATACTTAATGCCATAATAAACTTATTCTAAGGCACTTACCAAATTTTGCCTGTTCTTCTCCAGCTTTTTCAACTTCTTCCAAGGCTAGCTCTACTTCTTGAGCTTTCATCTAAACATTTAAAAAATTATTTCAATATACCTTTACCCTAGAATGTGTACACTAAAAATAAGAATTGTGCTTTGTTTCCTATCCATTATTTAGTACCTACACCTGGTGCACAAAGATGGTCAGTAAATATTTGTTGAATAGATGATTTTCTTACTTAAAACTATAATTTTTAGATTCCTAACAGTTGAAATATCTGTGAGTCCTTTTTTCCCTCTAGTTTTATATTGAGCATTGCAACTTTTCCCTTTGTTTTCCACTATCTCCCTTTGTCTATTCCAACTGTCATTATTCTATCCCATAGTTTCATATATAAACCCTTTCATAATGCTGCCTAAACAGCCTCAGCTCCCTCTAATTTGTTTTACTGACATACATTGTTTTAGCCTCCACATGCTTATTTCTGTACTCAAACAATTGTGGCTCGATACATTCAAGGGCTCCTCATTACTGATATCACAAAATACACCTGTAAGACTCTTGAGAATCTTTTCCAAACTATAGCCAACGTTTGTTTCCTCTACAACCTAATATAAACTTTCTGCACTTGTCTCCTCAAATGTAAAGAATAAGCACATTTGTAACTCAGTTTTTATGATAGCCTCTAGCGCTAGAATTTCCCTAACATTTTACCACTGCCTTCCACTGACCTAAAATTACTTATCAGTCCTTGCCCCTGACCACGTTTTCTCAGACCTAAATCTCTTTTCCTTCTAACAAATCCCTATAGTAACAGCCTGCAGTTTTCATGTCAATCTCAGGACTATGTTAATAATTAACATAGAACTCCCCTACATTATTTTAAAGCATACTTATTTTGTTTCCTTATACATTCTTTTAGGAGCATGAGTGCAGAAGCTAGCAATATTTGCAATGAAATGCTCAATCCACATATGAAGATATTTCATCTTTGAGTGCAAAGTATTTTCACAGAGATTAACTTATTTTAGAACAGATTCTTAAACTTTTAATACTCAAAGCTATTATTAAAACCTACTGCATACAAACCTTCATAAGTGACTGAGTAACTCTGAAAAGGTGTATCACATTTTCTTGACTTTCACTTTTTAGTTGATTTACTTCCACCTAAAGTAACAGAAAAGCAACTATTATATATTTTATAATCCTGAAACAAAATATAAGAAATCTTCCAGATGTATCATACTGTGATTTCAGGGTCAACTTAATCATAGTTGTACTTATATATATTTACTATCTATTAAGCACCTTGGATAGGGAAATCAATAAATTATCTGCCAATTCTTCTTGACGAGGCAGGTCATCTGGATCAACTTTCATTATTTCTTTCCAGTTTATATTAGGTGGCATCTTGAATTCTTTCACTGTGTTTTACCTTCTGTAACAGAACAGGTCGCTATTAACATTTTCAAAGTAAACAGCAATATTGATTTTGCAATCATATTCATATTTTGCACATTATATCATTCTAACACTCCACGGTGTTTAGTATGGCTCCTTCACTGCATCACAGATAAGTGTGCACAGTATCCTCGATCAAAATTACAGCAGTTGGCACAAACCATTATATATTGTACGAGCTAAATTAAGAGAAATTCCTTGTTAAAACTAATTTAAGTTTGGGCACGTAAATAACTAATGGTGCCAAGTGCAGGGTGTTTCTTAGGCTGAAAAGGAGAAGCTGGAACTAGAGGTAAAAAAAAAAAACAACAATAAATGATTGAAATGAGTGCAGGTGGGCCCGGAGAAACAGGGAATGAATTGAGAAAGTAGATGCAGTGAGTGCCAAAAGCTAAAGGGCGTGCAGGCTGCATCGTAGTTTATGGGCCCTGAGACTTAAAGGATCTGCGTGGCAAGAGATTTCCTGCTCCCGCTCATCAGGATCAAAGATCCACCCACCTAGACCATGCCTGGCAGCCAAAGCCACTAACTCATCTACCGCACCCACCAAGCCGAGCCCTGGACCACGCCTGACCGCTCCCCAGCGCGGTTCCACCCGGACACCGGATCCCGCCAAACACGTCTCGAGCCAGCACTAGCGGCGGTGGCTGCTAGGCGACACCATTCCCTCCCCAGCCAGGTCCGAACAAGGCCCCGGATGACGGGAAGACTACATTTCACGACAGTAAGATCGTGCTTTACGTTTAAAGTTCCAGGTCGGTCCCCGGACTTGGGTAGAAAAGCCTAGGCCAAGACTTGCAGTGAGAACTACAAATCCCAGAGTGCAATTCTGCTCGGGAGCTTGTGCATCCTGGGAACTGAAGTCTCTGTGAAGCGGAGGCAGCCCGTTCCCGGCGTGCAATGCGGGCGGCTGCGACGGTACCAGGGCGGCGAGGTAAAGACCCCGGCGGCGGGAGGCGCCCTGGCGGAGGCGCGTCTGTGCTGCTGACCTGCACGAGCCAGACCATGAGTGTGCTTTCGGCGGCGTCGCTCGCTGGCCCGCTGTTCCTGAGGTTTTCGTAAGCCAGCCCCGGTGGAGCCGCCCCCAGGTGAGGTCGGGCGGGCGGGCGGTCAGCGGCGGGGGAGGAGTTGTGGGTTGCGGTCCCGGCGGGGAGCAGCGCCTACCTGTGGGGCGGAAGGGCCCGGCCTGGGCTTGAGGGTTGAGGAAAACCCCACCTTCTCCACAGGCGTTTGTCAGCCTCTCCCCGGGCGCTGCCTGCTTGAAGTAGAAAAAAGTTTGAGCCTTCCTTGGTCTGAGAATCTCTCTCCATGCTGTGGAGTAGGGGCCGCGCCGAGGGTATGGTTTGGGGGAGAGGGGAGCATTGAGAAAACCCCGCCCGTCTTACCTGTCACACCTTTCCCTTCATGGATTGAACGAAGGGAACGGTGAGGAGCTGGTGTAGAGCGAAGATTCTGGAGAGGAGAAACTTCAAACGTAATCCGGCCCACCGTGGGAATGGGGAGATTTGGGGTCTCAGTGTTCACCAGTCCTGTTGCTGTCACTTACCTGTTTACCGAGGTTGGGGGCGGGGGGGAGCACCTTCTCAGGTGTGTATAGATCCTGGTGGTGCCGGTTTTGCTTCTCCCGCTGCTCACTGCCCTTCTGGAGTGTGATACACCACTAGGTAACTTTCTTTAAAACATAAAAAAGGGTGAGAGGAACAACCACAATGCTTACCATTCGTTGAGTGAGGAGAAAAGGAGCACCTGAAACTGGCCATATCTTCTTTATGGTGGTGCTTTTAACCTTTGTTTTTGAACATAGTCATTTATGTAGATGATGCAAATAAAATAAACCATATTAAGAATTAAAAATAAAATAAAACTCTAAGCTTGAAATCTATGACATTTTTGATCCAAATGACTGCTTGGACCAGTGCCTTCCCTCTTTTTTGGTCTTTCCTCCTTTTCCATTTAAAAAATAATAATAATTGTAACTGATGGTAAGTTTTCCTTTGATAATAAATAATAGATTTCTCTCCAAAATATATGCTTGGGTAAAAGAAGAAATAGCTCCCTAGAAAATAAAAAGATACTCATGTTTGTGAGCTACATTTTAAATATTTGTGGGATTAATAATTGACCTTATACAGTATTGTGTGCCAAATTCTGTGCCCCCCCCCCCACACACACACCATTCTGTGTATTGCATCCACAGGAATTATTTATCTTATGTCTACAAATTTGTACTTTCTAACCAATCTGTTTCTATGATAAGCTTTTGTTTCTAATTTCCACAGGTAAATGAGATTATAGAGTTTTTGTCTTTCTCTGACTTATTTCACTTAGTTTAATGCCCGCAAGATGCATCCATGTTGTTGTAAATGGCAAGATTGTTTTCTTTTTTATGGGTAATACATCATTATGTGTATACTATACTATGTTTTCTTTATTCATTTTTACTATATATACTATATACTATATTTTCTTTATTTTTTTTAATCAGTTTGATAGCTCATTGGAGTTTTATGTACCTTTCCTTGATGATTAGTGATACTGATCATCTTCATCTTTTCATGAACCTGTTGGCAATTTGTTTCTCTTCTTTAGAAGACCTCTCTGCCATTTCTTAATTGTATTGTTTGTTTTAATGCTATTGCATTATTTCTGGGTTTCTATTCTGTTCCATTGATCTGTGTGTTTATTTTTATGCAATCCCATACTATTTTGATTACTATAGTTTTTGTCATCTGATTTAATCTTTAAACAGTCCAATGAAATAGATGCTTATTTTGTCCTCATTTTCCAGTTCAGATACTGGAATGAAGAAGTTGAACACACTGATCAAATTTAAATAATGTCATTGAATTGAAATTTTTCTGATAAGAACATTTTCTGAATTATTTATTCTGCCTCCTCAGGGTTGCTGGGAATCACTGTTTGTAACATGCTTGTTCTTCAATCTTGCTATCTATATGTCATATTTTAATTATGTAACCTTGTTTCCTCAATTTCAATGAATGTTTTGTGTTCAGTGCTATTAATTTGTAATTTAGCAGGGATGAAATCTAGTATTTCTTGAGTACATATTATGTCACATATTATACTTAACACTATGTATGTAATTCCAAGTAGGAATCTGGTTTTTACTGCAGCAAGTTAGAATTTTATTCATTGTAACTATTATATTTTATTTATTTTGTGTTGTTTAGATTGGTCTTTCTATCCTTACTTCCTTCACCTTCTTTGACATATCTGTATTCCCAACAATTCAGGGTACCTGGCCTAATGGCAAGCTTTTACTTTTGTTTTTAGATATGAAAACAAGATTATAAAAGTTAAGTAATTTCTTAATAATCAATGAAACTAAGGATGTAACCCAGATCCCAGCTGTAGTCCTGAGTAAATGTAAAATATACTGCTTAGATTTCATTCTTTTACTCGTTCTAATGATATTTGTAAGCTTGTACACTGTGCTAGACACTGGGGTATAGCAGGAAAAAGGGTCCTAATGCACTATATTATGTTTATGCGTAACTGTGAATCATGAAATTTAATTCAAATTCTCACTGAAACTCACCATTATTTTTCATCAAATTTTCTGAATCAGTTGCAACAAGAGAAAGGATTTATGTGACAGTTTTATAAAGTGATCTAATTACAGCAGCACTTGCCTGGACCGGCCTTCTTTTTTCTCTGTGGTTTTATAAACAGTTTTATCTGACCAAAAATCATTTCAACAGAAAGACTTGCCTTTTAAAATTACTACCTCTGTTCTTTGTACCAAGCAATCTATATTTCTTAGGTGTTATTTCCATTCCCTTTTTTGCTACCTTATCAAGAAAATGAATAGTAGCTTTCTTTTCCAGCATCTAAAATAAAGCATGGCCATGAGAAATTTACTATCCCCTATGTATCATAAATGTTTAGTTTTGACTTATTCTTGTGGAGAGGAATCTGTGTGCAACAAGCAGACACTTGTCTTTTCTCAACATGAGGAGACTGGAAAGATTAGTAGGAGTCACTGTAAATGCAGACTTAGCAAACTGTATAGGCCAAAGAAAGTTTTTTGAATTTTAAAATAGTGATAAAACATAGTAAATTATTTTACTGGACAAGATAAACCATTCATGAGGGCTTCACCTTCAGTTCTTAATCACTTCCCAAAGGTTTTGCCTCCAAATGCCATCACATTGGGCATTAGGATTTAATATAAATTGGGAGGAAAACAAATATCTAGTCTATAGCATTCCCACAACTAACATTGAATAGTGATGTATTACATTGTTAAAGTAATGGCCCCCTTGAATTATACCTCCCTTTATCATTGCCCCTTTGCAACACCCTCCTGTTCTCCTAAAGTCTATCTTTGGGGCCTCCCTGGTGGCGCAGCGGTTGAGCGCTGGGTTGCGAAGCTGCCCGCAGCCTCTGCAGCAGCGGTTCAATCCCGGCTGCTCCCCGGCCACCGGAGGAGGGTCCCACATGGCACGCTCTCCTGCTGCCCGCTGCTCCCCTCAGCAGTGTACTTCATTCATTCCTTCTGCCTGCTCTGCACCCCTCTCTGGCTCTGGTGAATTCTCTCACCCTCCCGCACTTCTGACTGTACCCAGTGCTTGTATAAATAAATCTTTTAAAAATAAATAAATAAATAAAGTCTATCTTTGCAGGCAGTTGTTATGGACAGAACCTAATATAGCTCCACAACTGAGCTCATGCCATGTGTGAAAACCAGCTCTCTCCCTTTCTATCGTTGGATGTTCCCTTAGAGAAACTTCAAAACTTCTATTATTTTGCCCTTTTATCACCAATCCCACATTGATTCTGAGTTTATCTTGTCTGATTGGCAGTAAAAAATACACAGTAAGCAGAGACTTGAAAAGAGTTTTGCATTGGGACTTGCCTTTATGCTCTCTGGAAATCATTTAAAGAAGGTCAGGCTGACCGACTGGATATGACCACAGGTAGCAGAGAGTAGCTTTTCAACCTGAGACCCCTACCCTTTAGATATCCAACCGTAGCTGTAAGTACAAGTAAGTACAAGAATGACTACAAGCACAATCAAAAGAAGGAATATATATATGAACTATGTATGTATATATATTTGTATATGTTTCTCAAATAAAGGTATTCTTATGCATTCAGTATACTGCATAGACATTTCAGTCCACAAAGTGCTGTTTGTAGGATGGTAGTCCCAAAGTTCTTTTTTTTTTTTTTTTTCTTTCTTTTAAACCATTGGCTCACATCCTGGTTAGTGTTTTGGAAGTATAGGTGAAGTCACCATAGTGCACCAACCACCATAGTCATCCACCCTAGTCCATGTAGTCCATTGTGCTTTCCTGGTCCCTTTTCTCACCTCTTTCCTTCCCCCTCCCCCTCTGGATGGCTTAGTTCTGTGGTCAGCTTTTGAAGTTTATCTTTGATCCTTTGTTTACTTTCTCTATATTCTGTACAATAAAGTGTACCATCCAGTATTTATCATTCTCCTTCTGGCATATTTTGCTTAGCGTAATCCCTTCCAGCTTCATGCTGCAAATGGCATGAGTTTATCTTTTTTGATTGTCAGGTAGTATTCCATTGTGTATAAATACCATACCTTCTTGACCCTCCCATCTGTCTTGGGGTACTTACGTTGGCTATTGTTAATAGTGCTACAATAAACATGGGAGTGGGAGTTTCCTTCCTATTTAGTGTTTTTGTATTCTTTGAGTAAATCCTTAGGAATGGAATTGCTGGGTCATGGCAGCTTTTCCGGACTTCCATTGTTCCTTACCTTGTGGTTCAAGCCTGTCATAGCACTCAGACCTCTGCTATTCTGACTTCTGTCTTTTTCACTTATAAATTCTAATGCCATTGAATAGCCTCATCTGTATAATCTAGGATAATCTCATCTCAGAATCCTCAAATTACTAATTTCTGTAAAGTTTCTTTTGCCTCACAAGGTAACATTAACAGGTTGAGGGTATTTGGATGTGGACAATTTTGGGAAACCATTCTGCCTGTAGTGCCAGGAAGGGCACTGAGCAGGTTTCCTATGACCCGAGCAGACTGGGATAAAGAAGGAGTCCTGGAGCCCTAGGTGGTTTTCTCAGGCTTTTATTGAGCTTTACATATAGTGCAGCAACCAGGTACACTGCAGGCAGGGGCCCCCAGCAAGTCTTCACTCTGGGCTTCTTTCTCCCCTTCTCTCTCCTGCCTCTTCTTTCCTGCCTCTGCATCTCTTAGTTGGATATCTCAATGCTGAGCCATGGCCCACACAAGTAAACAACACAGTCATACCAATGTAACAAATCCAGGTGCCCCATCAGGCAGGGCAATCCTAATGGCAGGGCAGAAAAGCCTGAAAACCATTTACCCTATACAGCCTTTCACAAGAAATAACACTAAATTATGCTAAAGAAGCTGCTCTAACTAGAAAAGTATCATTAGCTTGTTTCCTGAGAGTACTTTCTATTTTTATTTGGGGCTGATTTCTTCAGTATCCAGTTAATGTACTTCTTTCTACTGAACACTTTATAAAGTAGTGTGCTAATTATGAACTGCCATACGTGAATCCTATACTCTATATTAAAAGTGTTTGTTGTAGTGGGAAAAAGAAAAACTGATTTACATCTTGGTCATAAACTCTCCTGTCAGAAGGGCCAAACAGTTAACATAATCAGTCAAGCAAATTAACCTATATGGAAGACAATGGGATTATGTAGTTATTTGGCTAGTGTACGGATAGCCTAAAGGCATTCAAGACAAATACTTTTTAAAAACTGCTCAAACTAATCAGCAAGGCTGCAGGCTACAAGTTTGGACTCCTGATTTAGGTAATAATTGATAGCCACTTACATAAAGTATAGTAGTATCCCTATATCCAAGGAGGATGCTTCAGGAGCCCCAGTGGATATGTGAAACTACAGATGGTACTGAACCCTATGTATACTAAGTTTTTTCCTTTCCATAGGTATCTATTATAAAGTTTATAGACAAAGTTTTGCATTAAAATATTGACTTTTTCTGCACTTTAGAAATTCCCACAAAGCTGCATTTATACTATTTATCATGCTATTTTTTTCAGGTTTTTTTTTTTTTTAATCTGTTTCCCAGGTATCCTGACATGTGACAGTTGATAAGGAGTCCGTTCTCCAGTTAGCTGGAGAGACAGTTCCAAAGATTGAGTGGTATGATAAAAGACTGTAACAGAGGTATAAAAATTCATATGATGGAACAATTTTGTCTTAAGAATTAGGAGAGGTGATCAACTAATTCTTCTTGAAAGTATATGATGTTTGAGCTGGACTTTAAAGTAATTCTCTGGGACAATTAATAGTCAATCTTTATTTTACTTACAGTAAAATTGTACTTCTGTTGTTTATTTTATCTTCATGATTTTTTCCCCAGATTTGTCCACAAGTGGTTGTGGAAAAGATGGCTGATATTAACCTCAAAGAAGTAACTTTAATAGTAGGTGTGATTACTGCCTGCTATTGGAACAGCCTCTTCTGTGGTTTTGTTTTTGATGATGTTTCAGCAATACTGGATAATAAAGACCTACATCCATCTACACCTTTAAAAACTTTATTTCAGAATGACTTCTGGGGAACCCCTATGTCTGAGGTAAATGGTTACTTATTTGTATATCAGAATTTGAAATACTCTGGAATAGTTTATTAACCCCCATGTCTGAGGTAAATTAGTTACTTTTTTGTATATCAGAATTTGAAATAGTCTGGAATAGTTTATTATTTTTTCTTTACTAATGTTGTAATCATAGCAAGTATGAATTTTTCCCAAAAAAGTTTTTATGAGATACATAACATTCTTAAGAACAAGTTGAAGATATGATTTATCGTCTCTAAAGCAAACGATAAGGGTATTATGGTTATGTTTTATCAGCTATGTGCTAGGTACTATAATTAGACTAATTTATCCTTTCCTTGATTGTGAACCTTGACCAAATTAAAAAAAAAAGTGTATGAAAAGCAAATACTAAATATACTTTTTTTCTTGTGAGTCAGGCAAAAGAGATGACTACGTATGCTATGTCTAAACATTTAAAATGTATAATTTATGTAAATAGATTATACTTTAAAGATAAAATAGTAAGTACACAGTTTTTCTATAGCAAAAAAGCAGTGATTTATTAAAAAGTTTAAATTTGTGTCATATCTTTTACCTAATAGTTACTTTAATTTTATACTGAGAATACCTAAAAGTTTAGTTTATTTTCATCAGGGTTTTTTATTTTGCTAGTAACTCTATTGCCAAGGTCAATTTTATGCTATTTAGGATTAATTGTAAGGTCAGGATCATATAGATTGGAATCTAACATTCTGTTATATATCAGTTGTGAAAAATAAGTGGAAATACAGCTTTTGATGGCAAATCATTATTCTGACCTATAAAAGAATAGTAATACCCTGAGGATAAATGAATCAGTCTAACTAGTATCTGGCACATTATTGTTAAAATACATAATACTCTTTGATAGTTTGTGAGTTGTAATTTATGACCCCTTTCTGTATTCTCCAAACTTGGATACTTCTCAAGAATGGGGATGGAGTCTTTCATTCCTCTTGTTACAAACACATAATATGTATGTTTTCTGATTAAATAAGCAGGCTTTGTTTTTCTTACAGCCTTCCTATTCACATACAACTTAGGTCTTAAAAAAAAAAAGAAAACTCTTGATAATGAAAAGAAAATATGGCCCTATTATAGCTTGTATTATTTTCTAGATAATTTATTTTTTTTACCCTTCACTTTATCCCCAGAGGCTCTTAGTAGTATGTGTGCATTGCCCAAAATTACACTGGTATCTGTTGTGATTTTAATCATATTGCAATTTTGCCTGAAAATTTCACCAGATAAAAAGATCTCATAGAATCCGTACTATGTTTTGTGATTTTTTTCAGAGAACAGTAAGTGCACACACACACACAAATTTAATAATAATAATTTTGGAGAAAATAAACAAATTAGAATACAAGTTACAGTGAAGAGTATCACTTCCTTCTATTTTCTGATGGACGAATTCTTTCCTGCAGGGAAATGTGGCACTAGGGAAAAATTATTCTAAGTAGCATTTAGGTGTCAGTTTCTTGACAAGCTGGAATTGGCACATTCACAGATCTAGTGGTTGTGTCATCATGTAATGATAGCCTGGAAGCCTGTGTGCAGGCATGCATGCTTTCCCTAAGGATT
Source organism: Talpa occidentalis (assembly GCF_014898055.3). NCBI lineage: Eukaryota > Metazoa > Chordata > Mammalia > Eulipotyphla > Talpidae > Talpa > Talpa occidentalis. The sequence continues at coordinate 22,268,301 of NW_023601653.1, read as the reverse complement.
TGTGTGCCAGTGCAGATCATGAAGAGGCCTTAGGACATTCTCCTGAGCTGTGTGACTACTGCCTTAGTAAGGAGTCTTTGCATCCCCCTTCGCCTGTCTATGTTTAGATTATCTCTTCAGGAAATCCATTCTTGAGATACGTAACACTTTGTTTATTGATGTTCATGGATTACAGCTTTGGCTGCACATTAGAATCTGCCTGGAGCACTTTAAAAAATTATCAAAACTCTACCGAAGCCTGTTGTTAATAGTTATCTCAGAGTGGGATGTTAGCATCACTATTTTTTGTCTTGTTTGTATGTTTGCTTTTTTTTTGTTTTGTGGAGTGTGTTTTGGGAGAATGGGAGATTTTTTTGTTAACAAAGTGATTATTTGATACTGCCATGTTTGATAACTTTTCTGCTTTATGGAGCCATATATTCCTGGCATTAGACCTGTAAAGTACCTATGTTAAGGTAACTTTTGCATGTAGCCACTCAGTAAGTTTTTGCCATCCCTATTTGAAGATCACATTGACAGGGAATTGTTAGCTTATTTATGCGGTATATTCTTGCTCATGTTTCTATTGCCAGGTAACACTCCAAGTACTTTTTTCTTTATGTACCTCAATATAATAATAATCTGAATTGTTTTTATTCATAACAGAACCAGCTATTTTTTTTAGAGTAAACCTGATACCTACTAAGCTGCTGATTGTCATAGTAGTGTTTCAAATGTATTACTAATGAATTATATGAATAATAATATTAATAATTTATCTTTTATTTGGTCATTATCATGGTATATGTATATCTGTATAATTGACCTAGCAAAACAATTATGTACACTGCAATTAAAAATACTTATTTCCTGCTATTTTCTGACTTCTTTTCAGTTGGCAGTTAAGTGGAACCACAGTAACATATCAGGCACTCACAAGGTTTCTTAGAATCTTTTCTACTTTCTGGTTCAAATCATGTCAGTTCATTATAGTGCTTACGAACAATTTTGTACGCCTGAGATGAAATTTGAAGGGTGTTTAGGAATAGGCCAAGCAGGAAAGAATATTCTAGGTAGACAGTGCTCATGGTTTGTTATAGTGTACAATCAGAGAGATATTATAATGTTTCTCATTTCAAAATGTGAAATGTTTGTTCCTTGTGCATCCTAATGTTCCTTTTGTAGGTTTGAACATGCTTAAATCTATACCTATATACCAGAGTTACAGCAAAATGTGGTAAGAGATAGGAGAGCAAAGAAACTGAGTGTAGTTACCATAATGTAAAATTACAAAAAAAAAAAAATCTATGGTAATATTTTATGTATTTTTGATCTATGTATTATATTCTTAAATCTGCCTTGATTTTTGTCTGAGGGTAAAAATATTTCTCATTAAATGTAACTTCTAGTTTATAAAGAAATTCAGTATTCACATAAAATTTAATTTATTGCCAATAGAGACTACCATAACAAAGTTGTCTAATCTAAAAAATTTTTGCTCTTGTGTAGTATTTAGGGATTTTGGTTTAATAAAATCAGGTTTATACATCATGGAAATATTTTTCATAAAACAACTAGACAGTACCTTTTTGGTTATCGCTGTTTCAACTCTACTGGTAAATATTTTGTTCTTGTAGTTCCTTTGGAAGATCTGGCCATCATTTCAATAAATACTTGTATTTGTCACAGACCTGGGTGCAGGCCTTTGAGAGAATCCTGAACTCTAGTGCCACTTTTGTTGTCCTCCTATCTTCTTTTTAATACATGTATTGAAAAGGAATTACTTAAATATTCTTCCTGTACTGTTAATTCTCTGACCACTATATAGAAAGGAAATTGTTCTGTTTTTTTACGAAGGAAATAGGACAGTACAAATTATAATGGTGTCTTTAATGTCTGTATCATCCTTGGGGCATTTCATTATTTTACTGTTATGTCTCCAACAAATGTAGATATACTTTCAATAGTAAATGCAATGATTAGATTATAAACACTGAAGTTGTTTAATAACCAATGATTGTTTTTTTAATTCTTTCAGGAGAGAAGCCACAAGTCTTATCGTCCCTTAACAGTATTGACATTTCGCTTAAATTATCTGTTTAGTGAACTGAAACCCATGTCATACCATCTTCTAAATACAGTTTTTCATGCTGTGGTTAGTGTGATATTTCTTAAAGTGTGCAGACTTTTTCTGGACAACAGGAGTAGTATGATTGCCTCTCTACTTTTTGCAGTACACCCAATACACACAGAAGCAGTAAGTATAATTTAAATTAGCGCTTTTTTACTTTTTTTTTAAAAAGCCTACACAGTGATTATAATCGCACCTATTTTTAAAAAAATAATTAGCCATTAAATTAATATAAGTATTTGAAGACTCTTAAATTACTGCAAGTCTAAGTTCTTAACGTACAGTCTATTGTTTCCTGCATGACTTATTTAAATTTAAAACTATTTTTGAAACATTCATTCAAGAACATAAGCCATAATTTCTTAACTGCACTCACATGCAATATAAGCAAATATAGCTTTTAGTTAAAAGTTTTTAACTTGGCAATATTTATGTTTCAAAGTACAGAAAATAGTAAAGCAAATTTAAGTAGGGGATGAAAATATATCAGAGCATATGTAAATAAAGAAGTGTTCTAGATGTAGCTATTTCAGATGTTACCTTTGGATGTAAAAGGTACAGGGGACTGCTACTATTTTTGTAACTTGCTGTCTTTTATTATTTCAAAATAAGTTAGTAAAAGACCTATTAAAGTCACTGCTAAATTTTTATGAAAGAGACAGATTTTCCACAAGAGGGCGCTCACAGAATGTCTTAGAAAATGTGCTTAAAAGTCATGGCAATGGATTTCTAATTAAATTGCCTTTGCTATCATTTATAGTTAAATTTTCAATATTCTCTTCATTAATATGAACCACCCCTCACCTCATTTCCCTTTCTAGGTAACAGGTGTTGTAGGAAGAGCTGAACTTTTGTCATCCATCTTTTTTCTGGCTGCTTTTTTGTCATATACCAAATCAAAAGGACCCAACAATTCCATAGGTAAATGTCTAATATTTGACATTTTTCTATAGCTCAAAATTCATCAAGCAATTTTTATTTACTCTGTGTACTTATAAAATAATTTATCTTTATATATTTTACTGCTTTAGCATGTATAGAAATACGAAAGTATGCAATATTGGCAATATTAATTTGTTAGTGTAATTTATATTTTATTATGACTACAGATTTTGTACAGTCTGATTTTTTTTTAAAGATTTATTTTATTTATTTATACAAGAGCTGGGTACAGGCCAGAGTCGCGGGAGGGTGAGAGGGTTCAGAGATGGAGCGGGGAGCAGAACAGGCAGACTGACGAAATATACTGTTGAGGGGAGCAGCGGGTGAGACAGGAGACAGCCTCACCATGTGGGATTCTCCCTGGCTGGCCGGGAATTGAACCAGCGCTGCGGAGGCTGTGGACAGCTTCACAGCACTGCGCTTAACCCACTGCGCCATCGGGGAGGCCCCAGTCTAATTTTTTTAAATTACCCTAGAATACAGGGGTGTTAGAGTCATTCTTAGTTCTATCTGCTGTTACCTGTAAATACTACAACTACCAGTATTTCTACTGTCTTTTTTTAAAAAAATATTTATTTATGCATACAAGAGCTGCAAAAATAGGCCAGAGATGTGGGGGGCAAGAGGATTCACCAGAGACAGGGTGGGGACAGAACTGGCAGATTGACTGAAATACACTGCTGAGGGGAGCAGCTGGCGAGACCGGAGAGGTCTGCTTTGCCATGTGAGTTGCTCTCTGACTGGCCGGAGATCGAACTTGTGCTACAGAGGCTGTGGATTGCTTCATAGTGCGGTGCTCAACCCCTTGCGCCACCAGCGAGGCCCTCTACTAGAGTCTTTCTTTAACACCTGATGGACTGCGAATTGTATTGTTTAGGCAAAAGTAAACATCTATTAAAGTATACCTTTATTATAATAATATCCCTAACAATCTTATGGAGTTTTTGTTTTAATCTGTGAAGAGCTTTAAAATTGAATTTTTAAATTTAAACTTTTAAATTTCAGAAATTGTTAAATTACTATTTTTAAGACCAATGATGAGAGAAATTATATTAGATTCACAAATTGTGTTCTTATTTTATACCTTTATTTAATTCATTTATTTGAGTTTTTGCTTTGATTAAAGGTGACATTGCACATTCATACTACCCTGTATTTTTTCCAATTGGAAAAGAATTGAAGTGATATTTTCCAGTAAGAAAACTGAAGTTCAGATAAGTTACCCAAGGTCACAAAACAAGTTAGCAGTAGATTCAATATTACTCACAATTCAGTGTTTTTAATTATCAGTAGTTTTCACGTTCAAATTTATTATATTACAAATCAGGTATATAGAGATCTGTGATTATTTTTGATACTTGAGTTCATTTTAAATTGATAGTTCTTTAATCATGAATCTCAAGGCTGTAAGTTTTCTTTTATAAATTGGACACCATATCTTTGTTTTAAAAGTTACTATATGGTTAATTTTCTTCACAGAAATTTTCTAATTCAAATAATACATCTTGAGTTTTACGTTATAAAACAAAAATTACAAAATTCAAATACATTTTAAAACAAAGTATTTATAGGTCAATAGAAAATAATATAAATGAATACAGAATCAGTAGTAAAGTTTTTCAGTAATGACTAATAGTTGTCTAAGTTAAAATGTCCTTTTATGATGTTACAAAATTGTTTTGTGTAGTTTTATTTTTTTGTTCTTGTTTTAAATTACAGTGTGGACTCCAATTGCTTTGACAGTGATTTTAGTTGCCATTGCAACACTGTGTAAAGAACAAGGAATAACAGTTGTGGGAATTTGCTGTGTGTATGAAGTATTTATTGCCCAGGGGGTAAGGAAAAATATAAATTTTCTTGTTGCTGTCTTTATCCTAGTTGAATCAGATTATTATAAATACTGGGTTGTCGGAAAAGTCATCTCGTATTTTTTTCTGTTTCATTGCAAAACTGAGTCATGACTTTTTTGACAACCCAATATTTTCCAATGTGTCGTTATATAAATTGATCTGATTATCAGTAATGCTACCAAAAATTTGCAAGAAGCAAACTTGTCTTTTTCTTATGTGTACTGAAAATTTCTTAACATTTTATCACATTTGCAATTTTTTCTTTTAAATAAAAGATTCATTTATTTATTTACAAGCACTGGGTACGGTCAGAAGAGCGGGAGGGTGAGAGAATTCACCAGAGCCAGAGAGGGGAACAGAACAGGCAGACTGACGAAATACACTGCTGAGGGGAGCAGCAGGCATTTCAGGAGAGGTCTGTTGCGCCATGTGGGACCCTTGCTGGCAGCTGGGGATCCAGCTGGCACTGCAGAGTCTGTGGGCAGCTTTGCAGCCCAGCGCTCCACCACTGCGCCACCAGGGGAGGCCCAACACATTTGCAATTTTTTAGGGACTGATTTTTTTTTTAAATGGACTCTAGGCAGTTTGCAACAATACACAACAGTACTGTGTAGTATAATTCATCATTGGATAAGATTGTTGGACTGTCTTACTATCAGTTCAACAGATTGTTCCATATTTTTTAATTATACTAAGTTTGTAGTTTCTGTTATTTAGAATGCAATGCATCATTGAAAACATCATAGTATTTTGTTACTTGTTTTTAAAAATATTTTCTTTCTTTTTCAGTATACTTTGCCATTATTATGTGCTACTGCTGGGCAGTTTCTCCGTGGAAAGGGTAGTATTCCATTTTCTATGCTGCAGACACTAATAAAACTCATTGTTTTGATGTTCAGTACACTATTACTTGTTGTGATTAGAGTCCAGGTTATTCAGTCCCAACTTCCAGTATTTACCAGGTAGGAAATTCTGGTTCTTTCTATTTTTTCCATCCTATTTTTTCAAATTTTGGATTTTAAGTGATTACAAAGATTAAGTCTTTGATTTACGTTGAGGTGTTTTAACATTAAGGTATTATTAACATTTTAAAGAACTGTGTATATTTAAAGTGTGCAAATTCATGTTTCAACTTGTTAGACTTACAAAAACACACTATCAAGATGATGATTCCCCCAAAATTGGTTAAGTGTTGAGGTCTTCTGTATCCTTGATGACTTTGTCTTCTTGTGAGAAGGATATTGAAATTTTTTACTTTAATCATAGACTTATCTATTTCTCCTTACAGTTCTGTTGATTTTTCCTTCATTTGTTTTAAAACTCTATTAGGTCCATAAACATTTAGAACTGTAATATCTTGATAAATTGATCCTTCTATCATTTTTAAGTGAACTTCTTTATCCCTTAGAAATTCACTGTCTAAAGTTAATATGGATATCAAGTTATTTTTTGTTAGTGTTATGTGATGTATCTTTTTCCATCCTTTTACATTTTATTTATCTATGTCTTTACATTTTAAGTGGATTTCTTGTAGACTGCATACAGTTGAGTCTCCCTTTCTTGTTTGGTAAAATATTTGTCTTTAAATGAGCTGTTTCTGTTATTTTCATTTAACATAACTATTGATAAATTTTGATATAAATCTGCCATCTCGCTGTTCCCATCTGGTCTTTGTTCTCCATTTTCTCTTCTTTCATCTTCTGAATTGAGTTTTTTTATTATTTTAGCTCCATGTTGACTTATTAGCTGTACATCATTGTTGTGTTGTCTTAGTGGTTGCATTTAGATTTTTTTATATAATTCTTTATAAATATCACCCCTCTTTGCTAGACATTTCATAGAGGTTAGACATTTTGAGTTCTAGCAAGAGTGTGAGGTATGCATAAAAATATTTGTCTTCTTAACAAGATTACATATAAATGCTGCTTTTATTGATTTTTTTTTATTTATATATGAGTTGATTTTGTATCTAAAAATTACTTTTTTTTTTTTTTCATTCCTTATACAGGTTTGATAACCCAGCTGCTGTAAGCCCAACTCCCACAAGGCAGCTAACTTTTAACTACCTCCTTCCTGTAAATGCTTGGCTTCTTTTAAATCCTTCAGAGCTCTGCTGTGATTGGACCATGGGAACAATACCACTTATAGAGTCATTTCTGGATATTCGAAATCTTGCCACGTTTACTTTCTTTTGCTTATTGGGAGCTTTGGGAATATTCAGTCTCAGATACCCTGGTGATTCCTCTAAGACTGTTTTAATGGTAAGAAATTTTCTTATTTTTACACATGCTCTTACATTAATTGATCAGGAGATTGCCTCTCATTCATCAAAAGTGTCTTTTTTGAACTAGAATCTTTTTTTGTTCAACATCATATTTATGAGCTCATTAAGTTTTCCTAAAATTATATGTCAGACTATGACATGTAGGCATGATTTGTACATTCAGAATATAAAATAAAAACTGATTATTAATTTCCCTAATTTGGTAGGTACTCTGAAATCACTTATATATGCCAGGAAGTATTTGTAATAATTTGCAAATACATCATTTCTGGCACAGCCACTAAATTAAATAAAATAGTTGGATTTGAATGTCCGTATATTTTTAGTTTAATAAAATATCTTTTTTTTTGTAGGCACTTTGTTTAATGGCGTTACCATTTATTCCTGCATCGAACCTTTTTTTTCCAGTTGGATTTGTTGTTGCTGAACGAGTATTGTATGTTCCTAGCATGGGGTTCTGTATTTTAGTAGCCCATGGATGGCAGAAGATATCAAACAAAAGGTAAATTGAAATGTTAATTCATTTAATGTTTAATAGCAACAGATTTAAGTATGATACATATAAGCACTTACTTCACTTTTACAAGTCATACTTTCAAGCTATTTTGTTTATCATCTTGAGTGCTGCCTCGTTTGTCTATGTTTCAAGTTGGGAAAGCTTTATAACACCTATCTCATCCTATGTTCTTTAGCATATTTATATGATTTTATTTTACAGTCTGAAATGCAGTGACCTTAAATATACATTAAGACATTTGTAAATATAACCTATGATAAGATTGACTCTTTCTAATTATCTTTAATATTCAAGTTGTAGGTAATAGTACAAGAAACTTTAAATATAAAAAACAATTAAAAACCAGTTTTATCAGGTTTTTGTCATTAATTCTAGATAAGGCTTTTGAAATAGAGACAAATATTAGAATATTTAATGTAATTGAAGACTGAAGAGGTAGTTCTGTATTGAGAATATTTACTTATTTTGATGTTTTCACTCTGACATTAAATGATGATTAGAATTATCCCTATACTTGAGAATGAATTCAAACATGTTTAGAAATAATTAAGATTTTCCTCTCTAAAAGATAAAATGCTTTTGGTTATGTAGACAATCTTTTATTTTCCATTTTTCTCTTAAACAGTGTATTAAGAAAGCTATCCTGGGTTTTCCTCTCTGTGGTGATATTCACTCATGCCTTAAAAACACTCCACAGAAATTGGGATTGGGAATCTGAATATACATTGTTTATGTCAGCCTTGAAGGTAACGTGTTATTCAGAATGACAAAAATGTTTTTATTGAATTTGTTACTCCTTAACTCTGTTTAGCACATTTGAAAATTGCAATTCATGCATGTAACCTGAAATTGTGTATTGAAACACAGCTAGTAAGTGGCAGTGTGGATACAAATTTGTTTTGATTTGATATCTTATAGCCATGTGTTACCTATTTTAACATCACTTTTAATTTGACATTTAACTGTTGGTACAAATATTTCACCAAAATATTAATAAGACAATTTATTCTTTATATAATGTGTGCTGCAATGAAATACTTTAAATAGTATCACAGCTTGTATAATTCCCTAAATGTTACATAGTCTTTAAAAACTCTAATGATAAAATATATAAATAAGAATACTGTATTTCATTGGTGCTTAACGTACACATTTTTTATCTTTTAACATCTCTGAAAAACTAAATATTATAGCAAAAGGAATCTTGCAACTATTTAATAAACTTTTTTTCTTTCTTAATAGTACTTAAAATAATAGTGAGCCATAACTGACAGCATCTTAGATTCAGTGAAATAAAATATGTCATGGATAAAAAAGGCACACTGATCTGGGGTATACCCAGTGGTTACAACACTAAGGAAGATTGGAGCTGGCGAAAAAGAGTGATGTTAGCATTTCTATAAAATAGACAGTATAAGTAGGAATAGGTCTTTTTAAAAATCACCAAAAGTGTTTTCAAAAAAAGTTGTAAGATTTTTTTTTTTTCAGGCACTCCATTGCCAGTGCTTCTCTTCAGAACTACAAATTTTTACTTCCTTTTTGTTTTCTTATTCTGATTTTACATGTGACTTCTTGATTTACTGGGCTTCTTATGACCCAATGATTCTCTACAATCTCTTCCCCAAACTCAGATATCTGCAAATAAGACTACATTACTATTCTTATAAACCCTCATTTCTATACCACTGGCACCTTATAATTTTCAGGAATTTTTTTCTCCTCACTCCCAGGACAGAATATTTAGTTATATTCTTAAGTCCAAATACTTCTTCTCTTAAAAGCATGCAAAGAGCAAGTATTTTTAAAAAACCACTATCCTTTGATCAAATAAGTTTTAGTAAAATTCTAATACGTAATATAAATAAAATCAGAGTACTGTGGTTCTAGTATGTTGATAATGGAAATTAAGCATAGAGTAAATTTAGTGAAGCATTGTCTAGTTAGCTCATTTCTTGTAGCCAAGGACATCTCCATGGAACACTCCATTCCTAATGGTATATTAAACAATATATATATATGTATAAATAGATATTCTGGTAGAGAATCCCCATGGTTTTATTTTATGTTATTCCAGTTTTATTGAAATGTAATTGACAAATTTGTATTAGCTTAAGGTATACAACATAAAGATTTGATGTATGTATGTATGATGAAATGACTACTACAATATTTTAGTTAATATTTATAGCTTCATATAGCCTCATTTTCTTGTGATAAGAACTTTTAAGGTCTATTCTGTCAGCAACTTTCAAATATTCTCCTTAGTATTGTTCAGTGCAGTGTTGTGGAGTTGTTATATTCTCAAAACTTCAAACTGGAAAGTTGTACCTTTTAGCATTGTCACCCATTCAAATCACGTAGCATTCTGTTCCTAATAGTGTACCAAATTAATATCTGTGCTAATTGGAGTTGTGTTATTTTTAATTGTAACTAATGCCACGTGTACCTGTATATCTAAGGTAAATAAAAACAATGCCAAGTTATGGAATAATGTGGGTCATGCTCTGGAAAATGAAAAGAATTTTGAGAGAGCTTTGAAATACTTCTTGCAGGCTACCCATGTTCAGCCAGGTAAGCATCATGAAATAAAACTATTTGAATAGTTTATTTTCTTTTTAAAAATTTGATTATATTTGAGGAAAATAAGAAAGTTTATTTTCAGTCTTTATTCTAAGTAATTTGAATACTATAGTGTTTGATGCCAACTTATTTTGAATTGGATTTCATGTTGGAACCACTTATATCAGACATTTGAAAAAAAAAATTTTCATATATAGATAGAACATTCTAGGGTTGCTCTGATGAGCAGTTTTGGTGGAATGATAGGTGCAAAAGCCTGATAGGAGTAAATTTAGGGAGTAAAGGCAGAATAATTAGAGACAATTGGTATGAATTCTGAATATGGATGGAATCAAGAGGGTAGAAGGGGATGGGGGCAATCAGTCTTGTTTGATTCAAGGTAGGACCTTGGCTTTACATCACAATTGCCTTTGAAACTTTATAAACATTTTCAGATCCTAAGAAGAAATAAGAAATAGGACCTGTTTTTTGCATTTTTTGGCCTGTTTTATTGCTGCAAACATGTCTTAGTAATTTTCATTAGAATATTGTTGAATATTCTATTTTGATAGAGTTTGGTAGAGATGAGATATCTGAAAATTTAAAAGCCACTCAGGTATTCTGATTTGCCCCAGGGTTAGGAATGACTACTCTAGCCTAAGTACTGTTTTCAGATTTGTTTTGTTTTTTGTTTTGCTTGTTTCCCCGTTGAGACCCAATGAGCTGCATGTATATAGATATTTAAAAACAAAAAAGAGCAGACCTTTTCCCCCAACTTGCCCCTAGTTCTCTAACTAAACTGCATCTGACAGTTTTTGTACAGTATACACAATTACCAGCTTAAAATAATGTAGCAGCATTTTAGATTGTTGCTCACCTCTTAGGGGAATGCCTAGATGAGTATGTTTGACCCATATGTATCTTGGCACTTGCAGGCAGAGAGCTATTCCACACTTTGCAAAATCATCAGTCATAGGCAAGTAGTATTCATTATTTGAAGCCTTGTCATGTCTGTTAGAAGCTCATGTTGAGTTTAGTTTAACTGTTTTAAGATCTTTATGTCTTTATACCAAACCTTTGAAATGTTTACTGAGAAATGTAGTTTAAAGTTACTGGGTTGTCGGAAAAGTCACAATGCATTTTTGCATAGAAAACGTAGAAAAAATATGTCTTGACTTTTCTTCAACCCAATAGTATGCCATGAACCACTTATCCTCCTTGCTTAAATTGTGTCTTTTTCTGTCCTTGAATAGAGTTACTGAGGATTTGAATTTTCATATCAGAAAATGAGACAAAAGTTCCCAACAATATGCTATTAGCACAACCTTTTAAAACATTGTATATAGGTAGGAATTTATCATTTAAAAGAGATAGGCTGGTGCATCTGTGGTAATATTGTAGAATCCTAATATTAAGTCCTCTCATTCTACTCACATTCCAAAAATTTAAAAATACAATCTCAGAGATTTTTTCATAGTCTCTTTGCTATCATGAGTACATACTTGTTAGTTATAACACCTGAAAAATTCGAGAATTACGATGATCCTTTTCACCAGTAGAACTTTGTCACTTGTAGAATTGAGCCATACTTTTTTGAGTGAGTTCCAAAGCTATGTGAATAAGGAAATGAAACATCTGTTAGTATATTATAGCAAAATATAATGAAGAAAAATAATGTAAAATTCTTCATTGCCCCATTTTCTCTCATTTTTAAACCTTAAGGTTCGATTAATCCAGTATTTTGTGTCATATGTGTTTTTTCTGTCCTAACAGTATTTTATTTAATAATTGTCTAGTCTTTTATAATTCATACCAAATGTTGGAAGAACTTTAAAGAAGAAATAGGACCTGTTTTTGCATTTTTTGACCTGTTTTATTGCCAGAAACATGTCTTAGTAATTTACATTAAGAACTATTTTAGTGTATTTGCCAACAAAAGATCAAGGTTTTATTTTTTTTAATTTTAGATGATATTGGTGCCCACATGAATGTAGGAAGAACTTACAAAAATTTAAATAGAACCAAAGAAGCTGAAGAATCTTACATGATGGCAAAGTCACTGATGCCCCAAGTAAGTTGTCATAATTTATTCCTGTTGTGTCATAATCCACTGGATATCCATATTAAGTTCATTTATCAAGATGGAAAATCCTTATCTTTTCTTCAACCTATTCATATAAAAAAAGTTGATAAAGTGCTCAATGAACTTTCTGTTACTGTAAGTTCTATAAAACACTAGTTACTTTTCTAGCTCACTTAATTTGAAAAAAAAAATAATCCATTTGTAAAGCCTAAATAGATAAGGTTATTAATTTTAGGAATTATAAGTATAGATGAATTTAAGTGAAGAGAATTTTTTTTTTTTTACAGTAAGCACTATTTTCAGTATTATTCCTATAAAAAATGTTTTGGAACTAACTGATGAGTGAATGCATTTCTGTGCTATAATGACACAATACTAGATTTAATGGATACTGTAACATAACATCAAATTTGCAAAATCTGATCTTGCCCTTTACCAGCTGTGTGCCGTCAGAAAAGCCAATCACTTTACCATGGGTTATAGATTTGTTAATAGTAATACTTATTAATACCATATGGATAATAGTAAGGTTAAAATAATTGAATAGTTCCTAATAATTTTTTTAAGTTTATATCATATGCTATCTTAAGAATTATTTCACTTTCCACTGAGTTTGCGATTCCTAGTACATGTTATCCACTCAGCTTATTAGGATATCATCAATGAAAAAGGATTTTTAAATTCTGTATCTAATATCAGATGAAGGAAAATGGTGAGAGTATTTTTGAGGCCTGATTACCAATGAACTGGTCAAGTAGTAAACCTATATAGATGATTATTGAACTTGAGCTGATTATGGTGGGACAACTGAAGTCCTCAGAGTGAGGGGCATAGACAAGTCAAAGAGGTTTGAAGGAGTCCTGTACAGCTTTTACGAGGCTTGACTAGGTTAACATATAACAATATTTGAATGAAAATGTCATGAGCAAAGCATCATTTCCACCAAGGATAGATATACATCAAGCAGATTACAATGCGGGTTTATGGCAAGGAGGGAAAAATGGGTGGAAGTTGGAGAAAAAGGGAAAGAAATTTAAGAAAAGGGACTTTCATTTTTCATGATCATGTGTCTCTGAAAATGAAAATTATGAAGAACTCAATTCTTTGCACCTCTGACTCAGAATACCAACACCACCACCAACAGGTTATGAAATGATGAGACCCTGCCATCACTTTCCTTACTACCATCTATGGGAGACAAAATATGAAAGTAGAGAACATGGCTGTGGCTTACCCATTTTTTTCCTGGGCTCCACAAATCTATGCTAAAATGTCGGGGTTTACACAGCATTCTGGCCTAATATTACCATTGTGTGATTAGATTCACAAGTCCAAAGGTGGTCCATAAGTCCATATAGGTAGTTCTGGTGCCACTGTTTAATGGAATACACTTTAAAAATAAGACTACTACAGAAGATTTTAATGCACAGGATAAACTGTTTCCTTACCAAATATATAGATACTTGACTCTTGTGCCAAAAAAACCCAACAGAGATGACAAAAAAATTGAGGGAGAGACTTGCAAGGGATAAACTATGTATGAATATGAATTTGTATCAAGAACATGTATAGCTAAATTAAATGTCTTTTATAATTAAAGATTATTTAAAATAAAATATATCAGATCTAATCTAAAGTTAAATTGTGTTCAATGTAGATTTTTATCAGATATAATTTATGTTCATTGAAAATTTGGGTCCATAAATATTATATATAATTACTTAACCTAAATAATTAATGAAAGAATTTTATTTCCTAACTTTACCAGCCAAGTGAGGTTTTAATATAATTCTGACATATAATTACCCTATTTCACAATCAGGAAATATTTTGCTGACAGCATGAGAGCTGATATGGTAACAGGTACAGTGCAGTGAGGGAAAGGAAACCTGAGTTCTATTCCTTGTCTGATGCACGCATACTAAGAAATAAGAGACCCAGCCTTTAAAAGTCTGATTTCCATGACTTCATAAATGATACATAAATAAAAAGCTAACAGTATATTCTCTTGAGCTGGCATGAATGAAAAAATATATGCTATGCAACCAAATAGTTTTTTTTTAATTTACATTTTGTGAATACTACAGATGCTTTTACATTTTTATGACTTATTTTAATATAGCAGTAAAATCAGTGGCATTAAGCTTTCTCTCTTTGGTGTATTTTAGAGAAGCTATTGGGGTACTTGATTTTTTCTTTGGTACTGAAATAACAGTATAAAAAATACCTTTTATTCTGAACAGATTATTCCTGGCAAAAAATATGCAGCCAGAATTGCCCCTAACCACCTAAATGTTTATATCAATCTGGCCAACCTGATCCGAGCAAATGAATCACGACTGGAAGAAGCAGATCAGCTATACCGACAAGCAATCAGCATGAGGCCTGACTTTAAGCAGGCTTACATTAGCAGGTATTAGAGTTAACTTTAAGCTATCATTATAGAAGATTGAGATTGAAGCGGCACAAATGTTTGACTAGATTGGTAGTTTTTTTTCTTTTAGTAGTCTTGGCACTTGAGAACATCAAAAGCTGTGGCCTATTTTAAACTAACAGTCAGTTGATTTGAAATAAATAATGGCCTCGATAGAGGCAAATTTAAGTTTTACATGAAAAAAGGATAGAGAAGACTCTCCTTAGTTTCATTTGCTTCTTATTACCAAATTCATTTTTATTTAAAACAACTGAAACATACATCTTCTAAAAATTATTTGTAATAGCCCCCTCTGAAGAGCCGCCTTTTGTTTTTTAGTTTCCTTGAGAAATAATTGATATTATCAATATGTAAGTTTAAAGCATACAACACGATGGATTGTGAATTTCCGCAGTTCAGTTAACATCCATCATTTCATATAGATGAAATAAAAAGGAAGAGAAAAAGGAAAAAAAATGTTTCTTTGTGATGTGAACTCTTAGGATTTATTATTGTCTTAAAAACTTTCCTGTGTGTCACACTATGATGTTAGCTATAGTTATCATGTACATAATATCTCTGTTACCTATTGAATATCTTATAACTGGAAGTTTTTACCTTTTAACTACCTTCCTCCATTCTCCTCTCCCCCCTCTGTCCACCTCTGGTAATCGCTAGTCTGTTTTCTTTTTCTGTGAGTTTAGTTTGTTGTTTTTCATTTTTGTGTCTTAGATTCCCCATATAAGTGAAATCATACAGTATTTGACTTTCTCTGTCTGACTTATTTCACTTAGTATGATGCTGTCAAGATCGATCCATGTTTTTACAAATGGTGGAATTTCCTTGTTTTTCTTTTTTATGACTAAATAATATTCCATTCATTCATTGATGTACATATAGGTGGTTTTCCAGTTCTTAGCTATTATGAATAATACTGCTATGAATATGTAGGTGCAGGTATTTCTGTTTGAGTTAATGTTTCATTTCCTTTGGATATATTCTGAGAAGGAATTTCTAGGTCATATGTTTTATTTTCAATTTTTTTAAGGATTCTCCATTCTGTTTTCCATAGTGGCTGTACCAACTTAAAATCTCACGAATAATGCACTTGGGTTCCCCTTTCTCTGCACCTATACCAGCATCTTTTTGATGATGACATTCTAACAGGTGTTAGGTGACATCTCCTTTGAATTATCATTTGCCTCATAATTAGTGACGTTGAGGATCCTTTCATGTACCTGTTGACTTTTCATGTCTTCTTTGGAAAAATGTCCATTTGTATCTTTTGTCTGTTTTTTTAATTGGGTTATTAATTTAGTTTTCCTTTTTACTACATTATGTGGATTCTTTATGTATTTTGGATATTAACACATCAGTATTTGTGGTTTAACCACAGTATTTGTGGTTTGCAAATATATTTTCTCATTCTGTAGATAATCTTCCTTTCTTGATGATTTCTTTTGCTATGCCCAGCTTTTTAGATTAACTGTAGGCCCACTTGTTTATTTTTTGTTTTTTTTATTTATGCTTCAGTTGTCACAGCCAATAAATCATTACCAAGCCCCATGTTAAGGGGCCTTATTCCTATGTTTTCTTCTTGGAGTTTCAAAATATCAGGTTTTACATTTTAGTCTTTAATCCATCTTCAGTTAATTTTTGTGAGTGGAATAAGATCAGGGGTCTAGTTTCACTCATTTGTATCTTATTTATCTAATCCCAGTGCCATTTATTGAGAAGACATTTTTTGACCATTGAGTATTCTTGGCTCCCTTGTCAAATATAAGTTGATCATATATGCTTGAGTTTATTCCTGAGGGCTCAGTTCTGTTCCATTAATTTACTTGTTTGCTTTTATGCCAGTATCATACTATTTGATGACTATTGCTTTCGTGTGTAGTATGGAATCAGAAAGTATAATACTGCCTATTTTGTTCTTTTTCAGGATTTCATTTGAAATTTCATATAAATTTTAGGAATGTTTTTTAATGTCTATGTAAAGAATGCCATTAAAATCTTGATAGGAATTGCATTGGTTTTATAGATAATTTTTGGTAGTATTCACATTTTAACAATATTTTTCCAGTCCATTGATATAAAATATATAAAATTGTATTATTTACAAGTAGTGAAAGTTTCACTTCGTTTCCAGTTCTGATACCTTCTGTTTCTTTCTCTTGTGTGATTGCTTTAACTAAGACTTCCAATGCTATTTTATTTTATTTTTTTAAAGAGGCCCGTATTTTATTTATTTATTTATTTATTTGTTTATTTGTTTATACATGCACTGGGTACAGTCAGAAGCGCGGGAGGGTGAGAGAATTCACCAGAGCCAGAGCAGGGAGCAGAGCAGGCAGAAGGACCGAAGTACACTGCTGAGGGGAGCAGCGGGCAGCAGGAGAGGTCTGCGCGCCATGTGGGACCCTCCTCCGGTGGCCGGGGAGCAGCTGGGGATCGAACCGGCTCCGCAGAGGCTGCGGGGAGCTTCACAACCCAGCGCTCAACTGCTGCACCACTGGGGAGGTCCTCCAATGCTATTTTAAATAGGAATGATAAAAGTGGACACCTTTGTTTTGTTGCTAATCTTTGAAGGAAAAGTTTTCAACCTTTCACCTATAAGTATGATGTTAGCTGTGGACTTGTCATATATAACTTTTATTATGTTATGTTTCTTCTATTCCTAATTTTTAAGAATTTTTATCTTGAATGGATGTCTTGTCTTGTTTTTTGTGTGTCTATTGAGATAATAAAATGTTTCTTTTCTTTCATTCTGTGTATCACATAGATTGTTTTGCATAAGTGGGACCATCCTTGCATTACAGGAATAAGTCTCACTTGATTGTGGTAGATGGATCCTTCATAATGTGCTGCTAAATTCAGTCTGCTAGTACCTTACTGAGAATTTTTGCATCCATATTCATCAGAGAGATTAGCCTGTAGTTTTCTTTTCTAATATTGCACTTTTCTGGTTTTGTAACAGGATAATGCTGGTTTTATAAAATTAGTTAGGGGAGTATTCCTTCTTCAATTTTCTGGAAAAGTTTGAAAAGGATTAGTATTTGTTCCTTTGAATGTTTGTGAAAATTAACCAGTGAAGCCCTCTGGTGCCCAACTTGTCCTGGGAGTTATTTGATTAATTTAATCTCCTTCCTAGTAATTGGACTATGCAGATATTCTAGTTTCTTGTATCAATTGTAATATCTCCTTTTACATTGATAATTTTGTAAATCGGGCCCTTTCTCATTTGTCATTGGTTAGTGTAGTTTTAAGGATTTGTCAGTTTTATTTATTTTTTCAAAGAACCAACTTTTAGTTTGGTTAATCTTTTCTATTATTTTTTTCTGTCTTTCATTAATTTTTGCTCTGATTTTATTATTTCCATTTTTCTGCTAATTTCAAATTCAGTTTGTTCTTATTCTAGTTCCTTAAGGCTTAATGTGGAGCTGGGTTGTTAACTTCAAAAACTTTCTTTTTAATATATAAATATTCAGAATTAACCAGTTATTGAGGCCTTTACCACAAAGAAATGTTTCAGTTGTCAGCAAAAAATAGTTTTGTCACCACATGTTAGAATTTGATATATTTTCCCCGTGCAAGAGTGTTTTTCTTGTATCTGAGGAAAATTGTATGTTAAACTTGGTTGTGTTGCCTACCCCAAAAAACTAATTATAATTTATGTCATTGTTTCTGTTGGGGAAATGCATTTAAAATTTAATTTCTTCAGATAAAATCTTAAGTTAGGAGGCTTTGTTTATCTTTATCCAGTGCTTATTGAAATTCACTAAGATTAGTGGGTTGTATATATAAATAAGATATGTATTAATCTATAAAGAGTTGGTCACTAATTTGTTGCTTTAATGAGAATATCTGGAGTTCATTTAATTTGATTTCCTATGCTGATGTTTTAGAGAATAATAGTATCATAATAAAAATAACTTTTATATCAATACTTAGGTTGATATTATATGTGTTTAAGCAAAATGACTTAAGTATTCTAACAATATAGAACCATAATAAAATTTTTGTAAAATTATTTTCAAACTGTGATCCTCAGTTCTAGTTATATTCCCCTAAGATATCTGCAGGTGGCACTGGTACTCGCCCACCCTACATGAACAATTTTTTAAATTCTTTCATTTTTTAAATGAATGATCGTATCATATTTATCAGAATACAATGGAGAAAATAACTTTAGATGGGTTAAAATTTTTCATTTGTTCTGATTTTTGTATATTGAGACTTGTAACATTTTGAATTATGAAATTTCTCCAATACCCTGTATTTCTTTTTTCCTTTTCTTCAAATGCTATTACTTCATCTCCTCACAATTTGATCTTCCACACTGGTTACTTTCATTTTTCTGATGCCGCGTAGTCTGCCTCCTTCTAAGATATTTGTAAGGATATATTTTGTTTATCCTCCTTTCTTGGATACCTCCCCACATCTTACCCTCTAAAGCCAGGCTTGCTTTTGCATTCTTAATATTTGACAACATATCAAGCCAAATTGATAAATTAATGAGTTCAGTTTTGATAACATTTCATAGTTATTTTTGAAAGCGAAACTTTCAAGAACCTAAGGATAAAGGATAAAAGCTTTAAATATGTGAAAAAACTTAAAACTTGCAGAAGAAAATAGTATCTGCAAATCTACAAGGTAATGTTGTAAGTAAAGCTTGTGTTATTTTTCCACAGAGGAGAATTACTTTTAAAAATGAATAAACCTCTCAAAGCAAAAGAAGCATATCTCAAAGCACTTGAGCTGGACAGAAATAATGCAGATCTTTGGTACAACTTGGCAATTGTTCATATTGAACTTAAAGAACCAAATGAAGCTCTAAAAAATTTCAATCATGCTTTAGAACTAAATCCAAGACATAAACTAGCATTATTCAATTCTGCTATATTAATGCAAGAATCAGGTATGTGTTTTCAAAATACTTCTATATTTAAACAAAGTATAGTTTGAAATCTAATAAAACCTTAAATTATATTATTTGTAATATATATTTTACAAATGGATCATTTATATGAAGATAATTTATAAGAATATTTTAAATAATTGAAGCAAACTTTTCAAGTAATATGCAGTAATATTAATGACAATACTAATTATTAGTTCTTCTGGTATAGTTAGTTAATACTATTCAGGCAGTCTTTCTACCAAGTGATGTTAATCTGTTTTGTGATTTCATGCTTTGAAATATCACATATATAAATATTCCATTGCCCAAATTATCTGAACTTGTAAAATTTTTTACATAATTGCTTTTGGTATCTTTTTATATCCAGTTTTACTTTTTTATCAGATATCATAATTCCCTACATTTTCTATAATTTAGCAAAATTAATTTATTAAAATAAATCAGGATTTGTCTTATCTAGGAATTTGAATATTGCTTAATTCGGCAATCTTACATGGTGTATAATCTTAATTTTTATATTTGACAAATGTATTTACATGTTTAAGGTAATAGGTATTTGTTAAAAACTTTTTCCAAAAATGATGGAATTATAAAATCTTATTATTTTAGAATGAAAGAAGATTTCTAAGTTTACTGTGCTAATCCTTTATTTAATAGGTTAGAGAGTAAGGAGCAGTAGCTTCCATAGCTAGCGTGATTTGTGTAAGATGAGATTTATTTTCCAATTTTTGTTGCATCATATTGTCAAATAAAAGAATCAGGGGAAATATTTGTACCACTATTCAAAGAAGTTTTGAGAAAACTAATGTTTTTGTAAGTCAGCTAACCTTAGTCATCATGAAAGATGCCCATTATCCAATGCAAGATTGCACCCTAAGATGTATTGTAGAACTTGAGTTTTTTTGTTGTACTTTCTTGCAATACAAATGTTCCCAAGAAATACTTGTTTTCTAAATGCTCATTTATGATCTTTATGCTTAATGGTACATTTTCACTTTTGAAAAGCCCTAAAAAAAAATAATATACAAATCAGTGATTTAGTAAAACTGAAACATTTTGCTTTTCCAATAATAGCTTACTGTTTGCCGAGTATTTTTCCATAAGGCTCGCGTAATCCTTAGAACATTCAATAAGTTAACCCAGAGAAGTTAAAAAATTTGTTTAATGTATGAAGTTACAAATGTCAAAAGAAATAAATATATCTGACTGAATATATATCTTTCTTTGCAAATCTCTTGCCTCTTCTTAATTCTCTGTTCTTCCTCTGCTAGCTCCCAGTTAGATCTGAACTATAAAGAGATAATTTGCTCTTTTTGTTTTTTGAGGCATTATTATTACTTAAAGGAAAGGAAATGAGTTATTTCAATGCTTTAAACATTATTTTTCCTATGAAGACTTAGAGGTTTTTGGTTTTTCCTTTTTTGATTTAGGTAAAGCAATTGCTTGTTTTGATGTGTTTCTTTGTAATTTAACTAGATAAGTACTTGAAAATGGCTTTTCTCCTTAGACTTAATTCATTTGCCAACTGTAATTTTTTTTTTCCTTAAAAAATATTTTTTTCAAAGGTGAGGTGAAACTTAGACCTGAAGCTAGAAGACGACTTCTAAGCTATATAAATGAAGAGCCACAAGATGCAAATGGTTATTTTAATCTAGGGATGCTTGCCATGGATGACAGAAAGGACAGTGAAGCAGAGATGTGGATGAAGAAAGCCATAAAATTACAAGCTGACTTCAGAAGTGCTTTGTTTAACCTGGCTCTCCTGTATTCTCAGACTGCAAAGGAATTAATGGCTTTGCCAATTTTGGAAGAATTACTCAGATACTATCCTGATCATATCAAGGGTCTCATATTGAAGGGAGACATTCTGATGAATCAAAAGAAGGATATACTTGGAGCAAAAAAATGTTTTGAAAAGATTTTAGAGATGGATCCAAGCAATGTTCAAGGAAAACATAATCTTTGTGTGGTTTATTTTGAGGAAAAGGACTTACTAAAAGCTGAAAGATGTCTGGTTGAGACATTGGCATTAGCACCACATGAAGAATATATTCAGCGTCATTTGAATATAGTCAGGGATAAAATTTCCTCATCTAGTTTAATAGAACAGCCAGTGTTCCCAGCTGGTAAGATTTCAGGTGTAGAAGAAGAAAAAATTCCAATTGAAAATGTAAAAGAAATCAGATTTGAAGCCAAACCTACACAGATAGTAAAAACAAGTGATAATAAAAGTCAGTCTAAATCCAATAAACAATCAGAAAAAAATACAGACAAAGAGACCCCCCACAAAACAACAAAAGAAATCAAAGAAATTGAGAAGAAAAGAGTCGCTGCTTTGAAAAGATTAGAAGAGATTGAACGTATTTTAAATGGTGAATAGCATTGCTCTTCATCATGTGGCAATGGTTTTCAAAGAACTTTGATTTATATCATGTGATTGCTTGTAATGGAAGCTTTGAAAAATAGAAGGACACACAACAGTCTATCATGAGCTGCATATATATATATATATATATGTATATATATATATATATATGTATGTGATGAAAATAAGATTTTTGTTGAAGACCTGTCTAATCCCAGGATATGCATTAAATTTTAAATATGGCAGTAATTTTCTGAGTTTTGTGAATTTAGCAAAACTATTGCATTATAGGTGGAAAATTTTTATCTTTTATTATAGAAGAATGTTTTTCCAGCAGAATAATCTTTACTGCTCAGTTAAAAATAATCTAAATTCTTGTGGGGTCAGAACCAACATGTACCAATTTATCTTATGAATTCCATTTATTAGCTGATTGCATTTTCCCTTCACTTATTGGAATCTGGCTGTGGATTGAAAATACTAAGTGAACACATTCTTTTTCTTCAGCAACCTGTTTAACCAAGGGTCTGTGTATTACAAAAGAATACTGGCTTCCTTTGTATTGTATTCTTCTGTTGATTCTTAGGATTTAGAGGAAACATTCTTTAAAAAAGTCGTGACATTTTAGCTTAAGAATGTATTTTCATGATTGTGTTTTTAGTCCTTAAATCTCTCCTAAATGCAGTTTTTAATCAGGTACGTTTTTAAATGTGCATGTGTGCATACACAGACGTTACTAATGGTGCTCATATATACTGTATTTTTGTTTTTTTACGTGATGTAAGTTTCACAACATGAACCATGCAGTCATGGCTATCTTTGACTTTTATTCCCCAAACTATTCATGTTTCTTAGGGTCATAATCATATTGAGAAGTCCCATTAGCTATAACTACATTCAAACTTCTGAATTAAAACAAAGTTTTTCTTTCATCTTAGTGTTCTCTCTCTAGTGTTATTTGAATTTTAATTATATTTTCCAAGACCCCATCTTAGTTAGTTGTACTTTGCACAACTAAATTAAGTTCTGTTTAACTAAAGGTGAAACATGTAACAGTTTATTTTTAAACACTAAGTTCTTGATATTTTATCATGGTGTATGTTTTTATTAAATATTTATTTTGACTACTGAGCTTCCATAAAAGTATAAAGCTGTTTTAAGTCTTATCAAGTATGAAAAACAAATTGTTGTTGCATTTTCCTAAATGTGCATATATTATGGTTTAAACAAATTTCATCATTTTTGGCCTACTGTCCACCTATGAGATATACACGGTAACTGGTATAACATGGGTTTAATAAATTGGTCAGTTGGCTTTTGTAGATTTGAACGTGAAAACTGTTAGGTTGAAACTAGATATAAATCAGATTTATTAATCTAAATCTGATTTTGTTTTGGATTAATGTTTCAGATCAGTTTTTTATACCTTAAAAAGTTGGTTATAATTTAAAATGTTAAAGCTCAAGCTATCCTGGGATAGAAACTAATTTCTAATAATGTAGCAAAAACTGTATTCCTTTGAGATAACTAATTTCTAATTATGTATGTTTCAAAAACCATATTCCTGACAGTTTTTAAAAATGTTTTATAAATAGGTCACAAGAAGCAGTATCTGCATTAAAGACCCACTCTCACTTGTTTCCTTGAGGACCTGTCATAGATTATTTTTTAGGCAATTTAATGCATGCACTGATACCAATGAGAGTTCATTTTTGATCCAGGAGCTTCTGATATTCTGTTAAGCATTAAAGCAATACTTAATTTTAGTCCTTAAATTAGATTTCTTGACTCCAGATATAAAGTGGAGAATACCTCATATACTGTGACTTGAAAAATAAGATCTATGTTATTCTTATTTTCTCTCCACATATCTTGAGGAAATGTATCTGAGTGATTTCTGTTATATATCGAGTGAAGGCTAGTTCAGAAAAGCAGAATGGAAATCTTTAACGACAGCACACCATAATAAAAAATTTTAGTAATATTTTAGTAAAGTTATATATAACTATTCAAGAGATAAAAGATATATTAATGTTATCCAATGATTTTTGTAGAAAAAAAGAATTCCTTCTAAGCACTTAGAACTTAGTGCTCATATATTTGAATTTTAAGTAATTTATTTAAATTAAACACACCCTAACTAATTTTTTCAAATCAATGTTTCCCAAGCCTTACTTCATTATAGAATCATCTGGAGGGCTCTGAATAATAGACCCTACCCCACAATTTGTCCACCCTTAAGTTTTCCCAAAAGCTCTTGAAGTTATTCTAAATTATAGTCAGGATGAAGTACAGTGAGTGTAAATTAGTTTAAGAAAATGTTCTCTCTCCTGTGTTAACTTTTTAAATTAGTAACATAGTCAATTAAGTTTTGATATTGTGAGTTCCACTAAGGAATATGTTCTTTAGACAACTAGTATTTATTCCATCTTAAATTCCATCAAGCTTGCTTGTATTATGATTAATTATTTCAACTTAAAATTGTGTTCAAGCTGATAGGGTGAGAATAGGTAATAGTTTCTTTTTTTTTTTTCCTTTAGAACTGCCTTTTTGGGGAAATGGAGGATGGGGACATTTAAGCACTGTTCACTAACCTACAGGTCAGATTTGTCAGCGTCTATCTGTACATTTGGAAAAGAAAGCTGATCTTAGTTTGTTGGTAAAAGGGTGTAGTTTTAGTTCTCTCGTAAAAAAGGAATCTACTTCCCCAGAGTTCTAAAAAAGCTTTGACAATCCCCAACGGGCAATTATATACTCCTTCACTACTTCTCAGTAGGAAGAATGTTTCACATTGCTCCTATATGTTTTCTTATTAACATTCAGAATTGGGAATTTTATAATTATTCCAGTGAGTAATTTTCTGAAGGTGATGACTTGGAGGATACAACAAATATGTTTGCAATTTTGTTCTGCAATGTTTGTTTACTTTTATGTAAATATTTAGTATGTGAGTTACACAATTCTAATAAATCTCATGTTTTTTCATTACATATAACTTGACCTCCCAATTTCATGTTATACAATGTTTCTTTAAAGACACTTAAATGGAAAATATGAAAATATATAGATTTGTATGTCAATTTGTACTTCAGAAATCCATATATTTGTCATTTATTTTTTTAAGAACCTCCTAATTAACAGCATGACTAAGTGGTATTGAAATGAACCCCCTGCCCCAACCTCTCTGATATCTTTGTCCAAAATTTTATCTGTTGGAAGTTGTCAGCCATCCATATTGAGGGTTCATAAAAAAATGGTTATAAATTGTATGCATTTTATATTTCTATGGTGTGTGTGTAGCATATTTCTACATATTCAAATTAAATTGATACTTTTTAAAACCTTAACCTGAATTGCCTTTTTAGTGTTTAAAATGAAAAGTACAAAAATGTATAAAGATATCTGCCCCAAAAAAGAAAGAACTGATAGTTTTGTTAGCAGTGATCTGAGAAAGATGTCAAGGTGATTTTTTTCTATCCTGAATGACAAGCTAAATTAAGAAAATGAGACAGTTAAACTCAGATGTGGAATTCTATACATACACACTATTGGAAGTCAGTGTAGTAGAATATTGGGTTGTTGGAAAAGTCATGACATATTTTTTTTCTATGCAAAAATGTGATAATGACTTTTATGGAAAAAGTATGAGTAAGAGACGTCTGGGTTCAAATTCTGGTACCACCTTTACTATTACAGTGTAGGACAAGTTATTTAACCTCCAATTCCCATTTCCATGCCAGTGGTAAAAATACTTTCTTCACAAAGTTATGAAGAAATTTTTATGTATTACATAATTTTACTAAATATGTTAATATATTTAAATTGCCTAGGACCATACTTGGCACATAGTAAATAATAGATATTAGTTAATGTAATTGCAAGGTGTAGGCTTCCAGTTGATGCATATGCTTTTATTTTTGTCATTTTATTGTGTATTAGATGATGGTTATGATAGAAAGCAAATTATTAGCAATCTAATAATGCTTGTTTCTAAGCCAGCTAGTGCATAGATAGCTAAAATATATTAAATATTTTACAATTACCTGTATTTCTTTTTTTTTTTAAGGGTTTATTTATTTATGCATACAAGAGCTGGGGCACAGGCCAGAGATGCAGTGGGGTGAGAGGATTCACCAGAGACAGAGTGGGGAACAGAACAGGCAGACTAACCGAAATACACTGCTAAGGGGAGCAGTGGGCAAGACAGGAGAGGTCTGCTTCGCCATGTGGGTTGCTCCCTGGTAGGCCGGGGATCGAACTCGTGCTGCAGAGGCTTCGGATTGCTTCATAGTAGGGTGCTTAACCCCTTGCACCACCAGGGAGGCCCAACAATTACATGTATTTTAAAAGTTAAATTATTAAATCACACAAATGAGAACTCAAACTACCACACCTTAAGATTGTACAGCCTACCTCTTTTGTTATTCACTGGCATTAGGGAGGCAGTATAAGATAAAATATCAGTGCCTAAATGTCTGAAAACTTTCAGGCAAATTAATGTTTTTGGCACCCATTTTCTTCATCAGCAACACTATATATATCAATGGATGTCATATGTCCCATCAATTAGCGTTCATACTCTATAAGAATTAGTATGTTTATGTTTTGTACAAAATACCCCATATGAGTTTACTCTTTTTTTTTAAAAGATTGATTTATTTTTATGCATACAAGAACTGGGGTGTAGGCCAGAAGTGCAGTGGGTGAGAGAATTCACCAGAGACAGAGTAGGGAGCAGAACTGGCAGATTTACTGAAATACACTGCTGAGGGGAGCAGCAGGCAAGACAGGAGACGTCTGCTGCACCATGTGAGTTAGCTCCCTGGCCGGGGAGCGAACTCATGTTGCTGTGGCTGGCAATAGCTTGATAGCACTGTCTTTAACACACTGTGCCACCAGGGAGTCCAGTTTACCCTTTCTTAAAAGACTTTCATGGCAGCCTTTACTGCTTCCTTCCCCCATACTTTTAGTTTCTGATATTAGGACAGTAGTCAGATTAAATTAATTCATGCCAAAGTATGGGTGATAGGTGGATCTTGTTAACCCACTCAATAGCTATTTCTCGTGAACTCCTGGCTTCGTGAAATAGCCGGCTGTGTAGAGGGAGCTATTGAGTGATACGAATTTCTTCATTCTGCCTATCTAAGCAAAGTGAATGTTCACAAAAATCCTTTGTAACTGCTACTTAAAACCACTTCTGACCAGAGTATTTCTGGCTGGTTGTTTCATTTTGTTTTTACATTTTAAAAGAACAGGTTTATTAGGAAAGGAAAGAAAAAGAGAGAGGGGCACTGGCATAGTCATAGGTGGGCAGAAGACGTACCCAGAGTCCTGTTTTGCTGAGCTTCTGGCTGCCTGAGTGATTGCCCTTTGGGAGAGGAATCAGAATCAGCGTAACTGGACTGTCAACATCAGTCCACCTCAATCCAATAATGATAACTATGAGGTTAGTTTCTGGAATGTCAATTTAGTGTGAACTTTTTAAATACCAGTCACTGTATTACACCATTTCCTTCAGGGGACCTACAATGTGATTTTTAGGCTTCTTTTCTCTGCTTATTTCTTAAATACTAATTCATGTGGGGTAGTGGTTTCAGTTTTATATGATTCCAATTCTGCAGCCCCAGATATTCTCTTGTTTTCCGAAACTATGAACCCAATAGTCTACTGAGGAAAGAGTCCTTCGTAGAAGAGCTTAACTACTAAGCAGTTTCTTCCCTAGGGATATTTGCCAATTCTGGGTGTGGAGTGAAAACTTGACTTTGCAGAACAGAGAGCACCTACTGGGAGAAAGATAAACCTATAGAGTTTTATGTAATCACTTAAGAATGATATAATGTATTAAAAACTAGAAAGAGGGGCCTCCCTAGTGGTGCAAGGGGTTAAGCATCGGCACTATGAGGCAATCCACAGCTACTGCAGCACAGCTGCTGCAGCAGGAGTCGAGTTGGAGCTGACCCACATTTTACTTTGCTTTTGGGATGAAATAGATGTTTTGAGAGATGATACCTACAACAAATCTAATCTTTTTTAAAAATTCATATATATTTTACATCATTGTTGATTTTTAAACAATGTTTGCCTTTCCCTCCACCCCCCCACACCCCCCTCAGGTGTAGTCCCCATAGAATTTCCTCCACCAATTCACCTGTGCACCATCACCACAGTTCCCTGTGCTCCTCCCTCCCTCCCTCCCTCCCTCCAGTCCCTCTCCCTCCCCTCCCCTGCAGGATGTTTCTGGTTTATAATTGTTTGTTGTGTTGTGTTTTGTATTATATTTTTTCCCCTGATGTCTTATTTGGTTCTCCTGTATTCCTCCTGTAAGTGAAACCATCTGATATTTTTCCTTTTCCTTCTGATTTATTCCAATGAGCATAATTCCTTCTAGCTCCATCCATGTTGCTGTGAATGGCATTAGTTTATCTTTTTTTTGATTGCTAAATAGTATTCCATTTACAACAAATCTAAACTATCTCTCATCCTACAAAGACCAGATTTGCCTGATTTTGAACTGGATAGTCAAAGATGCAGAAAACTGTAATTATCAAGAGAATAAAACAAAAATTAAAATACAGATTATCCAAATAATGGAGTTAGCAGACAGGGACCTATGGTAGATATATTACTATTATATATTAAAGGGAAAAATACATGAAAAATGGATAAATTCATAGAACTTCAACAGAAATTTGAAATCTAAAAAATTAAAATTCTAAAACTAAAAAAATTACTAGCATTAGGAACATATAGACAAGGGCATGATCAAGGGCTTAACATACCAGCTAAAGAATGGAGACATATTTTGGGAAGAGGAAAAATATGTTAACATATACAGGAGACATAGTCAAATGATGTGGCATGCATTTCACTGGAGTTTCAAAAGGAGGTAATAAGACAAAAAATTATTTAGTGATAAGAGCCAAGAATTTCCCAAAATATATGGACCATTCTACTGATGGATTTATTCCAAGTGGAATGAATGTAGTTCATACTATATCTTGGGCTGAGAAAAACAACAGAATAAGAGAAATTGTTTTGAAAAATAATCAGCATGTTACAGCCTTCAGTAAGTTCACCTAAAAATGAGAAAGTTTTAAGCTGGATCTTTTCCATCTGTGAACAGAGATCAGACAATTTTCTTGTACTGTAAGTATCCTTTCTACCTGCACTCTATAGTCTGACTTAGTTGCAATTACAATAGCAGGGCTGGAAAAGCCAAATTTTCTGCCCCAAGCTACACTTGGATCATGCAGAAATACCAGGTGGGAGACTTAAAATGCTGGTAGTTGAGAAAATTGGATTTTAGTATCTCAGGCTCCTTGTACATTCTTCCATTTAAGCTGTTGTTGGCTGCCAAGGAGATGAATTACTCCCACTGAGAAGACAGTTCTGGGGCACAGATTCCGAGTATAGGACATTCAGTTCAGGACCAAAGACATTGGGGGTGGATTGTGGCTGTCTTCCTTTCCTAGGAAGGAACACTAACACAGTAACTAAAATGGCTTAAAGCAGCCACAATTTATTGTTTTACAGTTCTGAAATCTAGAATTTCTAAATTGAGATGCTGGCAAGACATTTTTTTTTTGGAAGTTCTAAAGGAAAGACTAGTCCATGATTTCCTCCTAGCTTCTAAGCTGTCAGCTAGTCTTCTGTGTTCTTTGACCTGCAGATGTATCACTTTGTCTCCATTCACATGGCATATATCTCTCTATCTTTATGTTTCCCTCTTATAAGGAAATGAGTAATAATAGATTAAGGCTCACTCTACTATGGCCTCATCTTAATTAATGAAGTGTGCAACAACTCTAATTGCAAATAGGTTCACATTTTGATGTACCAAGGACATAGGTGGTACAAAATTCAAGCCATAACAGTACATGGTCAATCTCTTAAAGACAGAATATTCAAGAGTGATTTCTAGATTTAAAGATTGATTTTTCATGGTAGTGTTCTTTGTTTACTATCCCATAATATAGAGTGAAGAAAAACTAGATTAAAAGCATATCAAGAGTTTCAACACATTTTACCATGAAAAAAAATCCCAAGTCTTACAAACAAGAAATTACAGTAGCTCAAACCTTAGAATTATTCTCAGACTCTAGCACTACAGGTTAAACAAAGTACCTGATAAAGAACAACAAGATGCATCTCAGATATGGTCATGGAAAACATGTTAACTGAATAGATTGAATAGAACTTAAAAGATTATCAGTTCAGATCCACTGAAATCGTAGTTCTTACCTTACATCAACTTTACTAATAATTCAAAAGATAGAGGAAAACACCTGATATGGCCAAAATTCTTAAATTTTAGAATCTCTCCTTTTCCACTGGATTTGACTGAAAGATGATCTAAGTCTGCATTAAGAACAACCATTTCCCAAAAGAAGGCATGAAACCTGACAGTGGAGGAGAACGATAAGGAACAGAAGAGGACCGAGAGAACCTGGGTCCCCAATAAAAATGCAGTAAAAGCAAAATAACTGGCATGTTACATACATAAATCAATATTTTCCTTTTCTTCTAAAACCCTTTGGGGTTGGGTTTCCTATGATGTGAAACTGAGTAAAACTTACTAAAAAATACTTTTTAAATATTTAAACATATTTTTCAATACTTTGTAATCCCCCCAAAAAAAACCTTTTTTTCAAAGCAACATGTTTCTCTGGAGTCAGCCTTACATTAATTAAAGAGAGATTGGAGTGGAAAAAGTCGCACAACAGAAGGGACTATCAGGATTTTTTTTTCATATTTTTTATATCTTCTTTTTTATATCTTCTTTTGAAAATCTCAAAAAGTAAAATAGGTCTGACAAATGTGCTTTAGAGGGACCTACCTGATCTTTATCCTAGCTTATTTCCTCTCTCTCCTTACCTGCATCACTCCAATTTTAACCAACTTCCTTGCTGAAATCCCACATCAGTCTTACACCTCCCATTCTCTCTGCAGAAGTATTTACAGATTCCTAAACTCTCTTAGATTTCTTCTCAAACAAAATCAAAAACGAAATGTAATGAAAAATTAAAGCATTAGGGCAAAGAGATGTGAAGAAGATGATAATTGCATATAGGCCAGAACATAATAATAAATGGAAAACTAGTTCTTAAAAGAGAATAATTAAAAATGAAAAAATAAATTATCGTGGAGGCTATGTCTTCAGCTCTACTGTTTAGGAAATTACCTTCCTAGAAGTGGGTAACTTTATGGCAGGTTGTATAGATTTCAGAGCCTGAAGTTAAAGGATTATGGTTCTGTAAAATTTGTTCTTTCATAATTCTTAACATGGTGTTCTCTTCTTTTTAGCGAGATTTTTTTTTTAATCATTATCCTTAGTTACCTTCCTTCTTGTGTCTTATATATGGGGTAATGTCTTTGAAGAAGGTATCATATAGCCAAATATGACTGAGGTGTTGCTCAGAGGAAGGGGTCTGTGAGGTAGATATAGCATTTTACTCAATATCTTGAGGCATGGTTGGAATGATGAGACAAAGAAAATAGACCCAAGTTTTCATGCAGCTACAAATGGGAAGGAGAGGACAACCTTTTAGCAGAAAAAAGCAAGAAGCCCTTGAGACCCACAATAGTTGAAGGGTAGGATATGGAATGGACAACAGAGGTATTCTAAATACACGTTTATATTCTAATATATTCTAAATACACATTTTGCAGATAGGTTTTTTTTTTCACCTTTTGTAGTCATCATTACTATTGACTAGGGTGGATTGGATCAAGGATGTAGGGGAGTCAGAGAACTTTAAATAACTCAGAAAGAGGGAACCCAGGTACCTTTGTGGTGGGACTTGACAAGTTAAACAAATTAAATGTTTGGTGAAAATTAAAAGTTCAGTCAAGCCACAGTTGTTGAATGATACTGAGTCACTTAATTGTAAAGCCTCTTTCTCAATCTCAGAAACTATGAACATGACATGACTATGCTAATATTAAAAACTGTACTACCAGTAGCTCCTTCTATTCTTTTTTTTTTTTTAAAGATTTATTTATTTATTTATACAAGCGCTGGGCACAGTCAGAAGCGCGGGAGGGTGAGAGAATTCACCAGAACCAGAGCGGGGAGCAGAGCAGGCAAAGGGACCTAAGTACACTGCTGAGGGGAGCAGTGGGCGTGGCAGGAGAGGTCTGTGCACCATGTGGGACCCTTGCCGGGGGCTGGGGATCGAACCAGCGCTGCAGAGGCTTCAGGCAGCCTCACAACCCAGCGCTTAACCCCCACTACTGAAGGTATAGTTATGTTTGTTCATATGTGCATCCATAAATAGTCTGACAAGAACTGAAACTACTAATAAACAACTTGTAATGGATCATAGGTTCTTTTATTTGATATACTTCAGAAATCTAGGTGACCAGATGGAATTTAAAGAATTTAAGTTTTCATCTCTAATACCTATATTTATTATTTAAAGATATTTAAATTAAGAAAATAATTATCTGGATATTAACAGAAACTATTCTAGAAGTCTAAGTACATTCTGTTATTTGATTCTCACATTTAAAGGGAACAAATTATCATTTCCATTTAAAAATGACAAAATTGAGATTTAGAGAGGTTAAATAAAATATTCAAGAAAGCAGCTAATGGAAAATTCTTTGTCACTTATTAAACATAATAGACTACTAAGTTAAACAAGTTGATATATTTTATTATCAGAAAAATTAAAATTTTCTGTATTGAGGACATCATAAATACAAATCAAGATTTGAACTCCAATATATGTTCCCATGAAATATATTTATTCTCCTAGGCTGTCCTCCCACATTACATGGTGTCTGTTTATTGGTGAGTGTTAGTTCCATTTTACAAATGAAAGACACACGATTCAGAGAATTTGGCACTTGCCCAAATGTTCATCCATACAGTGAATCATTTGTGTAAAAGTAGCAAGTCAGATGAGTAAATAAGCTTGTGAATCATCTAAGTATCTTCCATTTGTTATGCATTCCTTAATACCATGATTTGGGTAAAATGACTAATGACTCTTAACACATGTCCATGTCCTAACATATGGAATTTGTGAATATGTTACCTGATATAGCAAAAGGACATTTATAGCTGTGTTTAAGGATCTTGAAATGAGAATATTATTCTAGATTATCCAGGTGGACTCCATAGCATCAAAAGGGTCCATATAATAACAAACACAAGAATATTGGAAGCAGACAGAAAATTAGCAATGAAAACAGAGCTTGTTATGATGACAAAAAGGGACCATGAGCCAAAAACCTGGCAGCCAAAAAATGTGGGCAGAAAAGGCAAAGAAATGAATTTTCCCCAAAACTCTCCAGAAGGAACAAGTCCTTAAAAACACATTTTTTTTTGACTGTTGGCCTCTAGAATTGTAAGAAAATGCATTTGTTTGTTTTAAACCACAAAATTTGCAGTTATTTGTTACAGCAGCAATAGGAAACATTTGTCATATCCTAGTCACCTTGGGAATAGATGAAACTAAGGTTCATATTCGGGTCTGTTTCTTTTCAAGTTACGACTCTTCATACATGATGCTCTTTCATGTTATATGTCTCTTTTGGGCAGTGCTCTTTAAATACAAAGTATAATGATCAATCCATTTTTCCAAAATTTTATCATCAACACGTTTGCTTTATGTTATATGTTAAGCAGTATGATTAAAATGTTTATATCAAACATTATTTGTGCAATAAAAGGACACGATTCCAAACTTAGAAGGTATGCTCAAGAATATTATCATAAGAATATGTAAAACTGATAGCTTGTGACTGAAATTAGCAAACTCAACCTAAAAATGGATGAAACTCGCCATTATAATGTGCTTTAGAGGGTCCAATCTGATCTTTATTTCCTACCTCTTATTTCCTACCTCTTATTTATACCTCTTTCCTACCTACCTTATTTCCTACTTCTCCTTACCTGCATCACTCCAGTTTAGCAAATATAAACTAGATGTAATGATGTGTTGCTTCATTCCTGTTGTTATTGAGTCAAGGTGTCTTCAGAACCAAATGAAAAGTAAAGGATATTTTTAAAACATGGAACTTAGATATTTTTGAGTGGTTGAATAAATTGCTTTATTAAACATTTAAAAGACTTAAAGCTACAAAACAAAACTATGACACTGATGCAAAGGAGACACACTAATCAATGAAGGGAATGAAAAAATCAAGAACCAAATTCCAACATAAAAGTAGTAATTTTATCAGCTACCGATGCTTATTTTGAACCAAGCAAAGACTAACTGCCTTAAAGGAATTATTTCATTTAATATAACAATCTCTTTTAATCTTTTCCCCCTTAAGAAGGCTAATATTTTAAGGTGTGAAAGTGGTAAGAATAGATTTTCTGCAATGTAAAATCCTATATGTTCAGCTATACTGACTTAATAATTTAAAATATGATAAAGATATTTTAGATTTACAACAAAAATATTTTTTATATGTAGGGATGAAATTTAAATTCTTTGTCACTTGTTAAAATTAATTTTGAAAATAATAGGACCATTACATTAAAAAAGTTGATGTGTTCTATTATCAGAAAATTAAAATTTTATACTTTGAGAAATCATAAATACATATTGAATTTTGAAGAATATTTGAAATGTATATTATATATTTATATATTGTGTTACACATTTATGTGAAGTTGAAAATTTATTTTCTTAACACTTAAAGCATTCGTGCAAATAATTCCTTCAACAGGAAATGAATAAAGTACCCCAAAGATTCAAAACAAGTATATAAAAAATATTTGACCTCAAGAATAAACAAAAACAAAATAATATTACAATGAAGTCTTCACCCAGCCAAATAGGTGATGATTTACAAAATGATAAGACCAAATATTACTGACATAGGAGGAACTTACACTACCCCACCCCGTAAATGTTAACAGGTATGATTGGATGTAGCCTTTAAAGGGATTAATTAGAAAACAGGATTGGAAAGTTTAAAATATGCATACTCCCTTATACATCAATTCTATTTCTGTGAATTTATCCTAGAGAAAGAAATATAAACAAAAAACATGTCAGCTTTGTTTATGATATTGAAAAATTGAAGATGAGAATATCTAGAAAATGTTAATAGTACAATAGTAAGTAAAAAAGCAGATGAAGGAAAGTTACATATAGTAGGATTTATTAAAATATTCTCCATATACCGTCATATGTGTATTTGTATTAATCCTAATCCATAGGGGAAAATACTTTATATTAGCTGCAAAATCATAACTGATTTATATGTGAATGGATGAGATCATACATCATTTTTATTTTCATGATTTTATCTATTTTTATAATTTCAAACACTTTTCTGATAACAATTTAGAAACAATTAAAGCAAGAAAAACTCAAATCGAAAAGCTCAAATTGAAAAATACTTCAAATCTGATCATGTACTCACTCTGCTGACAAAAAACATCCACTGACTCATTTACTTCATAAAAATCCAAACACTTTATCTTGGCATTCAAAGTCATCTCACATCTGGTATTTGACATTGACTTCATTTTCCATTGCTGCATCTCATGGGGTCCTCTGAATGCTTTTGGAAAATGCCAAGCCCCCCTCTTTTTCCCTCTGATAAAAAACCTCTAGCCTTCGTCCTCCAGAAAACATCACCTCCTCTGTGAAAACATTCCAATTTCCTTAAGAACGAGTGCGCTTTCAGCTTTGCTCTCAGTATCATTTTAAGTGACTTGTTATTGTCTTCCTAGCTCTTGCCACTGCAAGTCACATGCTTACAACATGCTTAAATGTAAGAAGCACACATGGCTGCGATGCTTTCCATATCTCTTAGGAGCTGAAAGAGTTGGCACTAAAGGATGCTTTAGAATAGTTGGAATAAAGCAGAGATATTTGTAAACAAATCATTATAAAGCCAATGTAAAGAGCATCACGAGTGTAATTAGGTATTCTTCAAAGGACATTAGAATTTAAACAATATAATTAATAATTTATTAAGTTCAAAGGATAATTTAAAGCTCTTTCTAAAGCAATATCTCACAGGAGGCTTGCTAAGGAGATATAAATATTGGCGAGGATGTGGCGTGAAAGGGACCCTTGTACACTGTTGATGGAACTGTAGACTGGTCCAGCCCCTTAGGAAACAGTATGTTCTCAAAATGTTAAAAATAAATGTATCATACAATGCAGCAATCCCACTGCTAAGTATCTACCCAACTGAATGCAAAAACACTAATTTGAAGGGATATGTATACTGTGTTACATGCAGCACTATTTACAATAGCCAAGTTATAGAAACAATCTAAATGTTCAAGGACATATAAATGGCTTAAGAATCTGTGGAATATATACACAATGGAATACCACTCAGCTATGAAAATATGAAATCTTGCAATTTATGACAACAAGAATGAAACTGGAGAGGATTATGCTTAGCAAAATGAGTAGGAAAGAGAAAGACATACTAATTATTTCATTCAAATGTGGACTATAGAGAAACAACTGACAAATCTAAACCAGACAAACTCTAGAAATCTGACTATAACTATGGCTACCTGAAGGGGAGAGAAACCATAGGGGGAGAAGACACAGTGGACTATGGTGGAAGGTTATGGGTGCTTTGATGGTGGATACTTTGTGGTAAGATACAGTTAAAGAGGTATTAACCTGTGGCTCTGAATCATATACAGTGTTGTAAAACAACATTACCTCAATTTAAAAAATGTATCATTAAAAAAAATGGTAGTGAGATGCATGGGAAGGATAAATGGATAAATAGATAGCAGTGTGTTATTTTCCTTGATTATGAATTGATGGAACTATGACCAGATGCTATTCTGAAAGTACATCTGAAAATAGGCTCATCAAACTCTTCCTGGATAACTTTTAAATGTTGTAGTGAGTGCAATTTTTTTTATTTTTTTAAGATTTATTTATTTATGCATACAAAAACTGGGGTGTAAGCCAGTGTGGTGAAGGGGGTGAGAGGATTCCCCAGAGGAGTGGAGAGCAGAACAGTGAAATACACTCCTGAGGGGAGCAGCAGGCAAGACAGGAGAGGTCTGCTGTGCCATGTGGAATTGAACTCCTGCTGCAGTGGCAGGTGATAGCTTAATGGCACTGTCTTTAATGGAGGCCCCGACAATTTTTTTTTTTAAAGATTTATTTTTTTTTTTTAAAGATTTATTTAAAGTACACTGCTGAGGGGAGCAGCTGGCTGCAGGGGAGATCTGCGGGCCATGTGGGACTCTCACCAGGCGGCCGGGGATGGAACCGGTGCTGCAGAGGCTGCGGGCAGCCTCGCAGCCCAGCGCTCAACCACTGCGCCATCTGGGAGGCCCCGGGCAATTTGTTTTTAAACAATGTTTTGTTTCAGATTTTTGTTAGTGGCTGCTAGAGTCTTAATGGTTCCTCCCAATTTAGGTGGACTGTAATCAACGATAATGGACAAGGGATACCGAATGGCGGTATTTACCATTCCTGGGCTTATCTAAAACATTTTGATAATGGGCATGTAAGATTTGGAAGGCTGTATAAACCTTTTGCTTTTTCATTTCTTGATCCCTGTCTCTTCTTGTAGGGTCTGTGTTCTTGGATAACATCCCAAAATGGTGTTTTTCTTCATAGTCAAGTTCTATATAAACTCACGTTGATAAATTAAAACACCTTTAGCCTGTAGCTACTTCAACATAAATTAAAAGATTGAGTCATTATGGTTCATTTTAAGGAACCAGTAGGTAAAATCACTTAAAGCACCTCAGTTTGTTCTAGTGGCTGAATAAGCAATGTGTGGATTGGCTACCAGCTTTTACTAATGAACCATTTTAAGAATGAGAAATTTGGGAAGTTATTTGGCTGGGGATATGCAAAAAAAAAAAAAAAGATGTCATGCTAGGGCTTATTAAAAGTTCCTCCATGACAAATTCAAAGGTATACAGTATTATTAACTGTGTCTTGGCAGCAAATTTTCTTCTTTCATAAACAGTCAAAAATGCAGCTCTGGTTTATTTAATTCCCAGAAAAGAAGAATTGGAGCCATTTAGCCTGCTTAATATCAAAATCTACCTGACCAAAGGAGAACCAGGAGGAATTTTACAGAACACTATTTTAGTTGCATCATCTCAGACACAACTCTGACTGCAAATAAAATAGGATTTTTCTAAAAGACTTACTGCAAATTTTATAATATCCATTCCCCTGTTATTTCTCATTTAATGCTCTTTCTCTGATTTATTTTGTAACAACACCATTTAGGAATTTCCAGAAATCAATCCCTTGTGCTTTGCTCCTTCCCCTTAACATTTACCTTTTTAAGAAACTCCTCTATTATGGTATGAATTACCGGCGTTGTATAGATTAGGGCTAAATGTCTACCTTGGGTTCAAAACACGACTGTCTGTAGAACAGTCATGCTTATATCAATATTAAGTTCTTGTCTTTAGTCCAGATAATGTTACCTTTCAAAAATATATTCATCCCCTCATTCTCCAAAATTATCTATTATGTATCATCTGGGTCTTTTACCATATACACTTCATAAAAATAAGCAAAGACTAGTCATTTCCAGAACTCTTCTTCAGACTTGTCTATACATTTTTTTTTTAGTTTTACTTCAGTTATTCTTTTAGAATCCTGAAGAATTATGCCACCGGACAGTTAAACTTTGATCAGTGAGTAGTAAATAGAGAAAATGATGAGAATTATGATTTTAGAAGATTTCTCTGGCAATACTATAATGAATGGATAGTTGGAAAATACCTCAAATGCAATGAAGTTAGGGATGAGGGAGGAGAGGTGATAGAGGTTATAATTACTTATTAGTATCTGATAATCACTTTCTATTTTCATTTTTGCAGTGAACAATCATATGTAAAATGGCCCAAAATTGAAGGACTGGAGGAGAAAAGGAAAATATTTATACCGGCATTCATGTGGATTTTAAAAATACTCAAAAATTTTCTAGTTAAAAATATAACTTGGGCCTCCCCGGTGGCGCAATGGTTGAGCGCTGGTTTGTGAAGCTGCCCGCAGCCTCTGTGGCACCGGTTCGATCCCTGGCTGCTCCCCAGCCACCAGAGGAGGGTCCCACATGGCGCACAGACCTCTTCTGCTGCCCGCTGCTCCCCTCAGCAGTGTACTTCATCGGTCTGCCTGTTCTGCTCCCTGCTCTGGCTCTGGTGAATTCTCTTACCCTCCCGCGCTTCTGACTGTACCCAGTGCTTGCATAAATAAATAAATAAATCTTTAAAAAAAAAATATATATATAACTTAATGGGTCAGGATAATGATGAAAATTTAAATCAACTGGGAGGACTAGTAGGGCATATTTTATTCTCTAAAATTATCTTTCTCAACACATCCCCATTTGTATCATGCACTTGGCTATGGCTACACAGTTCTTAGTTCCCCAACTAATAATATTTTACTTCCCCAAATCTTTCATGTCATTTTAAAATTATGCACTTCTTGATATTTTTCATGTAGTAATTCTGTAATTTCATTTACACTTGTGTTGACTCCCAGGGACTGTTTAAATTATTTCTATCAGAGATTGGATTTTCTGAATCATCTCACAGTACCTAACCAGTATTCTACACAGTGGATATTGGAATATCCTGGGTACTTTATCCTTGAGTTCTAATTAAATGTGCTAACAAATATAATGTTATTATAGAAAATATTCCATTTATTCTCTGTTCTAGCAGTTTCACTTTGAATATATATAAGTTCTTTATTGTGTTCTCATATTTAGTTCACATTTCTCAGTTTATAGGAAAATTGCCTATTGTTTCCAGAAATCAAACATCCCCAGAAGATTAATTCTTTATTCATTTGTTTCCATGTTTCCATTACACTATCTCTTCTGATCATATAAACTTGTAGTTGATGATGTGTTTTCTTCAACATGTGTATGTGAATCTAGATTTTTTTATTTTAGTCACACACAAGAATCTTAGAATGGAAATATGTATAGTACATATCATAAAGAGTTTTAACTCAATCACTTCTTAAGACTAAAAAAGAATATTTCATCATTTGAAAATTAGCTATGACAAGTATAGACCCCAAAACTTAGAAAAACAAACTAATTTGGGAGTTTCTTTGTGACAAGAGATATGCTATAACACTTAAAAATTTAGATAAGACTAGGTCTTTGTCGTTATGAAAGCACTTCCTTCAGAATAAAAAAAATTCCAGTTTGAAATATAATTGACATAAAACATTGTATTAGTTTAAGATCATAATATAAAGATTTGATATATGTATATATTATAAAATAGTTACCATAATAAGTTTAGTTAACATCTACCAGTTCACATCATACAATATTTTTCTTGTGATGTGAACTTTTTAGATCTACTGTCTAAGCAAACTTTTAGATACACAGCGCCGTATTAACTATGGTCACCATGCTGTTCATTACATCCCTCCCCTCCTTATTATCTTATGATGGAAATGTCTTTCAAATTTTAGAAATTTCTTGTCACAAAGTAGCTTTTTACCTTCTTATGAGTGAAGACTTATGTAAAAAGTTATTGATTTCTAGAATTTGTGATATGAAATACTGAAAACTTTTATACTTTCCATAATGGAAACTATTTTTATGTATTTAATTTCTTATAGTTTCAGAAGTAAACTTAAACTATTAACTGAGGAGTTATGTATAATAAAGGCATTTTCGGGTATCCAAGTTCTTGAAATTTTTCTCTC
Source organism: Talpa occidentalis (assembly GCF_014898055.3). Classification (NCBI taxonomy): domain Eukaryota; kingdom Metazoa; phylum Chordata; class Mammalia; order Eulipotyphla; family Talpidae; genus Talpa; species Talpa occidentalis. The sequence goes on along the minus strand of NW_023601653.1, from coordinate 22,227,595 downwards.
AATCACACCTTTTTCAGGAAACCACTATGTGCCAAAACAATAGTCATGATGAAAACAACATCAAAAATAAACAGGTATTCCAACCTAGGAAAAATGTAAGATTATGTTGGAAAGAAAGTCCTGAAATAGCTGTGGAGCAGGCCTGGCTAGCATCTGGTCCAAATTAGAGCAATCTCCAATGTAGACATCTGAAACTAATGCAACTCAGAAACTAGAGTCTCTTGTCTTGACCAAATGATGATATTCCCTAGTGAGCCTTATGTCCTGCTGGCAGCAAACCGGAGAAACTCTCCCATGTTCTCTGATTCAACCCCTAGTCTCTGCCAGAAGTCAATCATGCACTTCAGTAGAGGCCTGGGCTTGTCTTCTGCTCTCACCTCTTATCCATGTCATTAAGTCTAAAAAGAAACTTGCGCAAGTTAAGTCCCGAGGACCCCTCTCTCCTATCTTGTTGAATATGTGACCAGGTACAAGAGCATAACTCTAGGTGAACTCTTTCTACATCCTAAATAGGAAATTGGGCAATAGTCCCCCCTGCTTTCTGGTGCTGCCCACACTTTTTTAAATCACCTTTTCCTTTCTCTGACATTAAGTTAGGGGAGTGAGGGGGCAGTTGTGACATATGCATCTAGATTTTCTTGTTCATTGTCTCTTTCTGTTCTTCCCTGGGACCAGAAAATTGGCTTTATGTTTCCTTTCCCTACGTCATAACTCACTTCAACCATTAAGTAGCAACAAGTGTGAAAAGTTTTCTGTCATGAGTTAAAAAGTAGCTCTGTAATACAGGAGAACTCTGATAGGGGTCCTCTAAATCCCTGACATGTTATGGAGAAAATCAATTAATCTGGACAATCTTCTCTCTTGCCTTGATCTTTCAACAGTAGTCTTGCTTCTTGACTACTTACTACATATTTCTATTTTGAATATCAGCAAATGAGTCTGACATTTTTAGTTCTTGGATTTGTCTACCAATAAGTTCTCATCTCCTTCCTGTTAAATGGGTACCTCAGGATGTTTTACATAAGAAAACAAAAAAGAAAAATGCATTAATAATTTTCAGATTATTGCCTTATGTCATTGGCTTGCAACAATTTTCCTATGAAGATTCTGTGATAGTACACACACACACACATACCACGCACACACACAGAGAAAACACACATGTTCTGAAAAATTGTCAATTTTTTTTTCCTATTCTTATCCATGCTACAGAATTTTCTCAAGTCTTTTAAGATGGTTTTGCCAGCAACTTTAATAAACATTTTAGAGAAGAAAAAATAGGGTAAGATCAGGTTATATAAAATGAGAATTAAAGTCAGGAAGAGTTTAAAATATTTTCTCTTCTAGTCTTTTTATGTGATATATAGGAGTAGAAATAAGCCAGATTGAATAAAATTATCTCAATATGCCTATATGGGGGTGTTTGGAATATCAGTTGTGCAGGACATTGTTAGTTTGGCTGCCCAAGTTATCCCCTGTTATAGTGTGAGGATAATGGATGTTATTTGGGTTGAAACCACTGGACTTAAATATATATAAGCTATCACTAATTGAGTATAATATATGTACTAAATATTTTAGATGTATGTGCTTGATTTAATCTCATGTAATTTTATTCATCCATCACATTCTACCATAGATATGATCTTGAAGAACAAAAACAAAGAACAGAAGCTGTTGAAAATAATGACACAAAATTCAAGAAGGGTTTGTATCAGATATGGGTAAGCTTCTAATGACTTGGATTGGAGACCTGACCTTTGACATATTGTTCTCAGTACCAGGAGAATAACAACCAAAGCACAGTCTGTTTGTGATGTTGATAGGAAAGACTGGACCCCACTATGATGTCAATGTTACTGCCAGCTCTGTGACCATCACACAATGATACAGAATCTCCTAACAATGCATTTTTCAGAAAGCATTCCCATTGTTAAGTATTATATGATTGTATTGATATTCACAGGAATGAAATAAATGTCAAGGATTTTAATTGATAAAAAATAAACAGGGTTACCCAAAAAGATGAAGTCCAGGTTAGTCAGGTTAAGCAGCACAGTTTTGGGTAAATGTTCTAGGAGGGGCTACTCTGGGTTGGTAGAAAAGTTTGAAAGTTAAACTGATAAACATGAATGCTATATGATGACCAAGATTCCACAGCTAGGAAACAAATGAAACAGTTGGTGTCTTGAATGTGACCACTTTGTTTTATTTCCTTCTTACAATATCCATGCATTCAAAGATGTAACAGGTAGAATTTTGACTGAAGGTTTTTAAGTGATGGAAGAAGGTTCATTTACTACCACTACCACTTAATTACTTCACATTAAGTAAAAGGTGCTGGTACCATGCTGTTTTAATTATTATAACTTTATAGTGTAATTTGAAGTTTAAAAGTGTGATACTGCCATTCTTCCTCATTTTTGTCAGGATTGCTTTGGCTATTTGGTGTCTTTTGTAGTTCCATATGAATTCCAGTAATGTTTGTTCCATTTCTTGAAAAATGTCGCTGAAATTTTTATTGGAATTACATTGAATCTGTTGCTTTGAGTAGATAGCAGTTTTGACAATTTTTATTCTTCCAGTCCTTGAGTAGGGAATATATTTCCATGTATATGTGTCTTCTATTTCTTTTAACAATATCTTATTTGTAATTTTATTTACATGGGTCCTTTACTTCCTTTGTTAAGTATACACCTAGCTATTTCTTTTCTTTTTTTTTTTGGTGTGATTATAAATGGTGTGATATTGTGTATTGATTTTATAACCTGCCACTTTATTAAATTGATTTATTATTTTGATACCTTCTCATGGAGATTTTAGGGTTCTCTATGAATGTATATTACCATGTCATCTGCAAATAATGATAGCTTTACTTCTTCATTCCCAGTTTGGATTCCTTTTATATTCTTTCCTTGCCTCACTGCTGTAGCTAGAATTTCCACTACTACATTGAATAGAAATTGTGAGAGTGGACATGTCTATGTTGTACGAGATCTTAGTGGAAAAGCTTTTATTTTTCATCATTGAGAATGATGTTGGCTGTGGGTTTGTTGTTTATCTTTCTTATGATATTAAGGTATGTTCCCTTTATTCCCAGTTTTTCAAGGTTTTGTCATAAATCAATGTTTAATGCTTTTTTAGTATCTATTGATATAATCAATTGGTTTTTATTTTCTCTTTATTAATGTGGTGAATTTTGTTAATTGAGTTTTGAATGTTGAACCACCTCTATACCCACTGGTTTTTGAAAGTATATTTTACATTGTTTTAAATAACTTCCTGACTAAAGAGATTCTCTACAAATCCACTTTACTGTTTCAAGAACTGTTTTGTACTTGAAAGAAATGTGATTAGTTTCATTAATTAAATAAAACTCAGCTATGAAGATAAATAAATAGGTAGTTGCCCTACTTTAAAAAGTATTTGCAGCTATTCTACCCCATAAGATTTCTCAATGTGCTCCTCTTATAGGTAATAAACTGGTCCTTTGACATTTTTCTGCTCCTTTTTCTCCTCTTTTTTTTATCATCTCTTTTTCTTATCCATCCCTGTAAGAATATGACATTCATTTCATCTTATTCCAAGTTCTTGCTACATGGTAAAAATCATACAGACTATCTCAACAAGAGCATATCCTCAAATGCTTTAATGAGACTCTCTGAGCTAAGTAAAAATACTGTCACTAAATACCAAAAGAAAAATTTTAAAAGAAGTTACTATCTCCCACATTATCTTCAGAAATTACATAAAAATGTCAAAAAAAAAAACTATTTTGGACCCCCACCAGAGAAATCAAGAATTTTTTTCAAAACAAAATCATCACTTTTCAAAAGAGAAAATCAGTTTTTTCAATCCTAAATACTAAAAGGATTTGGTTAATTCTACATCCAACTTTATTTTAGTCTTTCCTCCACCCTGCATGTCAACTAGAATTACCAAGGGAGCTTTTAAAAAATACCAATTCCAAATAAATAAATAAATAATACCAATTCCGGGATCTGTCATAGTCCAGTTAAATCAAAACCTCCCAGGTTGATTCCTAGATTTATTGTTTTGTTAATCATTCTTATGAACATTCAGAGTAGAAAACATCTAATCTAAATGAATTACTGTAGTGACAATAAACACTCATTTGTGTACAATATAGTTTTTGGTGTTTATATACAACATATAATTTAATCTCTACAGTAAAAATGTTAGTTTACTTAGAAGAAAACTTATCCAAACTTCCCACTACTTAGTAGTGGTGACATGTCTCAGACCCCATTTTGAAAACCAAATAACTAAAGAAATATAAGTCAATTTCTGACCGCTCTTTTTTGTTATGTTGATCTATTTGTTCCCATACCAGTCTCACAAAAAAAAAAAAAAATTACTACAGTTTTATATATTCTAGAAATCAGGTAATGTAAACTCTCTAGCTTAGTCTTTCTCATGACCATGTTGTATATTGGTTTTTTTTTTTAAGATTTATTTATTTATACAAGAACCGGGGTACGGGCCAGATACGTGGGAGGGTGAGAGGATTCACCAGAGACAAAGCAGGGAACAGAACAAGCAGACTGACTGAAATACACTGCTGAGGGGAGCAGCGGGCGAGACAGGAGAGGCCTGCTGAGCCATGTGGGACCCTTGCCGGCTGGCCGGGATCGAACCAGCACTACAGAAGCTGTGGACAGCTTCATAGCGCTGCGCTCAACTGCCTGCACCACCAGTGGAGGCCCTATTCTGGATTCTTGTATTTCCAAAAATATTTTAATATTATAAATGTTATAAAAGCCTGTTATGGTTATAATTGGGGCTCATGCTTATGTTGGTGGATGAAGATTGCCTTAGTTTTCTTAAAAGGAGCCAATTATTTAATTGCTGAACACTATGGGATGTTCATGATGGGATTTTGTTGTTAGACCCCCTTGCTAATTCGGTACATTCTCTGTGTTGTCATCCTTCAGTTGCTGAGGATATCACTGACAGTGCAGCCTTCTGTGAGTCATCTAGACGGAAAGGGTTAAGGTAATCATGAAGTAATTCTTTATATTCTATGCCTAGTCAAAATGTGAAGTCTCCTTCTAAACAAAGACTGGTAAGAACAGTACAAGGACAAAACTATAATAAATATGGTAGAAATAGTGTTATAAATAGATAAAGGAAAAAACTGTTTCTGGTCAGTCTAATCACTGCGTCCTCATGATTGCTGGGCCTTTCCCTTGAATGGGCAAGGTTTTCGTGAGCAACTTCAGTTAGAGTATACTTCGGAGTCAAACCACATTCTGAGAACTTGAGCACTTCTGTAGTCATTTGGACACTCTTTTTTAATTAATTAATTAATTAATTTATACATGCACTGGGTACGGTCAGAAGCACGGGAGGGTGAGAGAATTCACCAGAGCCAGAGCGGGGAGCAGAGCAGGCAGAAGGACCGAAGTACACTGCTGAGGGGAGCAGCGGGCGGCAGGAGAGGTCTGCGTGCCATGCGGGACCCTCGTCTGGTGGCCGGGGAGCAGCCAGGGATCGAACCGGCGCTGCAGAGGCTGCGGGCAGCTTTGCAACCCAGCGCTCAACCGCTGCGCCACCGGGGAGGCCCTCATTTGGACACTCTTTACCCACAATATATTCTATTTTCCTATGAGTTATAGAGATGAAAGTCTTTGAAAAGTCCATTAAAAGCCTTTTGAAACCCGTGATGGTACTGAACTTGACCTAGCAGGTAAGGTTCCTCAATAACTGCTCACAGTTTTGTTTGTTTTTATCCTAATAGTTGACCTGTTTCCTAACAAATAAACGCAACTTTAAAAAATACATAGTTTAAAAACTTGATCCAGATATATAATCTATTTCATAATACATTTCATAATTTATTTCCATAGCTGTAAAATGCATCAATTTCTGAGACTTGCTTAAAGAGATCTCAACAGAAATGAGTCTGTTTAAGTCAGTAGATACTTTGTCTTTTGACTGAACATAATCCACAGAGAATATTTAAAATAAAGATGCACATGGGTCATGATCTAAGACATCAAAGATAAATAATTTTTTTTTATGTAGCATTATTATGGCTAAGCAATTTTGTTTGAGGCAGCTGCTAGTATGATCCATGGATGCTTTTCAGTGGAACTGTCTGCATCGCCACCATTCCGACAAACCCATATTTAATAAGTGACCGGTCCATTTTAGACACTGCATTCAACATTGGGGATACATATACTAATAAAATAATGTCAGTGCCTTAGATGATTTCAAAGCTAGTGGGAAAGGAATAAGTACTAAAATAATAATAAAGTATGCCAGAATTATGTACAAAGTGTTCTAAGAGTCCAAATGGAGAACAATGAGTACTGCAGGAGAGGTTATATGTATTTGTAGAGAGAGAACAAAGACAGCTTCACCATGAAGTCATATTAGAAAGAGGTCTTTTTTGAGTAGGAGTGGCTAGGAATCCGCAATTAAGAGATAAATGCACTTTATGTTTGGAATAAATTTTAGGATACTTAAGTTATACTCAGTTATAGCACTGCCTTTACAATTATTTTCTTAAAATGCTTATTTAAAAATCTATATTCTGAATCTGTATGTTTTAAGATCACATTAAGTGGTGGTAATTTTTATTGCTATTTATTATTTCTTCATTTCTACCTTTGATAAGGAACTAATAAATCCTGTCATTGACAATGGAAGTACATTGTTTTTTGTTCATTGGGGATCCAAATTGCTGTGAACGTTTTTCTCCTATCCACCAACCTGTAGCAGAGTCTATGGAAAGGGCTGTTGTCCAGGAAATCTTTGCAAGTTCAGTAGGAATCAGGTATATTAGAGCACCATTTTTTAGAGGGTTCTGCCTCCCCAGTAATTCTGGGTAGCTGAATGTTAGCAATCCCTTCCTTTGTTTTTTATTTTATTACTATTATTATTATTTTTTCATAGACGAACTGGGGTGAGACAGGGATTCAGCAGAGACAGATTGGAAAGCAGAACAGAAAGATTTACTGAATTCTGAGAATCTTCTTATTTTCAGCAAAAATTATTTTCCACATTCATAATTCTAGTTTTAGGAAGAGGTTAGTGCTATGAAGCAGATGTTGAGTGTACATACAGGAGTAGAGTTTTGAGTGGAAGAAAGTCAGAGTTTCCTTCCTCCTGGTGATTTTTCTCCTTCATGGAATATTATGACTGGAATGATGACTTCTTAGAAAAAGCTTTTCTGATATAAGACTAATTCCTCCCAATAGTATTATAAATCAGTTTGGCAGTCCTCAGCTCTGTATGAACATTTGGAACCAGATAGGACTAAAGGAAAAAGGACTAAAGGAAGGTAAACTAGCTGCGAACTACACTTAACAGAAAAGATTGAAGAGTGAGATGGATCTTTGATGTTTATGACTCTTCCACTTAAAGTCATTATGTCATGGATTTGGAGAAGGATCCCTATCAAGGAGTAATGTATATGCACTTTGCTGAGCTGTAGCTAGCCTATTGTCATAGTGTTCAGCCACCTTCAGTGATGGGCCAGGTTACACAGGATAGATGCAGTGGAGGATTGGACTCCTAACATCTTGGCAGTATCATTACCAAAGGCAATTAACTCGATAGAGAAGGTGAAATTTAATGCAGGATCTCAAAGAAATGATTCTTTATCAGTTTATTTACACAAATTCTCTCTCTTCTCACCCCCAACATTCCCCCAAATCATTTATATAGGCAATAAATACAATTTATATTAATTAACAAAGCTGTATATATATATATAGGGATTACCTCCCCAAGGCAAGTCAATGACTCCCACCTCTACCTCCCCCTTGCCCCCCGCCACACTACCATTTTTAATGGTTTTGTAAATCTCAGCACATAATTGAGTTATCTTCATTATGGAAAGAGACAAGTTAAGTTACTAATTGATCTTTTCTAGAGAAAAACTCTATAAATGAAGACATTTAAAGATTTATGAATATAGTAACTATGTCTTACTGACTTTGGTACTAATGAAGATTTTAGAACTTAATATAATGTCTGTTGAATGAATAAATGAAAAGACCTTAGAGATTTGGACTTCATCAACATGAACAAAAAACCAGTGTTTTTCAAGTTAACATTTTAAGTTTTTAGTTCATAATCATTCTACTACAAGAGAGTTCTGTTAACTTCCACAGGTACCCATCAGTTTAATTCTGATTTAGAAATGGAGAAATCTCTCATGTCAATGCCTATAGTGCCTTATTGGTGTGTGTAGTTATTCTGACCAAAATCAGAAGAGAAGACTTAAAATTATTCAATACTGGACATATTGAATATAGATTTAATGTAATATACTAATAAATTCAAAGTCTTCAATCAACTGTTGACAGAAATACTGAATTTATCAAATTAAATACAGGTTTATCTTAATAGAAACAAAGAATGCTGAGTTAAGTTGTGTGGGAAAGCAGCAGGGTGGGGAGTATTTTGAGGAGATGTGAGCAGAGTGAAGAGTATATGGGCTGAGATTTCCCAGAAATCACAGCTACTGCTGTTTTCTCAACTTTGGAGTCAAAATTTCTTCAAAGTTGGAAAACATTCAAGAATGTAAGAGCCTCCCTGGTGAGGGAAGGGGTTTAAGACACAGCCTGTGAAGCTGCCCGCAGCCTCTGCAACATGAGTTTGATCCCCGGCCAGGGAGCTACCCACATGGTATTGCAGACCTCTCTTGACTTGCCCACTGCTCCCCTCAGCAGTGTATTTCAGTCAACCTGCCTGTTCTGTTCCCCACTCTGTCTCTGGTGAGTCCTCTCACCCCCCACACCTCTGGCCTGTACCCCAGTTCTTGTATGCATTAATAAATATATCTTTAAAAAAAATAATAATGATGTAAATCCTTATTTTATTTATTTATTTTATTTAAGATTTTTTATTTATACAAGAGCTGGGGTACAGGCCAGAGTCGCGGGAGGGTGAGAGGATTCACCAAAGACAGAGTGGGGAGCAGAATAGGCAGATGGACCAAAGGCATTGCTGAGGGGAGCAGCTGGCGAGGCAGGAGAGGTCTGCCTCGTCATGTGGGATACTCCCTGGCTGGCCGGGAATCAAACCAGCGCTGCAGAGGCTGTGGACAGCTTCACAATGCTATGCTCAACCCACTGCACCACCGGGGAGGACCCAATCCTTATTTTACAGATGAGGAAACTAGACGATCACCTAATTTAAGAAGTTCTATTTGTCCAGCTCAGAAAAATAGTGAGTGTAGTCTTTTGAGTTTTTAATTACTGGTTAAACTACTCATATATCAAAGCTTTCATTTAACTAATCAAAATGAAATAAACAGCAAAAAGATTCTTTTAATTGATTCTGATAGGGTTATTTTACCTTATTCTTCATTTCCCAGGAAGAGGGCATAAAAACTTTGAATTTTATCCCCGTTGCTCAGTGACAGTGCTCAGAAAATGTGGCATTTTTGCCATCATTTTGGTAAACTTTGTTATTTTTATATGGCCATCTGTCCCTAAACTAGATTATTAAGGATATTCTTAACTTGGTTTTTTTTTTTCAATGTAAAAACAGAAAGGAAAAAATAAAAGTACTGGGTCTGTTTTTATGTTATACCTAGATGGGTAGAGGGGGTGGAAGAGGACAAGGAATAGAAAAGGATATGCTTTAAATATTACTGAATTATAAGATAGAAAATAGGAACTTTACAAAGTTAATATTACTTAGGAGACAAAGCCCTGTTAATTTTTTGTTGTGTTAAATCTTCTAAACTATATATAAAAGGGACAAAGTGCTGTTAAATTTTTTTTGTTAAATCTTATAAACTGCATGTACAAATCCTGTGATTTGCCACTGCATATATTATATGGTTTAGTTTTCACTGACACATACAATGTTCAAGCATTTTGGAATAATAATTATCTGATAATATCCTGCCCCCAAAAATATATATATTTGTAAGAGAGGTTCTTTTAAAAAGAGAAAATATAAATTATATGCAATTGTGCCATCTAAAGATATTTTTCTTTTCATTTACTATGGATTTTTGCTGTTAGAAATGATGTTTGAGAAAGTGGTATCAGAAAACTTGAAAATGTTTGTGACATACAAAGTTAAAATAATCCAATTTATAAAACACAATTTTGGGTGAAGTAAGCTTATTTTTTCTCTATTCCTTTTGTAAAGTTTAACTAAACAACTTCCTGTTCTTTCTATCCAAGGGAACAAAGAACTGGTAACCTAGCAAAAATAAAGCTTTTGGATCATAATCCCCCTATTTCAGCCAAGCGCCACAGAAAAAATAAAAACAGTGTTCTATCTTCAACCCCATCTGCAAAAGCTCAATGGGGAGCTTAGATTTCCACTCTCCCCTGGATATAATGAGATGCCCCAATCTTTTCATCAGGGTGGTATCATAGATGGTTTTGTAGGGAGCTGGGACTTCCATTTCCAATTAGTGATAACCAGGCACTGTCCTCTATGGTTTCAGTGGCATCCATGTAAGGAAACCAGATTTCTACCACCATCCATATCTATCAGACGCCCTCCTTCTCCCAGTCAGAGTCAGAGGAGCAAAACAGAGAAGCTAGAGTGTCCACTATAGTACAGTGGTAAGGAGCCTTCCCACATTGCAGAGTCAGTGGAAGCGATTTGGGAAATACAGGAGTTTTGACTAGATTCTGCACATTTTGTACATTATGTTGCGAGATTTTAAGCAGACTTCCTTTGATCTGTGAAGGGTGAAAAATCTCTGTTCTCTACTCAAACTTCTTTGACTTTCTGACAGAGAGGAACACCTTATTATGCTAAACAAAAGTGGTTTTCATGTTCTCTACTAAGAGCGTGGTGACACTACCCTGACTGTGAAAGCAGGAACTAGGAATCTCAGCTTAAATGAGAAAAGAGAATTAATATGTAATACTCAGCTGACACAGATTTTGAGATTAATTGATACAGATTTCAAAGTGGCCGCCATAAATGCAGCTTAGCAAACAATTACAATCATGCTTGATACAAAAAAGAGATTTTTTTTTAAAGGTTTATTTATGTATTTATTGATACAAGTACCAGGGTACAGGCCAGATGCGCAGGAGGGTGAGAGGATTCTCCAGAGACAGAGCGGGGAACAGAACAGGCAGACTGATGTGATACACTGCTGAGGGGAGCAGTGGGCCCGGCAGGGACTCTCGCCAGCCTCCCGGGATCGAACTGGCACTGCAGAGACTGCGGACAGCTCCACAGCGAGGCGCTCAACCACCTATGCCACCAGGGGAAGCCCAAAAAAGAGAAGATTTTAATTTATTTTATTTTTTTTTGTGGGACCCTGGCCGGCGGCCAGGGAATGAACCAGTGCTGCAGAGGCTGTGGGCAGCCTCTCAGCCCAGTGCTCAACCGCTGTGCCACCAGGGGAGGCCCCAGAAGAGAAGATTTTTAAACAGAAAATATAGCTGAGATAAAAAACTCAGTGGATAGGCTTTACAGCAGAATAGAGCAAACAGAAAACAGACCGGTGAGCATAATAGAAATGACCCACTCTGAACAACAGAGAGAAAATAGAAGACTGATAAAGAAAACAAAAACCCCAGGATTCATAGGGTTTATATATATATATATATATATATATATATATATAAAAACCTTTGTGTCACTGGAATTCTAGAAGGGGAACAGAAAAGAAAAGAAAATGGGGTTGCTTTAAAAAGACATAAACATACACATTCGAGAAATAGAGTGAGCTCCAAACAGGTCAAAACCAAAGAAAACTTGTGTCTCAGCCTTAATTATAATATCCTCTCTCCTTCAGTTGGTCCCTTATAATAGAGATTCTTTTTTAATTCTTTTAAGTTTTAGTGAGTATATAAATATAAGTAGAAACTCTATAGCTATTCTAGTAGATTAAAGATAGGCCCAAACCTCTCATTTTCCTCATTTTGAGGGGTAGGGTTTATTTTTCCTCTCCTAAATTGAGTTCTGTGACTGCTTAGTTCACGAAATGCAAAGGAAGCAACAGTGTGCCAATTCCATGTCTCACCTTTAAATGGAGTAGCTGCTTGTGTTCATTTCTCTTGGAATGCCCACAAGAGGGACACTCTCTCAGAACCGGTCTAGCAGGCTGTGAGAAGGCCAAGTGCCAGGGGGACATTGGAGCTCCCAACCACCTGCATAAACTGCCATCTACACGAGAGCGCCCCTTGAACATTCCAGCTCAGTTGAGGCCCAGATGACCGCAAGCCCAGTCAACATGATGCAGTGCCTCAGAACTGCCAAACTGAATCCAGTCAATGCACAGAATTGTTACAAACAATGAAACCGCTGTTTCAAGACAGGAGTTTTGAGTCCCTGTAATATATAGTAGTAGATAAATGACATAAAACTAATAAAAGCCATTAAAGATAAAAAAAAATAAAAGCAAAAGCTGTTAGAAAATGTAACTATTATAAAATTGCCTGATGACTTGGGAAATGTTGAAATTTTTATGATAAATTGAAATGGCTGCAAAAAGAGAAAAAATATGACTGATACTGTTTACAAAGATGTAAGACTGTTTAATAAAATATGGAACAATTTACGAACTCAGGACGGGTTCCAACTTAGCACAGTTGGCCCAAGAAGTTAAAATATTTAACAGTATTACCTAAATCCATGAGCAGATCCCCAAGACCAGCCCCAAAGATCCATGACTGAATGGTTCAAATCTAGAACAAGGACTACAGATTGTCTTTCAGACTGTTTGCCTGTAAAGTCATTAAAGTAGTGAGTGTGAAATAGTACTTCTTCCTGACTGACCCTAGAAAGAGATTGACCAGCAAGAAAGCATCATGGCTTTGGTTATAGTATGAGAAGTGGCATGGCACCATCCCTCCGCCTTACAGGAAGGGATGTCCACATTAAGACGTCTGAGGCTGGAGAGAAATCTGCTGCAAAACTTAAGAGTCCTGCCGTACTGAGATAGGACCTCAGAAGCAGGATCTGGGTGTGGAGTGGAGTTTACACTGGAGAGACAAGCAGTAGCACAGGCTTCTGCTCAGCCTTAGTATGTCCTACCCTACACCAAGATGCTATTACTTGAGGCATCTGGGGTACCCTCCCCCACACTTCTCTCTCCAACTGCCTTCACAAACAAGGAGAATCCAAAAAATAAAGCCACGACACCACCTGCTGGGGAAAAAGGTAATTCACATGTGAAGGAAAACAGTTCTGGGAACTTAGGCTAGAAAGGCTGAAGGAGAAAGACGAAACAGCAAGGCCAACATTAAGACACTGAATTGGAACAATTAACGGACAAAAGTTTAAAAGAGCGATCATAAAGAAACTAAGTGAAGTTCCAGACTTTATTAACCACAGAGGCAGGTTCAGGATATAGAAAAGCTCTTAGAATAAAAGAAATTTATTATCAAACAATTTGAAGCTATTAAAAAAGAATAAGCAGAAATGAGGGATAAGAGGTATACAATGCAAAAAAGGAAAAAGAACAACATGGAAAGTACAGCAAATAGACTTAATCTTGAAGAAGAAAGAAGATACTATTTACATTGAGTAGATCTTCCATCGACTAATCTATTTATGCCACATTATATATATGTAATTTGCTATGTCTGATATTTGTGTGTTTTTCTGTTGGATTTCAGCGAGTTAAAATTTTGTTTAAACCATTGAATCTTTCACTTTTTATTTAATTTTTTGTAAATGTTTAACACTAAAATGTCTATCTAAATGATTTAGGGGCTCTGTATTAATGATGACTTTTATCTCCACGATTTTGGCCCTTTTACATTGTATAACATTCTCAAATTGGTCATATTAGTTTTTCCTTTTGACTTAGTTCCTATATTTGTGTACTCATTTATAAACTCACAGATTTAATATTTTGGAATTCACACTTAGATACACATCTTTTAAATCTGCATTGTACTTTTACTCAAACCCATGATGCTTGAATTTTGCAGCTAAGGAAAGATTTACTTGATCAAGATCTAGATGGGAATTTGTAGTGAGGACACTGTCTCCCATGAAATAGAATAACGTTGTAATAAATTTTAATAAATGATATAATCCCACAGAAGAATTCCCCAGATTAGCAAATCGCATGGCCATATATTTTCCATACAAATATTTTTAAAGATTTATATAATCTAGCCAACATCAGTAACTTATTTTAGTTCTATCTCTCAGAGAAAATCTTGTGTAAGCAAGCAAATTTTCCATGTAAGATGAATTAGTTTTCTTGCATTTGCTGATATGCATATCACACTCAATGAAGCATTTATAAATATAAAATTTACAAATACATTTTAATTATAAATATATTCTCAATGACATAATAATCAGATAATTAGAAATGCTACCACAAAAGAAAAACACCCAATCTGTAAAATAATATTTAAAATTAGAGTATTTTTTTTTAAGATTTATTTGTTTATGCATATAAGAACTGGGTATAGGCCAGAGATGTGTTTAGGGGGTGGTGAGAGGATTCACCAGAGACAGAGTAGGAAGCAAAACAGACAGACTGACTGAAATATACTGCTGAGGGGAGCAGCGGGCGAGACAGGAGAGGTCTGCTGTGCCATGTGGGTTAGCTCCCTGGCTGGCTGGGGATCGAATTTGTGCTGCAGTGGCTTGCGATAGCTTGATGGCGCTGTGTCTAACTCCTGTGCCACCTAGAGTATTATTTTTTTAAATGGTACAAAGGAAAGTGTTTATGATAACAATTATTCTTTTCTACTTTTTTCATGCTTCCTTCTGTTTTATTTGTGACTTTGAAAAAGATAACAGTTGTACTAGGTTAAACACTTTTCAAATGAAAGTAATATTTCCATACTACTTTTCCACGTAGGATACCTCAAACTGGAAGAGAAAACACCATGCTATTTAAATGTTTCTTTGAAATTTTACCAAAAAATTACATTATACTTTATCTATAAATTTTGTCCTCTATCCCAATTTAGAGTACATTTTAAAACTATATACCAAAAACTGCCATGTCTTCCCAATTATAGTGTTTTAATGTTCAATCTATATTTAATTTATACTTTAAAATAAGTTTTGCTCTAGGTTTGTTTACAACTCGTTACCTTTTGTTGATTTTCCTGAGTTTTTTTTCCAGTTGAATTTTTTTTAAATTTATTTATGCATACAAGAACAAAGGTACAGGCCAGAGGTGTGGGAGGTGAGAGGATTCACCAAAGACAGAGCAGGGAACAGAACAGGAAGATCGACGAAGTATACTGCTGAGGGGACCATCAGGCAAGTCAGGAGAGGTCTGCTGCACCATGTGGGTTGCTCTCTGGCCTGGGATCAGGGATTAAACTCTTGCTGCAGAGGCCACCAACAGCTTCACTGGCTGTTGTGAGGCTGTTGTAAGGCTGTTAACCCCTTGCACCACCAGGGAGGCCCTCCAGTTGAAATTTTAATACATAATTAAACATTTTCAAGTGTATCTGAAAGCAAGTCTACCTATTCAAGTATTTTAATGAAATCTAATCAGTGAGTTATAGTGTTTTCATCAGGATAAAAAAAGGTCAAGGTTTCAAGAGGCAGATCTCCAAAACAATTGTTTTCTATCAGATTTTATGGAAGATAACTCAGAAAATTCTCAAACAATAGGCCAACAAAATGTCAAAACAAATGTTAACTTTGATCATATGTATAAACAATTCAAATTTGTGTGAACCAACCAAAGTGTGCCAAATAAGTTCCAAATATTTGAAATACGGTGTTTTCTGATTTTCTGTTTTTCTTAATAGCTCATAGATGTTTTTTCAACTATACTTTTTTCTCTTATTTATGAAAGAAAGTGAAATTCTTGTAAGTTGACATATTTTCATTTGCTTTCCAGACATAACTTACTGTTCATTAATTTTATATTACGCAAAAGAGGCACAATTTGAACAATAGCATCTGGGGATTGAAGATGTATCAAAATTATGAGAAAATTTAGTCTAAGTAACTTCACTGATACAACTCAGCTAGTTAGAAAATTACATAAACTTGGAAAGCACCTCTCTTATCTCCTGTTTGTTTGTTTTTTTTTTTTTTCCCACTGTATTATCAGGTAAATTAGGAATCTGCACTGAGGAAATAGACTCATCATCAACCCTTTGTTGAGGGCTTCATGCCACACCTTGATTTCACAGCGTCATTTTATTAGGTCATTTAATCTCAAAGCTTCCATAAGGTAGCTGACTACCATCATTCCATCCTTACAAAGGAAATACCTGAGGCTTTAGGAGATCAAGTTCCCAGATGGTAAGGCACAGATCTAACTGACATCTTTTGCCTGGATGTGTTTGGTGTTAAAGATCTTAGGATAATTTATAACCAGTGTTTTTTTCTCCCTCTCATCCCGTATTTTAATTTGTTGTCTTTAGATTACACACTTTATCCCTAAAATCCAATGTGGTTGAATGTATCATGTCAATCACAGTTTTAGCATTTGCACCTTTGTTTACTTCCTTTCTTACTGCCAAAGTGTCAAGACTCAGTCAGTATTTAGCTATTTTGTGTTTGTTTGTTTTAATTAATCTTTTTGAGATGAAAAGACTCATTCAACAATCCTATCCAACATACTTAAAATTTTTTTCTTTACATTTGAGACCCTGTTCTGAGTTTTGACATTTCTAAAAACATTTTCTTTGTCTGACTCCAGAAATTCTAGAGATTTGGCCCTAAAAAGATGTGAATTTATGTAATTTTATGTATCTCTTATATAAGCAGTACAAATTTAACTAAAGCACATTTAAGAACATTTACCAAACAGTAGTTTTGAGAAATATGTGATAGCAATTATTTTTAAAATACTGAAAACAAGCCATGTTCTAAATGTGCTAGAGCTTGAATGTTTCCTATCAACCCTGTACATTCTCCAGATCACTTTTCCTTCTTTCCAAATTCTTTTTCTTTTCTAAGAAAAGCTGTAAAAGAGAATAGGCTATACCCACTCTTTCTATTATGTTTTATTTTCTTTTATTACTAACCAACGGCTATCTAGTTTTGGTTTCTGACATATAACAACTTTATAACACAACCTTATCACAGACAAATCTAGAGGGAGAATGGCTCTTGTTTTTCATTTCTTCTTTATGATTTTTGACATTTTGAATACCCTAATTTCTTTTTTTTTTTTAATCTTAAATTTTATTTTTATATTCCCCCATACAATTGCAAACGCCCCATTCTGACCCCAATCCTTCCCTCCCGCCCCCCACCCCCCAAAAAGTGTCTCTGGTTCATAGTTTTTTGTTGATTTTGATTTTCACTTTCTTATATTCATTTTCCTGGTCCCTTATTTAAGTTTTCTAGATTCCTGCTATGAGTGAGACCATCCGGTATTTTCCTTTTTCTTTCTGGCTTATTTCGCTGAGCATGATCCCTTCCAGCGCCATCCATGTTGCTGCAAATTGCATGTGTTTATCTTTTTTGAATGCTGAGTAATATTCCATGGTATATATGTACCACATCTTCTTGATCCAGTCATCTACTTTTGGGCATTTGGGTTGTTTCCAAAGCTTAGCTATTGTAAACAGTGCTGCTATAAACATAGGGGTGCAGGTGCTCTTTGGAATTGATGTTTCTGTGTCCTTTGGGTAAATACCTATGAGTGGAATTGCTGGATCATATGGAAGCTCTATGTTTAGTAGGTCCAGAAATCTCCACACAGCTCTCCATAGTGGTTGGACCAGTTTGCACTCCCACCAACAGTGCAGAAGAGTTCCTTTTCCTCCACACCCTCGCCAACATTTGTTGTTGCTAGTTTTTTTAATATGTGCCATTCTCACTGGTGTGAGATGGTATCTCATGGTAGTTTTGATTTGCATTTCCCTGATTACAAGTGATGTTGAACATTTTTTCATATGTCTGTTGGCCATTTGCATTTCCTCTTCAGAGAAGTTTCTTTTCAGCTCTTCTGCCCATTTTTTGACTGGATTATTTTCTTTGTTGTTGCTGAGTCTCATGAGCTCTTTGCAGATTTTTGTGATCAGTCCTTTATCATTAGTGTTGGGTGCAAAAATGTTCTCCCAGTTGGTGGGGTTTCTCTTTGTTTCTGTTATTGTCTCTTTTGCTGTGCAGAAGCTCTTTAATTTGATGTAGTCCCAGCTGTTTATCTTTGCCTTCACTATCACTGCTTTGGGTGATGTGTCTGTAAAGATGTCTTTGATGTGCAAATCCCGTAGTGTTTCGCCTATATTTCCTTCTATGTATTTTATGGTTTCAGGTCTTATGTCTAGTTCTTTAATCCATTTTGAGTTGATTTTTGTGTATGGTGTGAGGTAGTGGTCAAGCTTCATTCTTTTGCATGTAGCGACCCAGTTTTCCCAGCACCATTTATTGAACAAACTTTCTTTGCTCCAATGCATAGTCTTTGCTCCTTTGTCAAAGATTAGTTGACCATAAATCTGTGGGTTTATTTCTGGATTTTCTATTCGATTCCATTGGTCTGTATGTCTGTTCTTGTTCCAATACCATGCAGTTTTGATGATTATGGCTTTGTAGTATAGTTTGAAGTCTGGGAGTTTGATACCTCCATTTCCTTCTTTTTTTTTCAGTAGAGCTTTGGCTTTGAATACCCTAATTTCTGAAGGACTCCTTTCTCTTGAAGTTTGTGATAGTCTCTGGATTTTGTTCTATGTAATTTTCTTGTCTCTTTTGAGGCTTTCCTATGAGTTAATAAACATCAACATCCTGATTTTTTTTCATATTCTCCTAGTAACAACTCATTATATACTTATATTTTATTAATGTTTATGAGTCATAATTATCAAATCTAAAATTTTAATCAAGACCTAGTTGTTAAGCTCCAGACAATAGTGATCCTCTCTTATTGGAATTGGAATTTACATGCACTATTTAATCCAAATACTGGGAAATATATTTATATTTATATTTGTTCAACATATTCAAACTAGTTGTCATTATTTTTCAATTCTAGCCCTTTAATATCTTTCCCAAAGGTATGCTCCAAACTTTCCATTACTACTATTGCAGCCTAAATTCAGAATGATCCAAAATTTAAAATCCTTTCAAACCAGTAGAAAAAACCCTGAAAACAAAATGGCACAGCACATTTGTTCTGATCTAGCAAGAGTGGAATAAGTCTCAATATGCTCTTTATTTTATATCCTTCTCTCCTCCTGTTGAAATTTCTGGATTCTTCTTACTCTGAGGCTTAACAGAAATACATTTAAAACAACGCCTTCCTTTTCCTAAATTAAAAAAAAAAAAAATTCCAAAAGGGCTACAAGTCTATGATTCTCTTGGCAAACTACATGAATGGACAACAGATCATTGGTTGCTGGGGGTTAGGGAAAAAGGGAGGAGATGGCCATAAAGGAGTCACACAATGGAAATTTTAGGATAGCAGTTATTCTCTACAGTACTGTTGGCAGATGACAGCTCTCTCACTGTCAGAAAATGAATTTACAAGTAAGCAAATAGGAGAAAGAAATAAATAAATTTTGTGCTGCTGGATTAGAGTTGGAGATAACAAGATAAGCTGATGTTTATTTTCAAATATATACAGAAATAAATATAGATATGTGTACAAATGCATAGGTAGTTTGTATACAAACACATATTTCCTGGCTCTGTCTGCTGAAAAGACCTATAAGCAGTATCCTAGTAGCAATAAATAAACATGTATTCCCTAAGTCTTAGTTTTCTAAATATGATTCTCTAATAAAAAGGATTTAGGTTCTTTGGAAAAAGATCAATACTGGGATAGTCAGAGAAAATGCAAAATAACTCTAGAGCATTATATAATACTAAAAGTATGGAAATGCTCGAAGAGAGAGGGAAAAAAAAGGAAAGTATGCAAAAGGACAAAAAGATCTACCTGAGGAGTTCCCAGTGGCCAATGCTAGAAAAAAATTGAACAAAGCAAATAGTAATATTATTGGATTATAATCTCTCAAATCTATACTGATATAAATGAATGATTGCATAAATGAATAAATAGGGGGGAGGAAAGAGACAAATCTTCCTTACAAAAGAATTGCAAATAATAGATGTAGAAGAAATAAAGGAAACAGAAAATCACCATGAGAACATCACAGTAATAATGTATATACTACAAATATAATTTAATTTGAAAATATATAAAGACACAAATGTATAGGGAAAAGACTAGAAAGCAGTAGATTGGGTTAATAGTGTTTATCTTGAATAGTAGAATTACAGATGACTTTTCCTTTTTTTTTTATACTTTCCTTCAGTAAACATGGGTTTTATTAACAGAAAAAAATAGCAATAAAACAAAAGTAACTTCCATAGTTGTCATTGTCTAAATCCTTCCTCACGTGGACCGCTATCAAGTTGCCTTGGGTGCCAACCAATTCTGGCATGGGCAGTGGGTCCCTATGGAGAGCCAGATTGATTCTAGAGTGCAAGTGTCACAGGTTTGAGGATATGTCAAAAAATCATCATGGATAATTAATAACCAAAAACTAGGAAACTGAATGTAGAGACTCAAATCCAAAGGTAAAGCAGGTGTCTTCAAAGAAGGAGCAAAGGGGCAGAGCCAGGTAGAAAAGAAAGGTTGAGAACAGGGCCAAGTTAGTAAGGAGTTGATGGAGTCTTAAAGATTGCCATGAAATTCTAAAAAAGGCTCACTTTCATTTGAGTTACTCATTTTCAGGAGATGAAGTTTTACTTAAGTTTGTGTTTAGGTAGCAAGGAGAGAGAAAGAAAGCTTATTTTAAAATACCTAATTTATTTTTGTAATTGTCTAATGTACCTTGGAAAACACTTGTATTTCTTGTCTTTTTCTTTCTGCTATATCCACATCTGCCAACATTCTTGATGGTCTAGTTCAAGTTTGACGTCCTCCCTGAAAACTTCTGCTGTCTCCCAAATGGATGTGATTTCTCACTCCTTCTAAAGTGCTGCACATTTTATTTATTCGATTTGTAAAGAACACAAGTTTGTCAGTGCAGTGAAATACCAAACTAGCCTTTCAGAATTGAAAACTTACAGAAGCTTGGGTTGACATATATTATGCTGCTTTATATGACACAGTGTGTGTAACTTTTAGCGAACAAGCTGAATGACAAATGTAACAAACACACACATATCTATTAAGAGAAAAATGGTAAGGCAGGTTGTCATCCACTGCAAATATATTCCTCTTGGATACTGTACTTTATCTTGGTAGTTAATACTTTCCTGCTTGCTTTTTTTTTTTTTTAAAGATTGATTTATTTATGCATACAAGTCCTGGGGCACAGGCCAGAGGCGAGGGAGGGTGAGAGAATTCACCAGAGCCAGAGCAGGGAGCAGAGCAGGCAGAAGGACCGAAGTACACTGCTGAGGGAGCAGCGGGCTGCAGGAGAGGTCTGCGCGCCATGCGGGATCCTCCTCCGGTGGCCGGGAAGCAGCCGGGGATCGAACCAGCTCAGCAGAGGCTTCGGGCAGCCTCGCAACCCAGCGCTCAATCGCTGCGCCACCGGGGAGGCCCACCTGCTTGCTTTTTGACCCATAAATTATTCTTTAAAAGCTGGCCTACTTCCCACTGTCAGAGTTTACACATTAAATTATATTCTAGAATATTTCCTTTACTAGCCTGGTAAGATTTAATTTAGGCCTTCATTTTTCAGTTAATCATCTCACAATAACACTGCTGAGATTAGGACAGAGGAAGGAGGTGAGATCAACAGTAGCAGCAAATCATGGACATTGCTGACTTTCCTCACATTACACAGATTTTAAAATGAATTGAATGATATCAGTGTTTCTGGTTGCCAAACTTTTTTTTTTCTTCTGGGATGTGTTGGTGTTTATGTGAGTGTTGCTATTTCTGATTACATTGTATTGCCTCTAATACCCTATAAATTGACTTTCTTATTGATTGATGATTAACTTTATATGCTCTGAAATGAACTTTTGCCCTCACACACAACGTTGTAACTCTCTTTATAAACTCTTACTTGATTTCTTCCTGAGGGAAGCCCAAGGACACCGTCAGCTCAAATAAACACAACTATTGTATTCACACAATTCTGCCACTTAAGCAACGTCTTCCTTCTAGCATATGAGATTCATTCAAATTTTCTCTACCTCCCACATCCAATGAATCAAATTCTCACAACACATACACAAAAATAATTGAACAAGTGAGATGCAAATTACTAGGATTTTACATGATGGTAAATAATACCCATTTTCTTTGTTCAATGAGAAACCAATTAAGAAATAAGGTGTTCAGGGCCTCCCCTGGTGGCGCAGCGGTTGAGCGCTGGGCTGCGAAACCCGGCAGCCTCTGCAGCGCCCGTTTGATCCCCGCCTCACCAGGCGAGGGTCCCACATGGCGCACAGACCTCTCCTGCCGCCCTCTGCGCCCCTCAGCAATGTACTTCGGTCCTTCTGCCTATTCTGTTCCCTACTCTGGCTCTGGTGAACTCTCTCGCCCTCCCGTGCTTCTGACTGTACCCAGTGCATGTATAATTAAATAAATAAATACATCTTAAAAAAAAAAAAGAAATAAGGTGTTCAAAAGTGGAGATTATAAGACTGTCTTGGCGTAGTGCAAGCAATGTGTTAACATTGCAATACGTTTAGCTCTAAAGAGCTAAACACAGAAGTGCCTAAGTCAATGAGACATCAGTTTTCACTTCATCTGATGCAATCTGGAGAAGGATAAAGCAGAGAAAAATGTGGCCACTGTTTCTATCAATAGAAGCTGGAGGAAGGGGAAAGAGGGAGGAAGTCAAATGTTAAACTCTAGCCATAGGGTTTGGTAGCATCCATTCTGCCTATTCAAAGCAATTTAAAAGCTATAATTCTACCTCTTGACTTTTTCTTACAGCAAACCCAGCTGTAATCAAACCACATTCTGAGGTACCTCATTATACCCTGTTGGGGAAAATGGCTCAGTTTTCAGTTTCTACCCTGTGGTTGTGATTGTGTCACTACCTTCTGCTGCAGAACTCTTGCCTGGCTGACTTATCAATGACACTGGTGTAGGTTTAGCAAATTCAATTCTCTTTTTTTGAAATATGGAACTTGAACAAAGCCACATACATAATGAAGGTTACTAGCACTGAGATAACAAACATAAATACTCAAAAGAAGATTCAGCTGTTGCTGATACCAAAAATCCTGAGCCACCTTTGTCTCCAGACTTTGTCCAGTTTGGAAGTTGGTTCAATGTTTTTCACTTTTGTGTGCTATTTTAGTAATCCAATAATTTAAATTTTCTTGCTTGAGTAAGACAGAGTAATTCTTAATTATCTCACAGTTATGCATTGACCTACCTTATTTGTCTACTTCATGCCATTAGATAAATTTCTATTTTAAGATCTTAACTGTTACAGTTCTGTACTTTAGTCTTCTCACACAGGTGAGTTTAAAAAAAAAAGGCAAATGAACTGTTTTTATATCTAAGTCTGTGATCAATTTTTTTTGGTGTGTAAATAAGTATGAATTTAGTATAGTCATAAATTAGTGAGAAAAAAGAATAGGTGGGATACACAAACAATTGAAGTATATATATAATCTGTTCTGTATATAGAATTTAAAATGTGGAAAAATATTCTTAGAAGGAAAGGTCATAAAATCTTGAGTCCATTCTCAAATCCAGTGGAAACTTGTGAAATCTTGGTACATAAGACACAGCTTCAAACCAGCTCTTGGTAAGGTTGCACACTGACTCATATAGCATTTATACAGTCGTTCGGGCTGCGGTCTGAAACTCCAAGACTTTGATTAAAGCTATGACCTCTACAACAGAGACATTTTCTTATTACTCAAATTAATTCAGGGCTATTTTGAAGTGCAAAATAGCATTTTAATCAATTATTTTACATCCAAGTCCACTATTATAATTTAGTCTTTGGGATGATTATTTACATCTTCTTTAGAAAAATAAGCAATGTGATACAACAATGAAAAGCATGAAATTTTTTAATTTTTTCAAATCTTAAGTTTCCTGTGTTTTGGCTATTCCTCCATTTTATAGTCTGGTTCAGGTCACCCTGGCAGATTTCCACATCAGTGTAATGCTCTAAGATTCACAGGATTTCTGCTTAATGGATGACTATTTATTTGTATCTCTTTGGTTAACTTTGTTCTGTGGCTGAGCAGCTGTTTCCTCCTGATTATGAAACTAGGCTGGGTTAAATTAAAATGACATTGCCATTTTGTTTCTCCTTCTACTACTGCTATTATGTGGGAGGCAAAACAACGCCAGGCATTTATTCAACAAATATTTATCCAGACTTTACTGTATGCCAGAAATTGAGGACAAGGTTGTTAACAACAAACACTGCAATTCCTGAGTGCATAGAGCTTGTGGTCTAGAGGAAGTGAAATGGTGATCTTCACTACTCAAGCAGGTCACCGAGCTGTGGGGGCCCATCTCCAAGTTAAGAATTTTTTAGGGATTCTGTTTACCTATTTTTAGCCCCAAACACCATCCCATTTTTGATTACCTTTATTTAGATGAAATATTATTGTATTGCAAGATGAATACAAAATCATTCTCTTAATCTTTGCCATTTATTTTGGTCACTATTTCAACTATCCTTTAAGAATGAGTCATACAGAAACAAATTTTAAATTTTATAAATAAGTTTATCTATTTTACAAATATTTTAAAATGGAAATTACCTTATGGCTTTTATCACTTTGAATACATATAAACATTTGTTTGTTTATAAAATTTTGGACCATAATAGCAAATGATTTCAGAAGAAAAACATCGTTGTTAATCAGCCATCCAAAGAAGACCAGTATTAAGATTTTTATACATCTTTCCAAAATGTTTAGTAGATAAACACATACTCTTAAGGGAACACACATAGTCTTCTCTTCTCTTTTTCATTTAAATAACTAAAATTATTTGATGCTATAAGTCACCTTTAATCTGCCTTTATCACAGAACATATATCATGGAAATCTTTATATTTCAAAAATTATAGGTCTATAGCATTATTTTAATGGTTGCATTATCATCCATTTCATAATTATTATACCCAGTTTTCATTGTGTTTGTTTTTTATTTTGAACATTCTGTGCTTTGGAAATCTCATTCAGATAATTCCTAGTTCCTTGAAAGACAGTCTCTTTTTATAAATTTTTCATTTATTTGTATTCTTTAAGTACTAATAGAAGTTCATCTAGCCCATTATTATTTAATTAAGTAAGCGTAAAATTGGAAATAATTACACATCAGTGCCGAATTATGAAGTAACATCAATTTCATGCTTTTTCTTTTCCCTTAGTAACAAACACTGGTAATTTGGATTTTGCATTTTTCTCTGGTTACTTTCCATTAGTTTCAAGCTGTTCTCTTTCCAAATTTAGTAATGTTTATTCCAGAATGAATGTATTAAATCTGAACTGTTTCAATAAAGCAGCCAATCCTCAAAGTCAGAATTAAGAGAAATGCAAACATACCACCCATTGAGGAACCAAGGTATTACCAAGGTAATTCTGTCATCCGTCTCTTTGTTACACAATGTGAGATTTGGCCTTCTTGTCTACTTGTTTCCCAGGTTGCAACCAGGAGAAGGAAAGAAGAAAAGTTATCCCCCATACACACTCAAGCAAACTCACACATAAAAGCGAAAGTATTGAGAATTTATTACTGATTCATATCTAGTCCTTGTCTCCCACTCCTTGGTATTTTTGTAAAGTCAGTGACTTTATTTTTCCCCCATCACTACCCTTTATGTCCCCTTGTCCCTTCCCCCCACTCTCTCTTAATCTCAGAGCACTTGTGATGTTTATTGATGTTCACTGGTTTTTGAAATCATCTTATGTTATTGAATTGCCGGTCATGTAAATGTCCAATATTTGTTTTTATTGTTCCCACTTTTTGTTACATATAATTCCCTAAACTCCTTCCATTTTGTTGAAAGTCACTGCATTTCATCCTTATGGCTATATATACTAATCTATGGTGTGGATATACCACATCTTTTTTTTAAGATCCAATAAAATACTTTGTTAAGAAAATGTTAGTTTAACTATAATAGTCTCTGTTGGTCCATCAGTGGAGAAACATTATTGCAGCGGCAGGAATGGACACAGTGCAGGTTTTCTGATCCAGCAGACCGGGTAAAGGAGGAGTCAGAGTCCTCAGTGGCTTTGCAGGCTTTTATTGGGATTTACCCGGTACACAGCAGGCAGGGGTGCTGGGGGGCCGGGAGGCTGGCAGGCCTCCCAGCCCCCAGCAGGTCTTCACTCTGGGATCTCCGGCCTTCTCTCAGCTTCTGCTGCTTCTTAGCTTCTCTTTCGGCTTCTACTGGCCTCCCACTGATGCCGCCCTTAAAAGCCCAGTCTCAGCCCAGGTGAATCCCATCTACCAAAGCCCACACCCTACTCCAGGTGCCCGCCATCAGGCATGCATTCAGGACCGCAAGGATCCTTCATCTATCCTGATGGTGGGAGGGCAGAAAAGCCTGACATTTTTCCTTACCCTACAATTATTTATAAAGTGGCTTATATAATATCACATTTATTTTGTAAATCAGCTCATTTAGACAAAGAATTACCACTTTATTACCATTTTATTCTAATTTGGGGGATAAGGTGGTGTGGGGAGATCACAGATAATAAATGTAACATAAATAGAAGCATTAATGTGACTTCATATAATACAAGTTAAATAATAGAAAAAAATGATCTACTACATGATTTTATTTCCTATTTGTAGGGTAAGGTAAAAAATCAGGCTTTTCTGCCCTCCCACCATCAGGATAGATGAGGGAAACCTGTGATCCTGAATGCATGCCTGATGGCGAGCACCTGAAGTGGGTGCACCTGCGCTAAGACTGTGCTTTTTTAAGGGTGGCATCACGGGGACGCCAGTAGAAGCTGAGAAAGAAGCTGAAAGAGAAGAAGCCCGAAGCAGAAGCAGAGAACGCCAGAGAGCCCAGATAGAGTGAAGATTTGCTGGGGGCTGGGGGGACTGCCAGCCTCCCAACCCCCCTGCCTGCCACGTACCCACTGAACCCCAATAAAAACCTGCAAAACTACTGAGGACTCTGACTCCTCCTTTACCTGGTCTGCATGGGATCAGAGAGCCTGTACTGTGTCCTGTCCAGCCCCTTACAATTGGCGTAAGTCGGCAAGATCCATGTGGACGGATATTGGCGCCCTCTGAAGACCTGGAGGGACTAAGAAGAACAGACTGCCTGTGATGACGCTGGAGGCGCCATGGCAGCACAGAAGGTGGACACTGTCCAGGAGCTGCTGGACGAGACCTCGGCTGGAGGAGGAGATGCCCGAAAGGACCAGCCAACGACACCCAAAAAGACCAGCCAAAGACCCCTGAGGCAGCAAGAATCATCAGCAAAGAGAGGACCAAGATTTGGAGCTCGCCAGTGCTGATTCAGGGAGAAGCCAAGAGACTTGGACTGATGGACTGACAATTGAACTTGGACTGACAATCCCACAAGAAGGCAGAGGACCTTGCAGGTTGATATGTTTTGGGACCCTGGGGGTGGAACAGTTTTGTTTGTAAACCCCAGGAGATGGGAATCTGGGGGTGACCAGTGGGCCTTGATGGCCAAAAGCAGCCTGTGCATGCCCAGCAGCCAGGTGGAGGAGAAAAGCCAACTGAGAAGGCAAAAGCTGGTGCTCATGCTAAGTTGAGAAGCCCTGAGTGGCTGGTAAGCAGCCTGAGTATGCTGAAGACCTGTGAGTCTCTTAAAATCACCTGTGGGTGATGCCCTGCTCATTCGTGAGTGAGGGTGAGGAGCTGAGGAACCCGTCCTTGGGGGATGGGTGGGGAACGTGGCTTGGGGTGGAGCCCAAGCCACATGTAGAGTTTGGATCCCCGACCCATGTGCTTGTGCAGTGGGTTGGCCTGAGTGCAGGGGTCTGCGAGTCGCATGGGTGGCTATGAAGGCCGAGTGTTGGAGCGACTGCAGACAGAAACCCTGAGGGTTGGCGATTACCCCCAACAGAATAGAATCGCCAATCCCAGAGCTAGTGCATCCTGGGGGTGGATGATGTGTGTGGCTTGTAGCCGAGACTACAGACAGAGAAGGCCAGGAAGCCTGACGGCTCCTGGTGTGATATAGTAGATGCCGTGAGTGATTCCCCTCGCTCGTATGAGCAGTGCCTCGGCAGCAGATTTGGTGGCTCATCTGCTGGTGCCAATAATTGTCTTTTTCACTAGGCTGGGGCCCTGCCTGGGCTTTTTTGTGTTCTGTTGTATTTTGTTATATTGCAATGTATTTGCTTTTGTGGGCCATGGCTGCATTGTTTGTGTTTGCTAAGAAACAAAGTTGTGTATGTGTGGATTATATGGCAGAAAACCCTGAAGGGATAGACTGTAGGGTAAGGTAAAAAATCAGGCTTTTCTGCCCTCCCACCATCAGGATAGATGAGGGAACCCTGTGATCCTGAATGCATGCCTGATGGCGGGCACCTGAAGTGGGTGCACATGCGCTAAGACTGTGCTTTTTAAGGGTGGCATCACGGGGACGCCAGTAGAAGCTGAGAAAGAAGCCAAAAGAGAAGAAGCCCGAAGCAGAAGCAGAGAACGCCAGAGAGCCCAGATAGAGTGAAGATTTGCTGGGGGCTGGGAGGACTGCCAGCCTCCCAGCACCCCTGCCTGCCACGTACCCGCTGAACCCCAATAAAAATCTGCAAAACTACTGAGGACTCTGACTCCTCCTTTACCTGGTCTGCATGGGATCAGAGAACCTGTACTGTGTCCTGTCCAGCCCCTTACACAAGTGTTAACCAAATACTCAGTGGCCAAATGACAAGCAATACAAATTCTCTAAAAAGTTATAAGCAGAGTTTTTCAGACTTTTAGTGTATCTAAGATGAGCTACGGAGTTTGTTAAAAATGCATTCTGAACCAAACCTTCAAATTTTAATTTAGTAGGAGTAGAGTCTAGGAATCTGCACATTATTGACCAACTCAGAAACTCTGAGAAGAGATACAGATATCACTATGGAGGTGAGATTGCTCTTGTATCTTATACCTTATTTGTCTTATTTATATCTAATAGGAAAATGAATATTACTAGGACAATCACAGGAGGTACAAGATGGTTTTAGTCAAAGCCAAGGTGTCTTAGCATTGTTGAAGAAGTTCAGCTGAGAAACAGTGTCTGGCATTAAACTGTAAAACCTGGGTATTTGAATCTTGAAAACATCTGAGGCTTCACAACAGGGGAATAGTCAGGAAGAGATTCTTAAAGGAACGACTTGATGGGATGAGTTGTAAAGCTGGAAAGTCAGTTAGCAGAAATTGAAGAACTCATCGTGATTTTGTCTCTTGAAAAACAATAGATTGACAGAACCAACTCAAGCAACAAGGTTAAACTGTAAGAGACAACAGGAAGAGAATGAAGCAAGAGAAGCTGGAAAAGAAAACACAAAAGCAGAATTAACTGAGGAGTAAGTGGTGTCTTCTTTATGAAGAATTATATAATAAAATCTTTTCAGCTACAACTGGGTGAGTTTGAAACAGAGAAACAGGCTTTGTTTAACTAAGACATGGAAATAGCGTAAATGTCCATTGTTAGATGATTGGATCAAGATTATGTGGCAAATCAGCGCTTGCCTTATCTTCTCCATTCAGTCATTCAACAATGGACATTTGAGATGTTTCCATATCTTAGTTATTATAAATTATGCTGCTATGAACACAGCATTTAAACAGGGAATATTCTCTGCTTATTCTAGTGGGGGCAATCAAACATAAATGTGAAGGTTAAGGATTTTTATTTTTATCACAGGAAAGAAGTGAAGAATTGGGGGAAATAGTCCAAGTTAGCATGAAAGGAAATGGAATTAAAGTGTTCCAAAGTTCTATACAGTTTGCTCAATAAATGGTGCTGGGAAAACTGGACAAGCACATGCAAAAAAAAAAAAAAAAAAATGAAACTAGACCACTACCTTTTACCATGCACAAAAATCAACTCAAAATGGATAAAAGAACTGGACATAAGGAAAAGATAAACACCGAGGATTACATCAAACTGAAAAGCTTCTGCACAGCAAAAGAGACATTAACCAAAACAGAGAGACACCCCACTGATTGGGAAAAAATCTTTGCAATCCAGTCAACTGATAAGGGACTGATCACAAAGATATACAAAGAACTCACACACTCAACAAAAACAAAATAAACAATCCAATCAAGAAATGGGCAGGAGAACTTAAAAGACATTTCTCCAAAGAGGAAATGCAAATAGCCAACAGGCATATGAAAAAATGTTCACTATCCCTTATAATCAGGGAAATGCAAATTAAAACCAGTAAGAATGGCACATATCAAAAAAACAAGAAACAGCAAATGTTGGCAAGGATGTGGTGAAAAGGAACTCTCCTACATTGCTGGTGGGAGTGCAGACTGGTCCAATCACTATAGAAAGCTGTCTGGAGGTTCCTCAGTCTACTGAAAATGGAGCTACCAGATGACCCAGCAATTCCACTACTAGGCATCTACCCAAAGGACACAAAAACATTGATTCAAAAGAGCACCTGTACACCTATGTTTATTATGGCACTATTGACAGTAGGTAAAAACCTGGAAACAACCAAAATGCCCAAAAATAGATGACTGGATCAAGAAGATGTGGCATATATAAACAATGGAATATTATTCAGCAATCAAAAGATAAACTCATGCCATTTGCAGCAATGTGGATGGAACTAGAAGGATTTATGCTCAGTGAAATAAGCCAGAAGGAAAAAGAAAAATATTGGATGGTTTCACTTACAGCAAAAATATAGGGGAACAAAATAAGACATCAGTGTAAAAAAAAATAATAACAGTACAAAACACAACCAAGCAAAAATGGACAATTATAAATCAGAGATATTCTGCAGGGAGGAGGAGGGAGAGGGATCAGAGGGAGGGAGGGAAGAGCACAGGGGTCTGAGGTGATGGTGCACGGGTAATTGGTGAAGGAAACTATGGGGACTACACCTGAGGGGGTGGGGGGAAGAAAATACTGTTTTAAAATGAACAATGATGTGAAAAAAATTTAAAAATATAAAAGAAGTGTTCTAAAGTTCTAGAATTATCAGTAAAGTATAAAAGTCAACATTCTGTGTTAGATAAGTCCAATACACATAATCTCTAGATAACCAAGAAAAGCATCACAAAAGTGTGTACATATCATTAAATGTCAAAACAAGGCACCTCTAAAAAGGTTTCAGTTCTGGAGGGGCTTGTCTCTATAAAGTTTGAGATAATTCTGAGCTTGCAATCAGGAGAGAGAAGTTCTGGAAATTGGATAACTCGAGATAGAGTCATTTAAGTCTACTTCAATATTGCATTTATATGATGTACCTCCAGTTAAAGCCTCCAGGTTTAAGCATAATTACTTGTTGTTGACAGAACATCCCTTTACCCTCTAAAGGAAATACTCCTCTTTCAAATGAAAACTAAATATAATTTTTTTGTGATACAAGATTTGTGTGCTTAGACAAACTTGAGCATGAATATTTTGCTTTAATATCTTGGAACAATTCCTTTTGTGTCATTCAAGAAAAGGTCACACACTTCCAAAAACAAGATAAGTCTGTGCATATCAAGCAGCAAATATTTGTGCTCTGCTACGTTTCTATTGGCACATCTCTTAGCTTAAAGGGTCAAGGGACGAAAGAATAAAATAGCTGCCTGTGTGTTATGACATTCATTATAGATTGTCCATCTGTATTTAATATTCATTGGCGCCAAATCAGCAAAGAGGTCAATATCCAGTCAGTGTGCATTACATTATCTAACTCAGGATACCAATTAAGGGCCAACAGGAACAAAGAAAAGTTTTCACTATATCAATCAGAAGTCATAACTCTAATGTGTTTGTATTTAGGAATGACTGAAAACAGAACACTCTAAGGATATCACTAGCATAGAAAAGTCAAGAATAGTAAATTAATTAAATCATCGGTCACTTTGTATCTTTTTTTTAAAAAGATGTATTTATTTATACAAGCACTGGGTACAGTCAGAAGCGCGGGAGGGTGAGATAATTCACCAGAGCCAGAGCAGGGAGCAGAACAGGCAGACTGAGGAAATATACTGCCGAGGGGAGCAGGGGGTGTGGCAGGAGAGGTCTGTGGTGCCATGTGGGACTCTCGCTGGTAGCCCGGGATCAAACCAGCGCTGCAGAGGCTGTGGGGCAGCTTCGCAGCCCAGCGCTCAACCACTGCGCCACCAGGAGAGGCCCCACTTTGTATCTTTAATTGAGATATATTTTAAAATGAATTCCATCTTTCTAAACCAACTCAAATAACACAAGCAGTTCTCTAACTACTAGTAATGATATCTGCAGAGCTCATTTTCGTCTCTCTTGTTCCTTCCAGCCAATGCACTTCGGTTCTCTCTCAAACATAGATATTCAGCCAAATCCAGCCTGTTTCTGAATCCCACAGATGTTAGAACATAAAATGGAAGTCAACATTTTGAAATGTCCTCTTCCATTTAATATCTACAGATACTAGAATCCAAATTTTCAAAGTTGACCGCTCTTTCTTTTCTAAAAATTTTCTTGCCCCTAAAACTTCTTGTCTTCTGATCATCCATCTAAAGCCATGATGTTGCTTAGAATTCAGGCTGAAAATCCTGTTTTCCTGATTCTTGCACCTCCTTTGCTCCTTGTTTTCTTAATCTACATACCAATTCACTCAGTAGTAACTAAGCCCTATGAGTTCTACTTCAGAAATACTTGGCAATTTCCTCCACCTCTTTGTTTCTACTCTCATTGTTTGTTTGTTTGTTTTTTTGCTCATTTGAATTTCAGCAGCCATTTCTTAATTGAAGTTTCCTCCTTCAATGTCTCCTTGAACTTCAGGTCACTTTGTAAATAGCAGTGAAGCAAAGGAAGGGAAAGTTGAAAAGAAGATGAGAAGAGAGAGCAAAAGAGAGAAAAGAGGGAGGGTAAGAAAGAAAAATTGAATGTTGACCATGCTCTTTCTCTGCTTAAAAAGTTATTTTGGTTCCTGGCTAACAGAGAATAGTGCAACTATTTCGGCTTTTACCACATCACCTTTCACATTCTTTAATCTATCACTCCCTGGTAAACCCTATTTCTCAAGAAAATTCTTAAGATTTCCTGCCTAACCAGGCTTGTAAACAAATATGACCTGATCTGTAAATTATGACTTCTTTCATCTCCAGCTGAATTTTTTCACTGGGTATATTCTATCCAGTCTAAATGTCATCTCAGGAAAGTCTTCCTGGGTTCTTCAGTAAGTATTTTGAGGTGCTTTGGGTTCCCATTATACAACTTTATACCTCTATTGCTGTACTTAACTCTGAATTGCAAATAATCTGTTTCAACAGGTATTTTTCAGAGCATCCTCTTTATACTTCTTGAATATTTATTAAATTGTACTTTAATACCTTCTTTATAATTTGTGTCCTCAGTAAATTCTGAGCTTCTTTAAGTAGGGTCTGTAACTATCTTCGTTATTTCTTTGTCTTCAGAAGCAATTGTAAGTGTAGCAGACAGTGAATGTTCAGGTATGTTTGTGAAATAAATATCCATTCATTCCTCTCCATTCTTCACCAGAGAGAAGGGGTGAATTTCTTTCTCCTTTCCACCCCCAATCCTAGCATCTAATGTTGTGTCTGCAGTATAAGATACAGTCATACTTGCTTAGTGAACTAATTAATTCCCCTAAATTCATTTCTTTGAGCTGGTCTTAGAGAAAGAATGATAGTTAATTGAGGAGCTAAGGATCTGGAAAAGTGTGCTCATTGATTAGACTTGGTCACCATAATTATTTACAGAACTGAGTTTTCCCCAGTCTTTCCCCAAGGACAGTCTCTTGATTTTAGAGTCAGTGAGATTTCATTAATTTACTTAGTCGCATCCTGACTGAATTAGATTTATATAAATCCCCCACCCCATTCTTGAATAATTTCAGGCACAGATAATAAATTACATTGTTATAGGGCAGCCCCGATATTGAACGGGTTGCCTGGCTGTGGGTCCTCACCCGCACGCTTGAAAGGGACTTATTAATACTCCACTACAGGCACACACAAAAGGTTAATAAAAGGTTTATTTACAAGGAAAAAGGAAATAAGGAAAATGTACAACTCAGGGAGAAAATAGGGAAATAAAGTCTTTAATGCGTCCTACCCGATCCGCCGACCCGGAAACCCAAAAAGCACTCTCTGAGCTGGCCAGACACTGCAAGCTGGCGGAGAGCCAAAATGGGGGACCCCTCCCCCCAAAAGCCCACGTGTCTGGCTTTATACCAACCTGGCTGCTTAACCCCACCCTCAGGTCCCAGCCACCTTCCCTTTGGTGGTGATGGGATTTGGAGTTCCCAGTGTCTTCTGCTTTGGCCTGGCGTGGGGGTGGAGTCCACAAAGCCTGTATAGAATTAGCTTTAGGACAGCCTTTCCCCCTAACAACATGAGTACTTAGTTGTTGCAAGTAACACAAGGCAAAACCATTGTTTTGTCTGTTATGTTAAGCTGTGAAAAAGGAGGGGAGAATGTGCTGACTTATTAACACCACTCCTTTTATCAATTGTCTGGCTCTTGCAAGTCTTCTCAGTCTGTTCCATGAGCTGCCAGAGCCCAGCAAGGTAGCAGTAGGCTGATGTTGCAAATTACAAAATCAAATGGCACACTTTCATAGGAAAAGTATGAACCCCTTCTGCTGTAACTTGAGCAAGCCTGTGAGAAATACATTCCTCATCTTTCTTCTTCATACCTTGAGAAATTATTTTTTCTTTTGTGTGGCTTGATTTTTCTAAATGAAAGCAAGTATGTCTTCATAGACCCTGTATATTTTCAAGTTATTTCTAACAACCAACATGTATGAATGGGTTGCTGACCATGTACTCACTGCTGTAGAAGATTCAAGAGTAATGTCACATCAAATTTAGTCCCTGACCTCTTCTAGGACTGATATTTCTATTAAAGAGACAATGCCTTGCCATGTGATTCTGTCTCTGTCTCTGTGTCTGTCTCTCTCTCTCTGTCTCTCCTTTCTTTTCTCTCCCTCTTTTTCCTCCTCTCCTTCTTTCTCTTTTGTTTCCCTCTCTCCCCCCCACCCCCATCTCCTCCCCTTCTTTTTCTTTTCTAGAGAACTCTATTTGTGTATTAGAACATAGCAATCCTCAGGCTATCTGAGTAATTTGACACTTCAGTCTTTAACCCTTTACTTCTTTTTAAGTTCCACAGAAAGAAATTAAATGTCTTCTAGGTTAATTGAGTTCCTCCCCATGGGTCCTGTAGACAAGTTAGAATGTCCTGTCCCCCTATTTATGATGAAACATGGTCTAAAATTGGAAGATAGGGGCCTTCCCGGTGGCACAGCGGGTTGAGTACAGAACTGTGAAGCTGTCCACAGCCTCAGCAGTGAGGGTTCGATTCCCGGCCAGCCAGCCAGGGAGATTCCCACATGGCGAGCAGACCTCTCCTGTCTCGCTCACAGCTCCCCTCAGCAGTGTTTTCTGTCCATCTGCCTGTTCTGCTCCCCGCTCTGTCTCTGTCTCCTCTCACCCCCTGCACCTCTGGCCTGTACCTCAGTTCCTGTATAAATAAAAAATAAATATTTTTTAAAAATAAATAAAATAAAATGGGGAGATAAAAAGCAAGACAAACAAAAGCATTCATTTTGCATGGAATTTTTTTTTTTAAATAGGTTATTTATTTAATTATTTAATTAATTATTTATTTATATAAGCACTGGGTACAGTCAGAAGTACAAGAGGGTGAGTGAATTCAACAGAGCCAGAGCAGGGACAGAACAGGCAGACTGACGAAATACACTGCTGAGGGGAGCAGCGGGCACAGCAGGAGAGATCTGCGCGCCATGTGGGACCCTTGCCAGTGGGCTGAGGATCGAACCAGCGCTGCAGAGGCTGCGGGCAGCTTTTCAGCCCAGTGCTCAACTGCTGTGCCACCAGGAAGGCCCTATGGAATTTCTTAATTTGCAACTCAATCTTTAGAACTAAAAATGATCGTAAATAAATAAATAAATAAATAAATGAAAATGGTTATAAAAAACTTGCAGATTTCCTGAGACTGTCAATAATGTTTGCCTTAGGGTGAAAGAACCTAGTCAGAATTACTGTCCTCTTATACACTACCCTTAACCTTGTGTCTTCATAGCTATAGTGATCACTTAAGAAATATCACAATATCACTAGCAATACTACTACTAACACTAATACCAATGATACACTTTAAAAACCAGAAAGGATTCTTTTTTTCCCCATTTGGACCAATATCTCTTTCAGTCTCCTGCATCCTATAATTGTTTCTTGAAAGAAGAAGAAAGAGTTGAAGCTCTCATGCTTGAATGCCCAAGGGAGCCTGCTGCACGAGAACTTCCACTGTTTGATGTAACCCAGCTGAAAATGCCACAAGTCACAAGGGGAAATCCTTAAACTTCGGAAAGAAAGTGTGAAAGTTATTTTGAAACAAGGGACAGAGCCTGAATGAGGCAAGCTTGGGAGAAAATCAACAGGAGGGTCTTGGGACTGATGACTTGGAAGAGTAAAAGCAGAGATGTACTGAAAGGATAAGAAACTTGGAAGATAAACTTAGTCTATATAGTAATTTTAATTAAAAGTGAACTAGAATTCAGTTTTAATTAATTCTAAACTTTACCTGAATCAGCAAAGTTTAGAAAATTGATTAATCCGCACTAGATACATGCTTTGTGGGACGGTGGAGGTTTGTGTCTTTTGGATTTTTTTTAACAGAATTATTTGGTTACTTACCTCAGCTCATCATCTTCCTCCTGTGAATGTAATCCTTAAACCCACTGAAATTCAATCTTTCTCCTTCTCACACTTTTTTCCTTTGCTGTTAGTTATTTTTTTATTGAAGTAAAATTGCATTAGAATGGTATATAAATTTCAGGTTGTATCATTATATATTGATATGAAGTTTACCTCTGAAAGTCCACTTCTGTCCTTTCTACTCAAACAAGCAGAAATCAACTTACTTTAGCTTTCTCCTTCCCTCTACCCTTATTTAGCCAGAAGCATATGCTTCAGTTGTTAAAACACAAACTTCTATAACAGGAAATATATAGGTATGGTGATAAAAATAATTCCTTTTCTTATGAACTACCAGCTTCAATACCTGGAGTTACCAGAGAATTCCTATTATAACTCTAAGGTTTAACCTCCGCTTTGTAGCTTCACCAATACCTAGACATACTGAGTTTAGAGTTAGAAGGAATCCTGCTGTAGATAGAGCATGGAGGAAAGAAAATGTGATAAATTATATTTTGTGTATCTTGTTAACCTTATTACATTCAAACTGTCAAGTTAATGGAAGTTGTCTTCCAAAATGCAATTCCTCAATTTCCTTCAGAGGAATTTCAATAGACATTAGGCTGTGAAATAGTACAGTTTCCTTCTTCATTTAAAAGGCCCAGCACATCTCAGCTGGTTGTGAGACTTCCCCTCAGGATGGTAAATGGGGCGGAGAAACCAAATTTGTCTAGTAAAGCGCCTGCCTTATTTAAGTTTCTGTCACAGCGCTTTTCCCCTTGCATTCTATGAGTTTAAATACCAGGTATTGTTACTATAAATTCTTTGATCTATCTATTGTTTTAGGCTCTCTCTGCATGATTCCACATTTCTAATATATATTGCTATAGGAAATAGTCTGTTTCAGGTTTTCAAATTCATTGGTTTAGTTATTGATAAAATAACCTTATTTTTCTTTTTAAGTTTGCATCAATTTGTGTTTTTATTTTTGATTTCTATATGTGTTGATATCTTCAACTTTTGCTTTTGATTAATCTTACAAGAAGCTTGTCAATTTCTTTTTTTTTTTTAAAGAGGCTTGTATTTTTATTTATTTATGATTTATTTATTTGTTTTGTTTTGTTTGTTTGTTTATACAAGCACTGGGTACAGTCAGAAGTGCGGGAGGGTGAGAGAATTCACCAGAGCTAGAGCGGGGAGCAGAGCAGGCAGAAGGACCAAAGTGCACTGCTGAGGGGAGCAGCGGGAGGCAGGAGAGGTCTGCGCGCCATGTGGGACCCTCCTCCGGTGGCCGGGGAGCAGCCGGGGATCGAACCGGCGCCGCAGAGGCCGCGGGCAGCTTCGCAACCCAGTGCTCAACGGCTGCGCCACTGGGGAGGCCCAATTTCTTAATCCTTGGATTTATTTTCAATTTTGTTGATTCCTGCCCTTTACCTAGTACCTTTACTTCTTTCTTTGGTTTTGTTGTGTTCTTTTTCTTTTAACATATGATATTGCACACTTAGCTCATATCAGACTTAATTCTTTTCTAACTGAAACACTTAAAGCTATAAATTCCCCTCAAAGGACCATTTTTCACCCCTGCATTCTACAATTTAAAATAGAGAATATTTTTATCTTTCTGTTCAAAATCTTTCTAATTTACATGCTGATTTAAGCATGATTTAACTGCTCCCATTTTCTAATAACTGTTGATCTATTTTTCGTTTTGATATAATTTGTTTTTTTACAAATTAAAAATTTAAAGCTTTAACAATTTAAAGCTTGTTCCTTTATTTAATAAAACAAAGCACCAATGTGACACCACCTCAGTGACTGTACTTTCATCCATTTCTGTTGATTTCTAAATAAAATAGATTTTGAAAAGCCTATTACATAAAGTGCAGATATAATGCAGTTGAAATCATAAGTTTTGATATAATTTTGATAATTTTTTTTCTCTAGACATTTTTCTCTCGATTTCAACATGGAAGTGCCTTGTTGTGAAAGGTAAGACTATGCTAGATAAGAACTCTCTGGCATCTCCCAACAGGAGAGTTGCAGACCAAATCCTGAGAATTCCAGAGCAGGGCTGTGTCTTTTAGAGCATAGAAAGCAGAGCCTATTCAAACAGCAGCTCCTGGCATGCTCCGGGGGTCATAAGCTTATGCAGGCACAGCAGCAATCCATCGAACGAACTCTGGATACAGTCCCTGTGGGATTGGGCCTGCGCAGTCAGGTAACCAGGACCTTCCTATCACCAGTGTTGCAGCATTGTATCTCCCTTGGCTCACCCGGTGATTTCCCCATTTCCAGAAAGAAAGGAGGCAGCACTTTGGATATTTTCTAAATGTGTTCTCATGAGTTTTCACAACTTTTATTTTGAAGTTTCTAGCTTTTAATGAGACTGAGCTTTTACCATGCAAATGGAGAGAACATGAACTGGCTACTGTAAATTTCCACATCACTTTTCACTTTTATTTTTGTTTGAAATATTCATTGATGACCCTTGCCTGAGTCATTTACTTCTTAAAGGATTGCAAAAATGGTAACTTTTCAATTACATCAATTGTCTGATTTTATTAGTGGAATTTTCCAATAGAAGGACATTTGCTTTTCCTATCATATGATTCATTTAGAAAGTAGATTAAAAGCATAATTTTTAAGAGCCAATTTACAGGCAAGTACATTGGCTCTTCAGAAACTCCTATGGTAAATGAATTTTAAATTCTCTCTATGGAAGAGGAACATGTGGGGGACTTTTATCTATTTTTCTTTTTATCCTGATCAATCATGTTGTAAATGTATGTTAAAGATCATCTCAAACTCTACATTAAATTTTGTAAATTTATTTGCAATATTGTTTGCCTATATATTTATATTTTATTGGTTTTAATGTTCACTATAAATAATTTCAAGCAATGACTCTATATAGCACATTTAATTTGACTTCATCATTATATTCAGAAACAAATGCTATTTAGGTCATATGTTTTTGTCCTTATGTCTCGTACATGCAAAAGCACACAAACAAATATACTGTACAACTTCAACTTCACTGGTCTAAAATTTTTAATTTAATAATATCACCAATCTGATACTTCCTATCCCTCGTATCTTTTATGTTTCTTTTTGAGTTTATTAAAAAAAACCTTACTTTGAAATGAATTGTACATAAAATATATGAAGTATTTAAATTAACAATAATGTAAATATTCATGTGCGTCCATGTGAATATGGAGAAATGGAGCATGTTAATATTATTGAAGCTCCGGTGTGTCCTTCCCAATTTCACTTTCTTCTCTTTCTCCCCAGAGGTAAGCAATAGCCTACATTTTGTTCCTTTTATTTTTTTTTATACCTTTATAGTGTATGTAATTGCAAAATAATATATTATTTAAATTAGCTGTCATAGATCACTGTTTCTGAGTCCAAGCTTTTGGGTTCTCACTTGAACCAATTTAATAACTTTCTGTCTCTACACCATTATTGACTTCTTAATTCCTGTATATTTTTATATCTAAAAATTGCAATTTATAACATGTGTTGCAGGTATATAAAAACATGCAGCTGTGTTTAAATTAATTTTGTATATGACAGTGTGATTAATTTAGAAACTCTTCTAAATTTCTGTAGCTTCTTTGTAGTCTTATATTTAGAGAATTAGATCACTAGTTAATAATAACATTTTCTCTTCCTTTATAATAACTCATTTAGGAAATATGTATTGTTTTCATATTTTTGTCTCTTTAATAGTGCAGGCTAGGTATACTCCAGTGTAATACTGAATAGGCAATTGCATCTTTGTATTGTTCCTTTTAAGCAGATGCCTTAACATTTCATTACTGTTATGACATTTGATGTAGAAATTTTCATATGTTGTTTATTGTATTTAAAACCTATTCTATTTCTAGTTTTCTAAGTTATTTGCATGAATGTATATTGGTTTATGCTAATTTGTTCTAATTATATTAGCACTTATTAAAATAATTACATTCATTAAAATAATTGTATGATTTTTCCCTTTAATCTGCTAAAGGAGATTACTTTATGGTAATAGTAATACATTCTTTAAAGTTAAGCAAATTTGGTGATTATGCATTAACTTATATATGTATTTCTGCATTTGATTTATTATGTTTTTCTTAGGACATTCCATTACTTACATTGATATGTAGTATTGTTCCTTTTTGTGCTATATTTTTTGTTATACCATAAGTTAAAATTTTTTTCTTTATTCTCTGAAAGAGTATATAAAATTGAATTTAGATGCTCTGTTGTTTTCTTTGATGGGGGTGTTTAAACAATGAATTAATTTTCTTTCATCCTTATAGCTCCTTTTCTTACCCATTGTATCCATGGTATTGAAGTTTATTTTGCAAAATTAAAAATTTGATAATTATTATCAAATAACTCTCAAGGGCGAAGTGTTGATATATTTCTTTATCACTTTATTATTATAGCTAATGAGTATGACACTGAACAGTAAAACCACAATTAATTTGTATAACTTTTACTATCAAGGACATACTCAATTTTTCACCAAAAGGATAAAAAAGGAAGAGTCTTTTGTAGAGATTTTGACCGTACTGTTCTCTTTCAACCAACAGTCAGAAAT
This sequence comes from Talpa occidentalis, assembly GCF_014898055.3. Lineage (NCBI taxonomy): Eukaryota > Metazoa > Chordata > Mammalia > Eulipotyphla > Talpidae > Talpa > Talpa occidentalis. The sequence goes on along the minus strand of NW_023601653.1, from coordinate 22,186,377 downwards.
GTCTTTAAATAACCTTTGAGGGGGGCCTCCCCGGTGGCTCAGTGGTTGGGAGCTGGGTTGCGAAGCTGCCCGCAGCCTCTGCAGCGCAGGTTCGATCCCCAGCTGCTCCCCTACCATGGGAGGAGGGTCCCACATGGCGCGCAGACCTCTCCTGCCGCCCGCTGCTCCCCTCAGCAGTGTACCTCGGTCCTTCTGCCTGCTCTGCTCCCTGCTCTGGCTCTGGTGAATTCTCTCACCCTCCCGCACTTCTGACTGTACCCAGTGCTTGTATAAATAAATAAATAAATCTTCTAAAAATAAATAAATAAATAAATAACCTTTGAGGGAAGCATTGAGGAATTTGTTTGGTACAGGTTATTTTCCAGAAAGTGACTCAGAAGAAAGTAAACCCAGTGAAATCTTTGTTTTTACAAGAACCTATGTTGTAACAAAGAAATAAAGATATAGTCAAAATAAAAGAACCCTCACTAATAAAGCCAGATCTCATGTCTTAAATTTGAACACTTATGTTTAACTAAGGGATTTATATATTACCTCTAATTAGAGGAACTGACCCATCCAGGATGGATTGTCTCTATGACTCACGAGAGAAGTAAAAGAAGAAAAGAGGAGGGATACGAGTGTCACCTATTACCTAACGAGGAGAAACAACCTATTGACTTAAGAATCACACTGTCCTATAATTCCTAGTTATTAGTATTTTAATATGTATTTATGTCCAAATCATGTGTCTGTTATATAACATAATCTCAATATGAAACTCTGTGGTCACCTTACATATCATTGACCACCAATATATATCAGTGTATCTCTTATTCTTATAAAATTAAATCTGTAAGATGGGTTGCACTTTGTACTCATACAATTCTGCATCTTTCTTAAATCTATAAGCAAAGATCCCTTTGGCTATTATTCAGGAAAAAATAATAATGTAAGAAGACCCAAGGGAGATTTGCATGCAAACTGCTGTAAGAAACTGAATTTCTCATAAGATAATTCCTGAATCAGATGTTTAAAGGCAAGATCATCAGGTTATCTGTCCTGTTTGCCCATCACCTAAAATTGTAAAAGGACAAGCACATTTCTGTAAAATATGCTTGCCTTTACATATATATGTGTGTTCGTGCAGGTGGTGGTAAGGGGGGGAAGCTGACATAGCTTCTCTTTTTCTAGGCTGTCTTATTTTTCAGGGTGTCTGCTTTTCCAACCCTTATCATCTGTGGTAGGGAGATATGGCTCTGCCTCACTCAACCAGCTGGCTTGAATCTTCGTACATTTACACTTATCCTTTGTTTATTACTACAGAGCTGGACCCCATCCTTTTCTCCTGTGACTCATTTTCAAACAGAATTCCTGACATGATTCAGCTCTGCAAATCATTTTATCTCCTGTAAGTTCTATCTGACCCACAAGTATCTGCTTGAGCTTCTTTGGAGGCTTTCTCTCTGGGGCTTCCTCTCCATCATTGGAGCTATAGTTTTAACCAATGTTTTACTCATATACTCATACTAGTTCAATTCCAGCAAATTTAACCCCAATTTCTTCATGGCAGGATTTATGGCCGGTGGAGCCCAGTGGTGTAGCACCCTGTTAGACGCTATAGTTGACTGTTTTTAGCCTTATGTAAAAAAGGGATAGGATCCCTAGCATTTCCAGATGTCAGGGTAGAGATAGACCCCCCCAAACTTATTTTCCTTCAAGGTCTTTCCGTAAATCTCTGATTTCCAAAATTATTAATAATGAATTCCAGCTATCAAAACATGTATTTTCAGATAATAGACTATTGCATAACAAGCAGGAAATGACTGAAATACTGTATTTTAATTTCGTAAGCAGTTTATGGTATATTATGAGAAGTAGAAAGGTTCTCAAAAGAATTATAATTATTTGCTTTTCCAAACTTTGTCTTTTAGAAAAATGTAAAACAGGAAAGATATGGAAATGTCATTTGCATAATTCATTTATTTGTATCCAGTGCTTAAGGACAGTACACAAAATGTGAAAGTGTGAATTTTTTTCACATGTTAAGCATTCATCTTGGTGTTCCAGAAAGGCCAGGGACTCAATAGTCATATAGAGCTGAACTGGGCTGGATTTAGCTGGCCATTTACAAGTTGCATGATATTGAACAGCACATTTGATTTGTCTGAGTCTCATTTTGTCTTATCTGTAATTGTGATAGTTGAAAATCTTCTCTTTCAAAGGTCTAAATAGAAAACTATGTCATGGCACTTAACACAATTCTAGTCAGAGCATGTGTCCAAAATTTATTAGTTATTTTTCCAAAGCTTTTTTAAAAACAAACGACAATTCATTCAAATAAAAAACTACACAAAAGCAAGACTATTAAATTCTCTCCAACTTTTGCACTGAAATTTAACTAAATTCCTGTTGTATCTTTTCTTTGTTATTTTTACAACATATCCATTGACAGTAACATTTAATTTAAACCCAAGAATGACACCAAGGAAACCTGGAACTTCCAGATCAACAAATTATAGAAAATACCTATGAATAAACTTGAATAAATGTTTACCTAACCAAAAATGGAACTGATTCTTATCTTTTATAAGAACTTTATTTTATTTATTTATTTAAAGATTATTTATTTATTTATTTATACAAGCATTTATACAGTCAGAAGAGCAGGAGGGTGAGAGAATTCACCAGAGCCAGAGCGGGGAGCAGAACAGGCAGACTGACAAAGTATACTGCTGAAGGGAGGAGCGGGCACGGCAGGAGAGGTCTGTGCGCCATGTGGGACCCTTGCCGGTGGCCGGGGATAGAACCGGTGCTGCAGAGGCTGCAGGCAGCTTTGCAGCCCAACACTCAACCGCTGTGCCGCCAGGGGAGGCCCTGATTCTTAATATCTTTTAACAAGGAAAGAAAAGGTTAATTAATGGATAAAGCAAAAATGTCCCCACTTGAACTTGTCATTAAGATAACATTTGACTGGTAGTTTTCAAATGGTATTCTCCTTTACTTCCCACTAAAATATCTATGAAGACAATGGGAGAAAACATCAAAAACAAAACACACATTAACCAACTGAAGTCATATTTTTGGAGAATTCCCTTTTAGTATGTGAAAGTTGATATGATTACTAAAGTTTGCCTCACACATCATCCAGACTTCACCTCATAAATGTAGATATACTTTGCATCAGTCCCATTGTTGGTTCAGTGACAGCTTGCCCAACATCAGTAACAAATGGAGAATTAAGTGCATTAATTGCATTTTGAGACAATGAGAATAGTGTAGTTACACCTCCATTTTTGTTTATTTATTTATTTATTTATTTATTTATTTATTTATTTTTGCCTCCTGACTCCTATTTAGTGTTCCTCTAGTTAAAGAAGGGCAGTTGCACAGTGAATGAAGCATTATTGCCTAAGAAGTGTAGTCTTCACAACTGGAGCAAGAATTGCAGGCAATCACAAATTCCTAGAATGAATATGTTCTTGACATTTCAGTCACTTGTATAGGTTATCATTCAGAATAGAAGAAAATAGGAGTAAATAAAAAAATAGTATGGTTACAATTCATTGCAGAAGCAAAAAAGCAAAAACGATGCTGAATAAAATGGAATAAGTGACATACAGAAACTTTCAAAACTTATCCTGAACATAATGAGAAAATTATGATGGAGATGAAAACAGAGTAAAAATAATAAATAATAGATAATGTAGTTAATGGGATAAAATATAAGCCTCAGCAAATCAGAATAAGTAATAATGAAAAACGTAAATAATTCTGAACTGAAAAGAAACTGTATATGTGTTCAAAGATCTCATCACAATCCAGGAAAATTCAATAAAAAAAAATTTAGCTATATCCTGGTATAATTTTTGAGTTGTAATAATGAGTTAAAAGTCCTCTTTTTTCCAGGATGCAGAATATAAACAAACTTTGAGTCAGTTTATATAACCCTAAGTACCAGTATAATAAACAATGCATAATATTAAGCATACTTACCATTTACTGAGTTCTTTCTTCATGCAACACATTTACACACTTTATTTCCTTAATTAAAACAACAGTCACATAAGATAGGTAACATATTCTTATTTAAAAAAAAATCAAAATTTAGAAAATTCTTCATGGGCAAGATCTATGGCCAGAAAATTAGGAATTGAAATAAATATAACCTGCATTTTTTTTTATTTCAAAGCATGTGTTCTTTTATTGTACCACATAGTCCCTGTAACTCATAAAAGAAAATGCCTTTGATCTAAAACTTAGTGCCCACTTAAGTTGTTTTTAGCAATAAAAACAAAAGAAAAGCATCAGATAAGCAGCAACTCAAAAAATATGCCACTTACGCTTTGTAGAAATGAACAGAGATTGACTCCAGCTACACAGAAAAAAAATAAAAAAATCAAACTAATAAAAAAACAAGTATTCACGGAGGCTTGAAACAATTTATGAAGTTGCTGGAAAAAATTATAATTAATTAAATCAGGGCTATGGTATCAGAGATGAAAAAGAGGAGACTGAATTGTAAGAAATTAATGAGCTATTGACAGTCCACATATGAGTAGTGATGAAGTTGGTGAATTCTAGGATAACTTCCAAATTTGGTGACTAGTATTCTGGATGGCTATTGGTAATGACTGGGATATAGGAAGAAAAATAAAATTTCATAAGAAGATTATTAAATTTTAGACACGGAGAGTTCAAGATTCATCTGCAATACATTGTTAGACAGGGTTAAAGAGGGCTGCTATTCAGAAAAAAAAAGACTTCTAGGTAGAGTTGTAGACTTGTATATTAAATTCTTAGGAGTGATGAGATCACTTAAGAAAACCATGAAGTTCATCTGTCCCTGTTTTGTCTCCCTTATCCCCCCCTCCTTTGGTGTATGCCTCAGTTCTATGGTCAGCTAGCTAGTTTTGACTTTTTCTTGACCTTTCCCTGTATTACACATATGAGTGAGACCATTCTGTATTTATCTTTTTCCTTCTGACTTATTTCAGCTACCATAATCCTTTCCAGTTCCATCATGTTGCCACAAATGACATGAGTTTGTCTTTTTTGATTGCTGAGTAATAATCCGTTCTATAAATATACCACAACTTTTTGATCCATTTGCCTATTTGGGGACATTTTTGTTGTTTCCATATCTTGTCTATTATAAATAGTGCTGCAATAAACATAGGAGTGCAGATTTCCTTTCAAATTAGTGTTTTTGTGTCCTTTGGTAGATTCCTAGGAGTGGAATTTGAGACAGAGATTGTTGTTTCATTTTTAGTGTTCTGAGGAACCTCCACGAAGCTTTCAATAGTGGCTGAACCAGTATAATACAGATGAATTTTGAAAATCTGTGTCTAAAATTTAATAATCTTCTCACGAAATTTTGTTTTTCCTCCTATATCCTCATCATTACCAACAGTCATCCAGCTTACTAAAATCACCAAAATTGGAAGTTATTCTAGAATTTGCCAACTTGTCACTCCTAATACATGGACTGTCAGTAGCTCATTAATTTCTTGCAATCCTTTCTCCTCTTTCTCATATAAAAGAAACACATCTTGATTTCATACCAAATAAGATGCAGCTGAGCAGAATCTCATTCCTTGACTTTTAAGGTAGAAGGAATAGGGAAGGAAGGTTGCATTGAGCACAAAAAAATGAGAAAACCATGATTATTGATATTTCATAGAAAATAATTTAAAGCATAATAGAGAATTAAAGCAAAGCTACACCTGAGAGTGAAAGAGGGATTTAGTTATCAGAAAGTAGACTTACAAAAAATTAACAATAAAAATTGTATTAACATTGGGGTGAGAACAAGGATTGGAGAAAAGTAATAGTTGAAGGGTAGAGGGTAAATCAAGGGCTGTAAAAAGAAATATACTGATAAATATTTGAGACAGGACCATTGCACTTAGAGTTTAATTAGTTTTTCAACTCATTTCTAAGACATAGCCTAGAATGTCTTGGGATAGAAGAGAGAGATGAAAATATACATGTAATTGACACCTCCCTGGTGGTGCAATGGGTTAAGACGCAACCTATGAAGTTGTCCGCAACCACTGCAGCATGAGTTTGATCCCCGGCCAGGGAGCTACCCACATGGTGCAGTAGACCTCTCCTGACTCGCTCGCTGCTCCCCTCAGCAGTGTATTTCAGTCAGTCTGCTTGTTCTGTTCCCCACTCTGTCTCTGGTGGATCCTCTCACCCCCAACATCTCTGGCCTGTACCCCAGCTCTTGTATGCATAAATAAATAAATCTTTAAAAAATATATAGTGTAATTAATAATGCTACACAGAGGAGGATGTTCTCGGCATATATTTACAGGTATATTGATTGGAGGGGAGTGAATTGAGGGGATATGGAGTTTTCAGAACAGTGCTGATTTTACATATTTTGTTTCATTGATAAATTATTTAACTGACCAAAATATTTCAAGTGGTTTTTTTCTCAGAAAAAATAAAATAATAAGGGGCCTCCACTGGTGGCGCAGTGGTTGAGCGCTGGGTTGCGAGGCTGCCCGCAGCTTCTGCAGCACCAGTTTGATCCCCGGCCACCGGCGAGGGTCCCACAAAAATAAATAAATAAATAAATAAATAAATAAATAAATAAATAAATAAATAAATAAATAAAATCATAATAGGTATAGATTGTCATGTCGGTTGAGAGAGAAAATGTAAAACAGGACAATTGGGGAAGCCCAAATCTTTCCCACATATGTGACTATTTCTTAAAGTGTAGACTGAGTATATTGTCCTTTTACCATCAACATTTAAAAATATATTTAAAATTTAATGCTAAAATATTGTAAGTGGGCTTCCCTGGTGGTGCAAGGGATTAAGCACCGCACTATGAAGCAATCCATAGCCTCTGCAGCACGAGTTCGATCCCTGGCCGGCCAGGGAGAAACACACGCAGGGAGGCAGACCTCTCCTGTCTTGCCCACTGCTCCCCTAAGCAGTGTATTTCAGTCAGTCTGCCTCTTCTGTTCCCCACTCTGTCTCTGGTGGATCCTCTCACTCCCCCGCATCTCTGGCCTGTGCCCCAGCTCTTGTATGCATAAATAAATAAATCTTTAAAAAAAAATTGTAAGGACTTAATGCAACTGGTTCAGTTGGGTATGTTGTGTGACTACTTTTAAAAAAAAATGGTTCACTTCCATTAATATTACTAAATATCCATAATATGAGATATTTTTGTCCCAACATGATATTTGCAATAAAAATATTGACTTCATAGTTTAAATTGTTGACAGTCTCCTCTAAGCCCAATAACTATTTATTGATGAGAAAGGAACTGATTGGATAGATTTGGCTGGTTTAGTTTCCTTTTGTTAAGCAGGACAAATGTGGAATTCAATGTGGATAATTCTGAATAACATATTTGGCGAGGACCTATGTTTCATTGTGAAAGAGCCCCACATTTGCATACGCGTAACAAAACTCAGGAAAGTGCTCATAAAAACGACTTAATAAAGAACAGAAGATCTTGTGGGGAAAAAAAGACAGAAGATGAAACAGTTTGGAATGCTTTCATCAGATTTTGTCATAAATATTTTCTTGACATAAATCATTGAGAATTCATTAATATTTTGAAGTTTGAGGCATTGTAATACTTTGTTCGTATCTATCAATCCTCTCAGGAAAACTACACATGTGTCCATGAAATATTCTTACATGTCTTTAAGCCCAATCTTGGGCCTTGGAGATCCTTGGATAGCAGGTTAAGAATCTTAATATTTAAATAAAGTTAAGAATTTTTACTTAATATATTATTACTAAATATCCATAATATTAAATAATTTTGCATTCATAAAATGACTTAATTTCACCTTTAATTCTCTCTCTCTTTTTACTAACTCCTCTTCATTTCCCCTTTTAGCAACAGTTCTAGCATTTTTATATTTTGGATTTTTATTGTTGTTTTTACATTTTATTGAGGTAACATTGGTTTATATCACTGTATGCGATTCAGAGGCAGAAAGTCATACCTCCTCAGATGCATGTCACCACACCACACCTACCAGCAAGGTACCCACAGTGCTCCCTACCCATTTTACTTTTCCTCTCTCCCTCCCCCCCAGTCCCCACTACAGTCTCAGTTCTACAGTTACATTTCTAGGTTTTTTTTTTTTTTTTAAATTGTGTTGGCTTTGTCTGACCTTTTGTTTTGTTTTTCTATATTCCACATATGAGTAAAACTATCTGGCATTTGTCTTTCTCTTTTTGACTTATATCTCTTAGCATTATCCCTGCAGTTCCATCCATGTTGTTACAAATGACAAGAGTCTCTCTCTCTCTCAAACTAGTAGTATTCCATTGTGTATATTCACCACCACATCTTTTAAATCTACTCTTCTGTCCTTGGGCACTTAGGTTGTCTCTATAATTTGGCTATAGTGAATAGTGCTGCAGTGAATATAGGGGTGCACATGTGCCTTCAAAATATTTTTTTTTTGGCATTCTTCAGGTAGAAACCTAAGAGTGGAATTACTAGACTATATGATAGATTTATTTATGCTTTTTGAGAAATCTCCATACTGTTTTGCTTAGAGATTGATCCAGTCTACAATCCCACCAAACAGTGTACAATTGTTCCTTTTTTCTCCACCTCCACACCAATACTTGCTTTTACTCATTTTGATATGGGCCATTTTCACAGTCATGTCATAGTATCTCATTGTGGTTTTGATTTGCATTTTCTTGATAAGTGATGAGCATTTTTCATGTACCTGTTGGCCATCTTGATGTCTTCTTTGGAGAAGTATCTACTTGGCACTTCTTCCCATTTTTTTTGAATGGGTTGTTTACATTCTTTTCTGTTGAGTTGTATGAGTTCTTTATATATCTTGAATCTCAGCCCCTTGTCAGGTGCAAAAAGTCTCTCCCATTCAATAGTGTCTTTTTGTTTAGTGATAGTTTCTTTCACGGTACAAAAGGCTGATGTCAGCAGAGGGTGAGACAGGAGAGGTCTGCTGCCCCATGTGGGTGAACTCCCTGGCTTGCAGGATTGAACTCATGCTGCAGAGGCTAAGGATAGCTTGACAGTGCTGTGCTTAACCCCTTGTGCCACCAGGGAGGACCCATCAGTTTTTATTTTTTTAAAAGATTTATTTATTTATTTATACAAGAACCGGGGTAAAGACCAGATGCACGGAGGGTGAGAGGATTCACCAGAGACAAAGCAGGCAACAGAACAGGCAGAATGATGAAATACACTGTTGAGGGGAGCAGCGGGCGAGACAGGAGAGGTCTGTTCTCCATGTGGGACCCTCGCCAGCCAGCTGGGATCAAACTGGCGATGCAGAGGCTGTGGACAGTTTCACAGCGTGGCGCGCAACTGCCTGCGCCACCAAGGGAGGTCCTATTTTTAATAAACATTTTATTGAGGTAATATTAGTCTTTAACATTGTGTAAGTTTTAGGCACACAACATTATTATTTGGCATCTGCATATTCTGCAATATGATCACACCAAAATCTAGTTTTTAAATCCATAATAATAAAGTTGAAACCCTTTACTCATTTCATCCATCCCCCAAAACCCCTAGAATATGAAAAAAAGCTTATCTGAAAAGACATGCAACATTATGTTTATTGCAGAATTATTTCCAATAGTCAAACAACTTAGTGTCCATTCATGGATGAATGAATAAAAAAATTTGGTATAGATACACAACAGGATACACACACACACACACACACACACACATATTCACCTATATACTAAAAAAGAAAAAAAATACTCTGGCCATAGGTCTCAGTCTTTTAGTGAACTTTTATCATGGGCTGTGAACTTGACACTGGCTTCTCACTTTCCAGACCCTTCCACTTTTTTTTTTGTGGTGCCCTCACTGGTGGCCAGGAATCAAACTGGCGCTGCGGAGGCTGCGGACAGCCTTGCAACCCAGCACTCAACCACTGCGCCACCAGGGGAGGCCCCAGACCCTTCTACTTTATTGGGATAGGATGGCTCGAGGGAGCAGGTGTTTCAAATTTCTAGCCCCCATGTCAATTGGACTCTGATAAGAGCCCAGTTAAATAGTTTCTCCTGTGGGCAGACCTATTTCAGATGAACAGAATGCTCTGGCTTATTTCAAAATGGCTCGTTTTCCTCTCCTCCTGCCAGAAGCACAAAGCGATTTTTCTCCAATATTCACGGTAAGAATCTCTGTGAGTTCCTGTAGGTAAAATCCCAAAAGTGTGGGGATCTCCCTATAACTGTTTCTCCCTGTTTTTACTTCTCAGACTTGTCCAGGATGAGTCACCAACAGTTTATCAATCACAATGGAGATTTTCCTGGGTCCACAATGGTTCCTGCAGAAGTTTGAGCTCCTGGATTTTTGCTCTGGTAAGTTATGATTCTCTATATTTATTTATTGGTTTCTACAGGTTGGTGGGCAGTGGTTTGCCCTGTGATTTACCTCTATGGTGCAGCTAAGAAGAGTTTGTTGAATTCTCAGTTCAGATTTTTTTAATTTCTGCTAAGATGGAGTGGTAACTTCCAGCTTCTCGAATGTCAGACTAAAAACCAAATTGGAAGTTCATTTTTCCTTGACCAATTTTATAGAGTTTTTTTGCTGTCTGTCATAATTCTGTTGGATTTTTGCCGAGTTAATCCTCAGAGTTTTGTTTAACATCTTTCTCTATTCTGCAACGTGGTAATTAGAGGTAAAGGCTTGATTTGATTTACTTTTGTATTTTTGGCAATATTTCTTACAAACGATATGATATTCTTCTCTAAAGTGATATACAGTTTCTGGATAGCTCTTTTTGTGATATTAGTGGTCACTGATATTGTAACAGGGTGGTCCCCAGGAAAGGGGGAGGTTCCCTGCCCCACCCAAGGGAGGGTGGAGCTGAGCAGGAAGAGAAGAAGCTGCAAGAAGAGACTGAGGAAGGAAGGAAGCAGGATGGAGCCAGGAGACCTGGAGGAGGCGCATGGAGCCTAGAGACACGTGAAGAAACTGCGCTTGTCTTTTGGTCGTGGACTGGGTGACACAGATGTGGGTGAGACCTGTGGGGAGGTGACCATGGCAGCTTTTATCTTGATGTTGATTTTGCTCTTTTCCTTCCGGGCTTGTCCGGTTGTTTGTGACCCTTTTCTGTGGGTCCCCACTGGAAGATGCTTTGGACTTGTGGCAGGCTTTGGGGCCTTGCTCTGCGCCATTCCCATATGGATGGACTTTTACCCACGAGGGGACGGGTAACTTTGGGTGCTTGATTTAGAAACTAGATTCTTTGCCTTACCTGTATTGTTTCCTAGTTTTATTAAAGTTCCTTCCCATTAAAGTCTCCTATGTTTTGTGTTGATGCGGCGGATGGCAGAACCCATTTAGAATAGGCAGGTTTGCGGGGTTGGGCTGCCCCTCTCTCTGTCCTATAACAATATTTGTGTGGATTGCTAATTAATGTTGGCTGGCAAAATGATGTTTACTGCCTTTTGCATTGGTAATTTGACTAACTTTTCTTAAAAAAAAAATACCTCGCCCTATCAGTTATTTGCTTCCCACAAGATGGAGTTGATAGAGAAGATGTAGGACAGAGGGTTGATTTTATTCCCCCCTTTATTTAGTTTTTGTCAAGGAAATTAGCTGGTTCTCAAGCAAAGATGCGCAATAGTTTTGCCTATCACTGTGAACTCAGGGGTTAAGTGCGTTTGCTGGGGTTCAACCTCTTGCAATTATTTTTCTCACTGAAGTTAAATTTATGTCACCTGTGATGAGGAGGTTTGAGCTTTTTTTTTTCTTTTGGCATAACGGTGGTATCATCGCTATCTAGAGTATCATTCCTACAGATTTCCTGACAAAGGCTTGGAATTGAGAATCACCCATTTTGTTAGTTGGGTCACCCATTTTGAAAGTTTCTAACTTTCATGAGAAATGTATTTTAAGATGAACAATTTACATAAAAATTAGTCTCTTACACTTCTATCATTATTGTCTACTTTAAAAATAATCCTGAAGTTGATCTATAGACAATCTGTGTTTTTAAATTTTCTTTAAATTCTAGCTTTGTAACTGTGTGGGCTAGAGGCCTGACCTCTTTGCGTGAAGTTCAGCATTTACATTAAAAGGGTCATTACACTTAGTAAAATGCAGTGAATATTGGAGAACAATTGCTTTGTGCTTCTGATCAGGGGAGAGGAGAAAACCATTTTGAAATGTGAGAGAGGGGAAATGATTTTGAAATACGGGAGAAAACCATTTTGAAATGCCAGAGCATTCTGTGCCTTTTTTTTTTTTTAAGATGTTATTTATTTATACAAGCACTGGGTACAGTCAGAAGCATGGGAGGGTGAGAGAATTCACCAGAGCGGGGAACAGAGCAGACAGAGTGAGGAAATACAGCGGGTGGCAGGAGAGGTCTGCGCACCATGTGGGACCCTAGCCGGCAGCCGGTATCAAACCGGCGCTGCAGAGGCTGCGGGCAGCTTTGCAACCCAGTGCGCAACCACTGCGCCACAAAGGGAGGCCCCATTCTGTGCTTCTTAAAAGGGTGTGTCCACAGGAGAAACTAACTGGGGCCAAACTTGCTGGACTCTTAATCAGAGCCTAAATAACATGGGGGTGAGGGGTTGGCAATATGAAACACCTGCTCCCTCTAGCCATCCTTTAAAATGGAAAATGAGAAGCCATTGGAATCTTCACAGTCCAGAGGTACAAGCTCAAAAGTTTCTTGTAATAATTATATAGTTAGAATATAAATTGTGCCTAGAAAAGGGCCTGGCATGTAAGAGCAATATGTATCAGTCATTATTGTTAATCACTTAAGAGCAGTATAGGTTGAATGTATTTTAAATTTATATACAGTCTCTCAAATTGCATAAAAATTTGGAAACTTTTTTGCACTCAATATCATGCTTTTTATAATCTTTCCATTTTGATACTTAAAGAGGACTTCATTGTGAAATATGTAAATATAGTTATATATAAAATATATACTAACTATGGTAATAGATAATTGTATGTATATTCAGGTCTCAAGAAATCTCATTCATTGTCATAATTTCAGTTATAACATGTACTCATCACTGTGGTGGGAAAGAATCGGGGTGTAGGCAAGAGGTGTGGGGGCAAAAGAATTCACCAGAGACAGAGTGGAAAACAGAACAGGTGGTTTTACTGAAATACTCTGGTAAGAGAAGCAATGGATAAGACAGGAGAGGTCTGCGCCTGAAGAAGAACTTGGGGTTCCCTTTTATGATCTGTTTTTGCAGGCTTTTCATGACTGGAGAGTCAGTTCAGGCTAGTTAATGCTGGGATATCAGGTCTCGGGTGTTGACCTTTGACACAATGTATCCTGGTCCTGCTTCCACTTTCAGGGTCAAAGTGATCAGACTCAGTGCCTGGTTCCCATAGCAACCTTATCAATGCCCGTTATCTATTCAAGCCTCCCAAACCTTCCTGCTGGGGAAGGGGGGTGGGCTTAGGTTTTGACCTTATTAAATGGTACCCTGACAATCAGTACAAAATATATTTTTAGTTTCAGCTTTATTCTAAGCTCCATCTAAGCTTCCCTCTTGTGGTTTGAAAGTAAGACCACAATATTTTTCAGCTCTTTTTATAAAATGGTTGAAACTTTTCCCTCTATTTCTTGAATCTGGGCTGAACTTGAGACTTGTGAGACCAGTATAAAATGCTGGGAATAATGTTGTGCAACTGTGATATAAGATTTAATACTTCCAGTCTCTTAGAATATTACCTTGTGCAGAAGCCTGGTAACTAGGAAAACATGTAGCCTAATGTCAGGTGGTCAAGACAGTGGGCAGCACTAGGTGCCAGTCATCTGAACAAGATAATTTTGTATGAATCCATCTCAGCTGATCAGTCAAAATGACTACATCTACAGAGTTTGACAAAGTTCAACCCTCAGGCTAACTCCAGTCTACTGCCTGTGTTTGTATTGTCTTCGATTACTTTTGTGCTATAGCCACAATTGAATAGCTGTGATGGAGACTATATTAACTCTTTAATCTATCTGGTCCTTTACAGAAAAAGTTCAATGACTCATATTTTAAGCCAATACTTTTTTGTTGTAACGCAGTTGGTTTTGAGGGGAATGTGTGTGTGGGAGTGTATTAAGCACAATATATAGCCAACGTACTCTGCTATGTCCAGGTCCAAATCTGTCCTTTCTCCTGCAGTTACTAACCCTAATAATATTATCTCTATTCATTAAATTAAACTAAAACATTAGAAAGCTTGTAAGCATAAATGCATTAATTTATCACCAAATATTGTTGAATATTTTCTCTGCATCTCTTTTAGTGCTCCTTTTTAAGATCCTTTAAAATCTTTCCTGCGTAACTATGGATAGTCATTACAATATTATGATTTATAAGATATACATATTATATCATATATTAGATATATATTTGGTCATTAAAATTGTTACAGGGCAGGGAGAGGGGCACCCCAGAATCTCCAAACCTGCCTGCTCTAAGTAGATTCTACCATCCGCCGCATCAATACAAAACATGTGAGACTTTAATGGGAAGGAACTTTAATACAATTAGGAAACAATACAGGAAAGGCAAAGAATATAGTTTCTAAATCAAGCACCAAAGTTACCCATCCCCTCATGGGTAAAAGTCCACCCAAATGGGATTGGCCCAGAGCAAGGCCCCAAAGCCTGCCACAAGCCCAAAGCACCTTCCAGTGGGGACCCACAGAAAAGGATCAGAAACAACCAGACAAGTCTGGAAGGAAAAGAGCAAAATAAAAATCAAGACAAAAACCACCACTGTCACCTCCCCACAGGTCTCACCCACATCTGTGTCAACCAGTCCACCACCAAAAGGCAAGCACAGTTTCTTCACGTGTCTCTCGGCTCCATGTGCCACCTCCAGGGCTCCTTCTGCCTCTCCATCCTGCTTCCTTCCTTCCTGAGTCTCCTCTACAGCCTCTTCTCTCTCTGCTCAGCTCCACCCTCCTTTTGGGCGGGGCAGGAAACCTGGAACCTCCCCCTTTCCTGGGGACCACCCTGTTACAAGATGACCAAAATATATTTTTCACATTTGGTCTTTACCTACAGTTCCTATTTCACAACTCCCAAAAGCTTTGGAAATCCCTAAGTGTTGAGAGTGATAAAGGTGTCCTTTGTTATGCCAATAAGGTGATTTTTTTGGAAGCTGGCTGGACAGAAGCTGGTTGTCTAGAGAACTAACTTTGTTATTAAAAAGCTTGATTTCCCTCCCTCTCCCCTGCTCCCCTCATCAAAACCTCTGGGGAGGAGGACGGGCTGAAGGTTGAGTTAACTAATTGATGAGTTAGTTAAACTGGGACTTCAGAGAACTTCTGACTTGGTAACTATGTGAAGATAATGACCTGATGGTTTGTGTAAAGAGTGGAAGCTTCACACCCTCACCCCAAATCTTGCCCCATGTATCACTTCATCTGGCAGTTGATTTATATCCTTCAATATCATTTTTAATGAATGATACTGAATGATTCATTTTTAATGAATCAGTGATCTATTGAACAAAAAAGTTTCCCGGAGTCTTGTGTGCCACTTCAGCAAATTAGTCAAGCCTAAGGACAGGGTCATGGGGACCTCTAATTCATAGCCTGCTGGCCAGAAGCACAGACAATAACCAGGGCTTCTAACTGGTCTCTGAAGAGGAGGGCAGTTTGGGAATTTGAGCCCTTACCGGTGGAATCTGATGCTCTCTCTGGGTTTATAGTGTCAGAATTGATTTGAATTCTGGCACCCAGCAATTGCTTCCAATGGGAAGCCGCTATATACCCATTGGAAACTGGAGTGTGGGAATTTTATTCACTTGTCTCATTTATGTAATAAAGACATATTTTTGTTAAATACTAGGCATATTAATAATCACAGTCCATGTAATCAATGATGAAATAGTGTAGTGAAAATGACAGGCTGAGTGCTGATGAAGATAAACCTAATATTAAGAAAGTACAGAGGAGGGGCATTTAATTTGCTCAGTTCAGTAAGTCAGAAAAAAGTTTTCAAGCTTGAAATGAGATATAAAGGAATATGTAATTGGTAGCACTTCCTATTACATAGAGTAGGAGGGGAACTGTATACAGAGAAGACAGTATAATTAAAGATACATTGGTGAGCTACAGTGGTAAGAAACAATATATGGGGGAAAAAACTAAAGTTTGATATTGTCGATCAGGGAATAATGTGTGTAGAATTATGCATGAGCTAAATTAAAGATGGATTCTATCCTGAAGATACAAAAACACTTCCTATGGGTTCCCAGACACATTTTATTTTAAATAAATGTTGATATTTTCTGTTTCCTTATTGAAATTGGTCAGCTGAGGATAATTGTTTTCAAGCTATTTCCATTGGCTCTTATTTCCCACCTCCCTTTTATATCACTTACTCTATTGGGAAGTAAAAAGAAGGAGAGATGTAATAACATAAATTAGCTTTTTGATGTTGTTTCTGAAAACCAAATTCAACCTTTGGTACCCTGCTTGTGAGACTGAAGCTGAATGTGGTAAACATTTCTCCTTTGCCAGTAGGGGGCTGTGAAGTAACACCCCAGGAGATAGGAGTTTCCCTTCGAGATTCAGGTAGGCTCATTCTTGCTCAGCTTGCTGCTGCAATTCAGGGGTAGCCAGCAGCATGCAGGACACACAGTGGGGCTCACCTTCTAGTGTAACAATCCTGGCCTGTCTGCCAGCTGTGGCTTAGTGATTGTGGACCAGCTCTGACCCAGGGAACACTACTAACTTCACCACCATCCTGTGGGCTGTAACCACGCCTTCTCCAAAGACATCTGAAATCCTGATTTGGGAAAGTAGCCCTTTTTCAAGTTTATTCTTTCATTTGGTACTCATCTCGCTTTTCCTCCCTTTTTATTTCTTTTTATTAGCTAATTTTCTGGAAGTAGTTCATACTACTTTTCTAATGTCATTTCTATTCAAGTTAGAGTAGTTTCTTCTGATTGGACTTTGAATGATACATAATACTATATAAATGTTAGAAATATTTAAAGGTACACCCCTATCAAAAATAAATCAGAATGCCAATAAAAGGGAGAAAATTCAAGTAGCGCTAAACATACTCATTTAATATTAATAATAACCAGGTTGATGTCTCATGTCTTTCCCTGCTTTATGAAACTATTGCTAAGAAGATGTAAGATTAGAAGTAGAGTGTTTTGGTCTATGTTGAGATTTTTTAAAAATAAAGATATATTCAAGAGTACAGAACTGATGTTTCATGGCCTAGTCACAATAGAATAATAAGGAGAGCACCACCACTACCTCCACCAGTGCCCCTTAAATACAAAAAAAGAATAAAGTATATGAAATAGTAGTTTTCAGACATTGGATAACTGGCAGCGCAGGATAGATTATTTCAGGAGAGGAAATATGAGTTGAACCATAGAATTGTCCCATCTTATTGCTTGAATTGAGTTTCCAGACCACAGAATAAGTAGAGATACCTGAATAAAACCTTCCAGGGCACAGGATATTAACTAGGGCCCTCAGAAGAGTGTCATTGCCTGAATTGTGGAGCCCAATTAACCCTAGACTAAAAACTGGTGAAGATAAAAACTGTAATGTCTATCCCGAAAGTTTCCAGGTAACTTCATTATAGCCCGGAAAAAAATATTTAAAGAGTTTCCAAAACAATATCCAATAGTCAAAAAGTCCTTGAAGCATAAAAATGTATTTCTTCAGGATAAAATTCTTATACTCACATTTTTACTTTATTTTTATAAGAATTTGGATTTTCAATGAATGTTCAAATCACTACTATTCAGGTTTTATTGATATTTTAAAATTTGATGTATCAGTTTTAACATCATTATTTATAATGGAAATGATATTACAACTATTGAGACAGGATTAAAAAAATTTAGACACAAGCTTTAAAATGTGGAAGGGACAAACACCTCTTCAAATTTTTTCAGGGTAATAAATAAAAAATGTGAAAATAATTTTTATAGGAGATGAAATTATTTACCTTAAACCAGAAGAAAACATGGTCATATTATGTTTTAGACAAAAATCTGCAGCTTGTTAAAGTTAGACTTGAGGAAGACAAGGACATAGCCAGAAACATCCTGAAATTAATGAGATTATTTCTCACTTATAACAATCCAACAGGTATAGGCAAAAAGGGCAATTCCATTTTTTTTTTTAAACCAAGTCATTGACACACCTGCATTTCTTTCATTTTGTGAACTCTGGTCCTCCAGATGTGTCCTCAACTGCATGATTTGGGCTGACTTTCCATTTTGTCCACATTTGAGGTCACTAGGAATGTCTAAGGAGAAATTAAGTCCAGACAAGCAGTTTCCTTTAAGTGATGCCAATATGGGATAATTACTCCCATCTACTTTCCATTAGTGAGAACTTCGTTATATGGCCACACCTAGATGCCTGGGAAATTGAGAAATTCAGTCTCTAGCTAGCTGGCTGTGTGTCAATGAAGGGAGGGAAAATAGATTTGGGCGAAAGGGGAACTACTAATCTGCCTGCCATACACACAAAGTGTACATAAGCACACAACTTAAGATGACGGTATTCTTTATTCAAATGGTTCTTGAGGTTCAACTTATTCAACTATTTCATTTAATTTCATTGGACACTTCCATGAACTCAGTTCTATGAACAAAGGTATGACACTGCCATTGACTCGGATGCTCTTTTTTCTAACTTTTCAGTAAATTGCTGATGTCTTTTTCTCTGAAAATGGATGTAGTTAGAACTTTGATCTTATATAATTAGAAAATTGGTTTTATGCTGAAACACTTATTGCAAAATTAACAGAGTGAGATTTCTGGGGGCTGATTGTTGGTAGAGAAAGTATGAATATTCAGACTATTATATTTAATTTGGTAGCTTGGGCTACTTTTTATGAATTTAGTGCTTGGGTGGATGACCGTTTTTTTCTAATAGTATGGAAAATGGGTGGGAATTGGAATTTAGATATGTAGGAATTTCTAGAGGTTTTTTTTTGTTTTCTCTTTGTTTTGTCTCTGGTTAATCATGTACTGAAACACTGGTATTTGGTTGCTATATTGTCCTTGTTCATGATTGCTTTTTTATATATTTACTGTGACTGAGAATTTGCTTTAACAAAGGAAAAAAAATCTAGCAATGTAATCATACATTCTTGTATTTTTTTTTTTTTCTAAAAGCCATTGAAATTGTTTTCAAAGCACTCCTCCAATTTTGTTTTTTCCAATGGGTCAGTGTACTTTGGTAGTAAATGTTTTAGATTTCTACTTCCTCTTTATTAGTCAACATCTACTTTTACTGCATTCATCTTGTTTTTATTTGCTGGCAACATGATTTTGAAAAGTGTGTCTTTATTAGGAGAAAGCCTTACAGCCTTTCTCTATTGGTGTTCTCTAAGAGGATTAAATACTACAGAAAAATTATTTGAGTGACTATTTTCAATTCTCCCATAGGAGATAGATTAACTAGTACCATTCCATACATAGAAGATAAATTAATTCATTGCATATGACAGAAATCTCAGGACATTATGGCCTAATTCTCGTGGAAATTCAGGTTTAGACAAAGCCTGATAAAGGAAGGGATTCCAAAATTTTGTTGGAAAAAAAATTCAACTGAATTAGATCTATGAGATATTTATCTTGAATTTTAATGGTAGGAGTAGGCAGACGTGAACTGAATGGTTTATTTTGAGATTTAAGAAAACACGATTTCCTTTTTTCTATTTAACTACACTATGGGCAATAGTTTTAACATTACTTTCAGAAGTATTTAATGCCAATAAAGGAAATATTTTTACAAGTTAAAAATATTTTAACTGGAAAGTTGAAAATAATGAACCTTTGGGAATAACAACAAAAAAATCTTTTGAAATGTTTATAAATGGTTGAGTTTGTACCAAACAACTAAATATTGTAAGAGTTTTGGACCATCTGTCTTTTTTTTTTTTTTTTTTTTAACATCTAGGAGCAGATACATTACAGCATCTGTGACTTGATATTACTTTGAATTTGACGTAATCACTACATTTCAACTGCTTCATATGAAATACTAGTATTGGCCCATTCTATAGAAGCACTGAGTATTAGTATGATATTAGGAAGGTTATGCATTTGGGAAGTAGCTAATGAGGATAGAGCCTTCAGAATGGGATTAGTGATCTTATAGGAGGCCCCACAGAAATCCCCTGTCTTTTCTGCCACATGAAGCTATAGCAAAAAGTCACCGTAGATGAAATAGGAAATGGATTTTCAATAGATTCTGAATTTGCCAGAGGCTTAATATTGGACAGCCCATCTCCACAACTGGGAGAAATAAATTTGTTGTATATTATAAGTTACCCAGTACATGGTATTTGTTATATCAGCCTGTGCAGACTGACAATCTATTTTTAAAATCTTTTCTCAAACCGATTATCTTGAACCAGCATCTTTTCAACTCATTTACCTACAAAGATCTCTCTCTTTTCCTCCAAGATCTTTCTTCATACTCATAAATTTCTAGTAGATTTGCTTTACTGGCATCAGGTTTTCCAAGGTCATGGGGCTATTGAGAACTTGAAGTGCAGCTAGTCCAAATTGAGGTATGATGGAACTGTAAAACATACATAGAATTTTGAAGATTTAGTATGGCAAAAAATCATTGAAATTTAAAATTTCATGATAAAACCAATCTTTTGGCTGTACTAGGATAATTAAAGCACAATATATGTTTCTTTTTTAAAAATGTGGCTACAAGAAAGTTTCAAATGGCACGTGGTTCACATTTTTATTGGCTATTTTACAGTATAATGTGATAACCTCATACAGCTGGAATCAGCATATTTACCAGGAGAGCCCATCCATTTCTTTTATCCATCCCTCCATCCTTCCATCCAGCCATTCATTTAATACTTGTTAATTTTTCCATCATTGTACTTGTAAAACCTACATGTCATTCGTTTCATGGATCATACAGTTTAATGAAAGAAAAAACTATTAACCAAATATTCCAATAGTAAACATTAGAACCTGTATTAAGTTGTAAAGGGGTGTGGGTTATGAGAACCGTTCAGAAGGGAAACCGGCTTAGACTGCAGGTAGGGAGTATAGAGAAAGGTCTCCCTAAGAGATTAGGTGTTCGACCTCCTAGCAAATGGATTAATTAGGCCAGATGTGATGGGAAGAGAGGAAAGATCACCCCAGGTGCCTTTCTCAGGGTATTGGAATAAGATGGCCCATGCACTAGAGAAAAATTAAGAAGGAGCATTTTTCAAAATGAGATTAGAGAGAGCTACAGGCCAAATCAAAAACATCTTTTTTTTTTTCTTTTTAAAGTTTTATTTATTTATGCATACAAGAGCTGGGGTGTAGGCCAGAAGTGCAGGGAGCCAAGAGGATCCACCAGAGACAGAGCGGGGGACAGAACAGGCAGACTGACCGAAGTACACTGCTGAGGGGAGCAGCGGGTGAAACAGGCGAGGTCTGCTGCACCATGTGGGTTTCTCTCTGGTTGGGATTGAACTCGTGCTGCAGTGGCTTCCCATAGCTTCCCAGTGCTAAGACTTAACCTCTTGCACCACCAGGGAGGCCCCTAAATCAAAAAACTCTTAAGAAGACAGACTGAGAAGGAGAGAGCATCTGTGACAACTCGTACAAATTCCTGTGACTGAGCTAAATGGAGAATTTATTTGTTTGGGTAAGAAGATCTTTAAAAATCACTTCATGTTGTTGGTTATACTGTTTGCTTTTGATCTTTCGATGCTGCGTATTGACTTGGAAATATGCTGTGGGAAGTGGTGGGGTTTATGCCAGATCTGCTTTTTTTTTTCCTTCTTCTTTTGGGTTTAATTGCAGAGTTCCTTTTGACAAGGTTATTCTGATTTAGTCATGCCAAATTGAACAAGGCCATAAGGACATGGAGAAGAGTATACTCTCTGGAATTTATATGTAATCTCTTTTACCTCCCACCCTGAAAGCCAGAGAAGAGTCCAACTAAAAAGAAAATGCTCTTTAGAGGAAAGGAGAAACCCTATTTTGGGGTTATTCTTTGTCATTATATTTTTCCTATCTGAACTCTTCTCTCCCCAAATCCTGGTGACTTGTCAGATTTGTCTTCAGAAGGCAGATGCTTTACCTGACCATCACTACACTTCACTGATTCTGTTGTGACAATACATTCAAAAACATCATTTAAGTTATAAAATGCTGCCTACATGATTACTTTTTGTGGTACTTAACCTGTGAGGCATATAGCTTCCCTCTCAGTTCCATCTCTGTTATTTTGTCCATATCTGTTTTTTTTTTTTAATGTGAGGAAAGAAAAGGAAAAAAATCTTCCTAGCGAAAGCTACTCAAAGGCACTTCCTGTAGTTTTAAACTTTATCCACTTAAACTACAAATTATTCTGGGAAAAGGTCTATAAATAACTGAAGCCAAGGAATGCATGGGAAATTAAAGTTGATACAGAAAGCACGCCTAGATTTTTTGATTTCCAAATAAACTTTGTTTTGCATATTGGACAACACATGGTTAACTTCTTGGGATGTTATCCACCAATGGCAGACCTATTTTTACGGTCTACGCGGATCATGTTCAAAATGTGCTTTAGCATACCTGCAGCAGATGTGAGTACACAAGGGAAACTTGTCAATGTGACTTTTGTTTGGAAACGCCAAAATATATTTACTTTTTTCCATTTAGGGGAAAAAAAAAAACAACTTCAAAATAGCGTAAGAGGACAACTTGGAGGCAAACTTAAGATTTCCCAAATATACTAAATTTTTGAAAGATAGGTTTTGAATAAGAATATATAACTGAACCCTGTTCATTAGAAAAAAGGATAAAAAAGGATGCTGATTTTGGATTTTAATTGGATTATTCAGTTTATGGATTTGCAAATTTCCTTTTCTTTTCTCCTTTTAGCCCTTATTCCTTGATGCTATTCCTTGTTGCTTGTCAGGAGCTTAATGTTTTGTTTGTATTACTTCACTTTTTTCCTGGAAGAAAACAGGAATTATCAGTTAGTGAAAAGCTGGATAAATTAGTCACAATTAAAGAACAAGTTAAAATGTGAAGCCAAGAATCACTCCCGTTCTTTTCATGGCATAAAAATGAAAGTTCCAGCTATGGAGAGTCTCCAAATCAACTAAATTTTAAATGCTAGTCAGAATTGTCCATTCACATCTATCAGAGCATTTCCATGGTTTACTTAAAGCCCATGATGCTCTAGATGAGAAACTTTACTGGGCTAAGAAAGCAATTTTCTGTAGGTCATGTTCTATAGCCCTATCCTTGCACATTGGACATTGAAGGAGCTGAGCTCTCTTACTACTCTAAGAACTCTGTCAAAGTCTAAAATCTTTTTAATTCCAGGAGTTTGGTAGACTACTTGATCACGAGGAAGATGTTGGGAGATAGAGAAGTCTGCCTTTTCTCTGAGAATATCTCCTTCCTACTGACTCAAGAAATCTAGACAAACCCACCAAGGACAGGGAGGGACTCTGGTAGACTGTAAGAATTTTGCATTTGAGACTTGGATTAAACACCACTGTGATTGCTAAAAGTAGGTTTACTCACCCAAGGGTCCCAATTATGTGCAACCCATAGGCTCAATTATAAATAATGCATCAGGGAATTACATTATCCTTCTATTTCCTCTGTTCTTTGTACCAGATCAAGAGAAAGGAAATTGCAGGTTAACAAAATTAATCATGGTTTGAACTGTGTGGGTGGGTCTGTGGCTCTTAAGAACAATTCTTTCTTTTTAAAGATTTATGCATACAAGAACTGGGGTACAGGCCAGAGGTGCAGAGGAGTGTATGTGAGAGGATTCACCAGAGACAGTGGGGAGCAGAACAGGTAGATTGACTGAAATACACTGCTGAGGAGAGCAGTGGGCGAGACAGAAGATGTCTCCTGCACCATCTGGGTTACCTCCCTGGCCAGGGATGGAACTCGTTCTGCAGTTGCTATGGATTGATTTGTAGTGCTGAGACTTAACCCCTTGTGCCACCAGGGAGGTCCCCTTAAGAGCAATTCTTGACATTATGTCTGAATTTAACTTTCCTGCAAGTCACACTGATTAACATAATCAATTTATATTTGATCTGCTCTATATTCTAGACACTGGACTCATTGCTAGAGCGATCCAGTGGTGATTGTATTAATCAGGATTCTCCAGAAAAACAGGACTAATACATTAGATATATGCACTATGTATACAAATATGTACATATGTGTGTATGTAATCTCTATAAATAGACTTTTTTTTTTTTTTTTTTTTTTATTAAGGAATTGACTCATGCAGTTGTGGAAACTGCCAAATTTAAAATCTATGGGGTAGGTGGGAAGGCAGGTGAACCAGAGAAGATTGCAATTTGAGTATGAAGGGCTTATGCTAACAATTCCTCTTCCTCCAGGAAGGTCAATCTTCTGTTAAGAACGTCAAACAATTAGATGAGTTCCCTTCACATTGTGCAGAATAATTTGTTTTACTCAAAATCAATTGATTTAAGTATTATTCTTTCCAAAATAAATACTTTGACAGAGACATCTAGAATGTTTGACAAAATTTCTGGGTGTTGTGACCTAGCCAAATTGACACACAAAGTTAACCACCACTGGGACTAATAACCTGGCATAATTGAGGATGTTGACAGTTTGGTAGGTGAGAAACTCAGTGCAATAATCATACTATGTGAAAAGCATTATAATTTGGGAAAGCTCATCTGAACCCACTTATACATGTTCTTGGGGTGACAGAGTATGGAAAAATGAGAGCTTGAGAGGGAGCTTGGTAGGCAGAGAAACAGCATGACAAACTCCTGTGATGAGAGCTTGACTTAGTCAAAGTAAGCTGTTGTTTGTGGTCAATAGTGTTTAAAATGAGAGGAGATAGGTACCATATGCTATAAAGAGTGAACATTAAAAGCTCCAAATGTCATATTAAGGAGATTCCAGGTCACTGTTCCTTGGTTGGTAAGGAGGACTGATACATTCTTTGCCCTTCTTTCTACCACCCAGACTGACAACTAACTTCCTACCATCTACTTTGATGATTTAATTCTACCAGCTCTCACATACTCAGTTAAGCCCCAAATCCAAATCCCAAGACACCTGTTACATAATTTTCCCCATCATGTTAAGGAATCCATCCAACAGCAATCTAACAGAGCTGCATGCAGTTCTTGATAATTGATCTCCTAAAACTATCCCTACAAAGATTTCAAGGAAAATAATTCCTAACAGTGAAGAATGTGGAGGCATTGATTCTTTGCGCAAAGCTTTGAAAAATGATTTAGTTATCAAGAAGTAAAGATTTAGACATTATCTGTCCTGGCTGACTAGCTGTTTAAACAAAAGTGCAGGATCTTAAAAACTCAGAACAATAGACCAATAATAAATTCTTTAAAAACAACAACAAAAAAACATTGTTCTTGGGGAATATGAAAAGCTCCTTGGGAAGCTGTTATGACAGGCTGTGTGAGAGCAAAGGAGGACATGACCCAGGACGTTGGCTCACTCATCTTTTATGCTTAGACTTCTGGCCAGGCTTTTGTTAAACTCTAGGTAGAAAACCCGAGGCTGCAGTTTTCTAGGACATGATCCTCAGCATCCTGCCATTTAATCTCATTTTTAAAAATCGAAGGTAGCATTTATCAAACAAAAATCTGTCTTTTTCTAATCACCGTGTACTTTCAAATGTAAAGATTGACATTCTACAAACTGAATTGTCTTAATTTTGTCACTTTGTTAAAGCTTCCATTGTTTAAAAAAATAAGCCAATTCAAGAGAAAGATTCAGCTGAAATGATACACCCACGTTTATTTTTTAAAGAGCTTTGTTAACACTCATATATTCTGATTAATTCTTTTCAGAACTTTTGAACTTTTACAGAGCTGTAGCTTGAGAGTGTTTACCATACCTAATGCCCATCATGTTGGTAACCATGTGTTTTGATTAGGCAGAATGTGTAGGTAAGAAATTCATGTTGCAGGAAATTCATCAGTGAAGATGATGATGGTTTTATAATTTTTATGAGTTGATTTTTCTAAGACACCTCAGTTTTTTGTTGTGTTCATCCTTATACTCATTGCATACTTTTCTTCAGATTTCCAAATAAAAAACATGGGAGCCTTAACTAATATGTGTTATTTAAGCGTCTGTAATAATTGTGTGCTATGCTAAACATATGCTTCTTCAGGGCATAATTGGGTTTTAATATGACAAACATAGTGGGAGGTTTTCTACCCTGAGCGATTTCCTGGCCTAGCTGTTTGGGAGCCTCTGAAGTTGTCGGCCTGCCTAACACTTCCCCGAAAACTCTTTCAGCTCTGTCTGGAAGTATGCTTGAGAAACTTGGAAAGGTTTTATTGACAATAAACACTTGGAGTCAGTAATTAACACTATAAAGTTT
Source organism: Talpa occidentalis (assembly GCF_014898055.3). Classification (NCBI taxonomy): domain Eukaryota; kingdom Metazoa; phylum Chordata; class Mammalia; order Eulipotyphla; family Talpidae; genus Talpa; species Talpa occidentalis. The sequence goes on along the minus strand of NW_023601653.1, from coordinate 22,160,054 downwards.
GTACCCTGCAATAGTTTAAATCTCTAAACTTTTTTGGCTAAAAGAATTTTGCTACATGTGATCTATTTCTATTCTCAAAATCTTTCTTACAGTTTAACAGCCTCCCAGAACCAGAAAGCAGTCACTGCTATTAATATGAAAAGGAAAATTTAATTTAACACCTTATTTAGATGTGTACAAAAAGTAATAATCAATTTGAGTCAATTATCATGGTAAGTTATTACTTCCTTCCTAGTGTGTCAACTCATCAAGTGATTTCTTAAATGCACTGATTCCTAGAAAATCTTTTAGAATTTTGTTAATGACATTGACATCCATGTAAAAGGAAGTATTTATGATTAAGTAAGCTTTTGGGCCAAGGTCAAAATAGATTATCCTCTTCTGTTTTATTCTCCATTTTTTGGGTTTAATTTATTTGGGTCATATTAATATGAATTGTAGATTTCCAAGTAGCATCCTCTTTCTCTGGAAATTCATATTGCAGATAAATTTACATGTTATTTGTTGACATTCCATATATATTTTTTGACACCCCTCAAAATTCTATTACTTGTCCAAATCTATCTTTCCCTAGTGTAGGGATTAATAAAAGTGTAAATAACACTATCATTGAACAAGAACCATTCCCCCAATCCTGGTATTAAAAACAACAGTGGGCAATTTTTTTTTTTTTAAAGAGGCATGTATTTTTATTTATTTGTTTGTTTTTTGCTTATTTGTTTGTTTATACATGCACTGGGTATAGTCAGAAGCGCGGGAGGGTGAGAGAATTCACCAGAGCCAGAGTGGGGAAAAGAGCAGGCAGAAGGACCGAAGTACACTGCTGAGGGGAGCAGCGGGCAGCAGGAGAGGTCTGCGCGCCATGTGGGACCCTCCTCCGGTGGCCGGGGAGCAGCCGGGGATCGAACCGGCGCCGCAGAGGCCGCAGGCAGATTCGCAACCCAGCGCTCAACAGCTGCGCCACCGGGGAGGCCCAACAGTGGGCAATTTTATCTCCAAAATACATGTTTCTATCCTGACCATGCTCTTATCTCTTGAATAGATCATCACAGGTGTGTCCAAATTTATAACCACAAGGTCAACTCGCTTCATCTTCCCCATTTCCGTTCTTACTGAAATCAATCATTTTAAAACATTTCTCTAATCATATTCCTTCTCCACTTAAAATCTTTCAAAAGATTCCCATTCTTTTAGAACACAGACCAAAGAACTTAGCATGATCTGCAAAACTCGAGCTATGCCCACTTTTCAAACATGTCATGCCACTCCCTGCCTTGCTCACTACTCGCTAGCAACTCCGGGCTCTGTGTGCCAAACACCTCTCTGCCTCATGTCTCTTGCTTCTATTTGTACATCTTTCCTCCCTCACACTTTTTTGTGTCAAGGGCACATCACCTAGTTAGTGTGGACACCATCTCCTGCCCTTCAGTAGGTCACCCTCCTCATTCTCTCCCATCAAAAGATGGAAATGTACTAATACCGCTCCATTAAAGTTCACTTGTAATACTTCATCTGGAAAAGAATAAATCATATTAAACATTTAAGGAAATGGTGACAGGAATTTTTTTGAAGTGTAAAATCTTAGGGAAATGGATATACTTTAAAATTTCAAACATAGGGTCTGAGGTAACTCTATTGTGATTTGTTGGATATTTAGGAGATGAATATGTGGAGCTCAGTATGGAATTGAGGCAAATTTTACATTTCCTCTAGATAGAACTTTGAAAAAAATTCTCATGACTTATAAATCACTGAAAGTTTTTATTACCCCCCCAATATATTTTCTTTCATTTAAAAACCTGTAAAATACCCAGAATTTTGTTTATCTTTGAAATATAAAGTTGGATGCTGACAATTTAACACCTGAATGCTTTGGTAAACTCTGACAGTACATTGGGGCCTTAGTATATCAAATGTATTTTTAACATTCATATATCTTACAGCTTAAGTTGAAAATACATGCTGTGGAAGTATGTGTTTGGAAGATACTTTTCAATTATGCACTAAAAAGAACTTTCTATCTTATTTAACATTTTATGGTATCATTTCCCTGGCTGTTATTCTAACTACCACTATTACCTCAAATTGTTTTCAAAGACAAATGAAGTGTTTCAAACTTTTCATCAGTCTTTCTGATAGAGAAACTCTTTCTGTTCTCTGTAGATTTTGCTGAGAGATGGTCTGCAAGATATTTTTGTAACATGATTATTAATAGATGCATATTTATTCATTGGGTTGCTGTGGCTATATTTTGGTGAAATTACTTTGAATTTCTTAAGAACTTTAAACTATATCTACATTTTCCAGCCTTTCAATTTCCATGAACTTCTTAACTTCTTTACTCAGCAAGGTCTGCAAATTATCCTTTCAGAAAACAAAGTTAATATAACACTATTACAGAGATGCTGAATCCAGTCTTTTAGTTCTGTAACTTTAACCTAGTATGTCCTTGTATACCTTTCGTAAAAAGATTTAATGCACCAGTATTTCCACAAAGTCTAGTCATATTTTTCAGATAATAATGGATGTGTGTATTTGAATATCTTTTGGAAGTAGATATCTTTAAATAATGCTCTTTGGTCTGTTTTTAATTGTATTGAATTATTAAACTGCAGCATTCCAGGGTATAGCTGTTTATAAGCAAATATATTACACGATTGAAATTTTACAATCCAAAATTTTATAACAACTAAGCAGTAATAAAACCACAGTGCTTATGCAGCAAAGGACAAGTCATATGGTATATATTTAGAAATCTTCACAGAGGCTATAATTGAATGACACTGTACTCCCAGTAGAGAATTAATTTGAAGTTTCATTACAACTATTTATACAAATTATTCTCAATCTGAGGCCTTTTAATCTATCTTTTTTCATGCCATATTCTTAATGAGAAAAGTAGAAGTATCTACAGATGTCCATACAACCTAACAAAAATCAAATAATGATCAGTTACTAGATTGTTCTCAGGTAGACACTTTTTCCAACCTGATAACATAAATTATCCTCTATTAGGGATTTGTTAAAATTGCAAAAGCAATAAAATGGGTATCGTCATTCATTCTGAAGATGCTTTTAATTTCACTTTTAATAAAAGCAGCTTAAATAACACTGTCAACAAAGCTGAGTTTGTCACCTCTCACATGACAGTATACTTAAATATTATAAATTGTCTAGTTTCTGAAGCAAAGTACTGTCAACAATTAGCTGTTATTCAAACCAATTAAATCCCAGATATGTGTGTTTTACAAAAGTCACAATCTTGGGGATCTAGCTCTGATCATGTCACAGTTTTATGAACTGGAGCATCTCCTTCACCCTACCTGATGCTGTTTCCTCATCTACAATAGGAGTGGGTAGAATTAGGGGTGATAAAATCTGCTCCAGCCTGACATTCTTTAATGGATAATACAGCTTTCATTAAGTTGCTTGTATGACTTAACATTCTTTAAAAAAAAAATTTGGTTTTGTTTGACGAAAAATTGGTTTCTTAAGTGAGTTATTAGACAATTTTAATTCTAAATCAACACACCCAGATCTAAGCATGGCAAACCTTATCTGCCACAATTATTAACTGTAATTACCAAAACTAATACTTTCTTTACCCATGTGCCAGTCATTGACCTGTTCGCCCCCAGATTCCGCTTTCTCTTCCTGCTTCACTCTGCATTTTAACACTAGAATGTCTCCATCTGCATTTCCCAAGCTCCCTGCCGCAGCAGCCATGGGAATAAGATGTCCAAATCTCCCTCCAAGAGTGAATCTGTCATAGGGAGTTTGGGCAGCCAGGATACCCAACTATGATGACGTCAGGATCTGCCTTGGCTATGGAGTTGAGGCCCATGATGCTTAGACAGCCCCCAGTCAATGATTGAGTGTGGTGGGAATGCAAGACTCCCCTGTGAGGAATCCATATGCTGGAGCTAACTATTTGACTGGTTAAGTCTTTCTCAAAATTATGACAGTCTGAAGTCCTTATTACCCAATCCTCTGATCTGTCCTGTCACCTGTCCTAGGCCTCAGTTTAGCATTGGGTCTGAAACCCTCTCTCTGCTACTCCTCCCCTCTCCTTGATCTTTCATGGGTGTTAGTAACCTCCAACCTCCTCACTTCTAATACCTCTTTTCCTCTACTTCTCAGAGGACATGAGCTTACACATTCGTCCATTACTTCCAACTTCATTCAGGAAGTGGGCTATAGTGCAAGGAGATTGGAGGAATCCATCTCCCCCCACCCTTCACTATACTACATGCCGCAAGTTGTCCTGAACCCCCCATGGCACCGGCCTTTCCACATGGATATTCTTCCTGTGGGTCTCAGTTCTTGTTAACCTACCTATCATCTCGCTGTACTAATACCATCTTTCCCCAACTTCTTTAGGGACACTAGTAGCTTCCTACTTGATAGCCTCAACACCTTTATCCCAAAGATAACTGTGGTAAAAGATTGTTACCAAGCACCATCTTTGGCAGTATATTTAGATATTTTCCTATTTCCTACCTGAGTTCCGGGGGAGGTCATTAGAGATTCAGTTAATTTGGGGTCATAAGCACAGCAAAGTCACATCTGGGTATCTGCATGTTTACTGAAGAGTGAGGTAACCGAAAATGCAACAGACAGCAGAAGTTGACTTATCTCCACATTTTCATCTCTGAGATTCTAGTCCTTTCTGCCACTTATGATGCCTGCAGCAGCTGCTCTTTTTATTATATTGTGGCAAGTATTTCCTAACTCTTTGAAGTCAGCCCTTTTACTTTTGCTACCTCCTGGGTCTGACATCTGTGATTAAGCTCACTAGCTGCTTTGAGATTTTTCTGAAGCCGATATCATAAATTAGAAAAAAGAAATCTAACCAAAGATTAAAATGCTTATTCATAAAACAGTGCATTATTTGTGGTAGGAGATACAACAGATTTGAAATGCCTAAGCATGGATTCTTGAAAATAACATCTAAACAATCATCCATGTTTTTCTCAATTTTGAATGAATTGTTAAAGTATAGGTTTTCTCTAATGCCATTGTTTTATCCTTGATACCTCACTTCTTGCCCTTCTTGAATAAATTTCTGACAGGATCTCAGCCTCTGCCAGGGGTCAGTAAATTTTTTTTGTTTGACTTGTAAAATCTCATAAACTTAGGCTGAGAATATTTTCTTTCCACTGCTCTCAATTTCCAGCACTGGACAGGATAATCACTCTGGCCCTGCTTTAATTTTATGCATGAGGGACTCATGCTTTTCCATTCTTATCCTTTGTTTGAATCAGATAAAACTTTTAAAAGGAGTCATGGTTGTTGACATGCTCTAAGTAACTCAATAAAACATGACCGATCAAATAAAAAGTCCAATATAATAACTCTAAGTTAAATATAGTTTAATGTTACTCCTTAAAGTCAATTATGAGTAATTTTTCATTCTTCCTTGTAACTAACATGATTTAGTGAAATATTTCAGAATTTGTTGACTGAATTTTCTTGACACATCAAGAATGATAGATTGAAGCTTACAGGGTATCTGTTGGTTTGGGTGGTGGGTACATGGAGATTCAATCTACTTTGTTTACTTGAACCATTTTGATTTTACACATTGTTTTATATTTCTATTTTATATTTCTATTATAACATATATTACTTTTATATTCCTATACTTCATATCAACATTTATATATAATAATAATAAAAATTAATAGCATATATATATTTTAAGATTATTTATGCATACAAGAACTGGGGTACAGGCCAGAGGTATGGGAGTGAGTGGATTCACCAGAGACAAAATGGGGAACAGAACAGGCAAATCTACTGAAACACACTGCTGAGGGGAGCAGCCAGTGAGTCAGGAGAGGTCTGCTGTGCCATGTGGGTTGCTCCCTGGCCGGGGATCGAACTCATGCTACAATGACTGTGGATAGCTTCATTGGTTGCATCTTAACCCCTTGCACCACTAGGGAGGCAATAGCATATATATTTTTATAGAGACCAATCTTCCTTCTCTTCCAACAAGATCCTCTTTCTCTCATTTGAGGGCAAAGGGTAGAATGGGAAGATGGGTTCTTAATTTCCACTTGACCATCTGATGGAGGAAGATCCTTGTAAAGCAATTTTTAAATGTCTGTCTCCTTGGTTGTGCTCCATGAGTTGTGTTTGCTCTATTTTCTAGTTGATTCCCAATGCTAGGATCACACCTTGCTCAGTAAAATGCCCCAAAGCTGCCTGGTGAAATATAGAATTTACCCGTGAAAAAAGTATTGAATAAATGCATTACTCACTTTCTCAAGCAAGATTTAAAATCTAGAATGACTTCTTGCTTTTTCTGTGATTTGGGGTAAGTTGTACCTCTTAGACACAGTTTCCTCATCATAGTATCTTTTTTATCAAGTTGTCCTGAGGATCAGATGTGGCTAGCTAAAATACCAAGCTTGGTTCTTGCCACCCAATAAGGCCTTAGTGGTTGCAGGTATCTTTTGTAGCACTGAAAAAATAACCAAGAGGAAAAATAACACTTGTCTTAAAAAAAAACTAACATTCTTGCTACTTTTTCTTCCTATTACATGGAATCTTTAAGCATTGTTTCATGGCTATAATTCAGTACAGGATGCAATTGAGTGGGGAGTACTGAAAAAAAAAAAAAAAAAGCTTCTAAGTTGAGTTATTTCTAAGCCAAAGTGGCAATTCAGTTCAGCAGCATTAGTAAGAGGGATAGGGGGCATTAGCCATATACTCACAGCACAGAACAATTCAGGATAAGAACACATTAAGGGGCAGCCAGATCACACCTTCCCCACATTTCACATGAGGTCACAAGAAATGTTCCACATCCTTGAGGTATTATAACAACACGTCAAGGCAGTTTTAAATTTAATGGTAGAATGCACATTCTAGTGCAAAAGAGATAAACTTTGAGCTGGGAAGAAATGAATGTCCTATCCAGTTGAGAAAAAACAGGAGGCATGGAAATTTCAACTGTCATCAGAGCAAAGTAAAACAGTACCTGGATGTTTGGGGATTCCTTTGGCACTGATCTGTAGGCGGCGTAGGGACTCGTGCCAGACACATGTTATAATTTTGCCAGCCAGAGGGAAAATCGAGCAGAATCCTAGGTGTGGTCTTTTTTAAATATAGTAGCTAGTCTACCTTTTCCTTATTGCTTTTTACAATCTCAAGGTTAATTGGGATATCCTAGATCTGTTTAAAAGAGTGGAAATGTATTTAAAAAGAAGATGAATTGAAAAAAGTTAAAAAAGTTCAGCAACTAAAAGTACATGATTAAGCTATGTGATTTTGAGGATATAAAATATTTAGGTAGCCAATTTTTTGCAAAAGTCATCTGGTGTTTATCTAATGCATCTTCAAGTTCCACCCCTTGCAAACAATCCTTTCTCCAGAATCTACTCCCTCTAGCTTTAGTTAAACTTAGAATCAAATTGCCCTCCCTGTCTTCCCTAACTCCATTCTTTCCTTCCTTTCAGTAAGTATTTATTGAGAAATTACATGTAGGCACGCCTCTCAAAGCAGTTAACAAATTATCTCATATTCTTCGTGATAACCTTAGAAGGTAGATATATTATTTTTCTCCATTAAACAAGAAAGAAGTACTAGAAACAGAGTCAGAAGAAGTAAGAAGTTTGTTTAAGGTCTCATAGGTAAGTAGTGGCAATGATGAGTTCCATCCTTATAACTGCAGATTCTGTGTTCTTAACCTTAAGGAATGCTGTCAGTTGTTCGCAAAGAGAAACTAAATAGCAAGGTAAATTCTTTCCTTCCTATGTAAAAGGTGTGGGTAGTCTCACAATCTCAAAAGTCTGCATCAATATCTTGCAAAACATGCATTTTCACAGCAAGTTGGAGGATGGTTGAGTATTTTAATAGGAAAGTTTGGAACATTACCTTTCCTAAACCGCTCCTTCAAGATAGGGTTTTTGATGTAACATGACTTAGTTTTCTACATTTGATTTATGAAATGTTTCTCTGATGGTTTTATAGGTCTCTAGGCAGGTAGATGTAATGAAGTAGGCAGAGAACTTTAACATGTAATTAAGAGTATCTTTAGGAGGACTGAAAGGTAGTCATTCTTTCTGTATTTACCAGTTGTCTTGCAAGAATAGGTTTGGCACTGCTTAGCAAAAGACTTTGTTTTGCCTCTTTGTGCCTGTTTTCTCAGTATTGTTTGATAGAGTTTACCTTGGCACGAAGAAAACCATGCACTAAATTTTTTATTAAACCAGCATACCAATGAAACGCAGATGTTTAACTAGACTCTCCAGACATGAAATGAACATAGTAATCTTTTATTTCTCATTTATCCACTAATAGTCCAGGTTATACAGATGAATGTATACATGAAAACATATATATTACCTTGGAAAGATTTAATTACCTTTGGACTGGTGACAGTAAAATTATGCATGCAGTAACTTGTGGTTACAATTTTAAGTGGCATTAAATACTGCCTTGTAGATCTTAATCTGTGTAGCTCAAGAGAAGTGCAATCATTCCGACTCTTCTGGCAGGAAAGTATTGTAGGCACAGCTTTGTTTCCTTATTGATAATTCTGTCTGCTGCACATTTCAAAAGACTTTTTTGAGGCTTTGCCCTGTTTCAGAGCAAGCTCCAGCAATTCCAGTTATGTAAATGATGCTACAATTATATAATGTCCTCTTATTTTGTCAATAAAACAGAATCGTTATACTGCCTATGAATTCTCTAAGAAAATTTAGAACTGCCCAGATTAAAAATCGTTAAAAACTAGGATCTAAAAAAGATTTACAAGAAAGTAAGGAATTTTGAGTAATAAACTTTTCTACTTTCATAATTTCATATAGTAGTTGTTGCTAAAGTTTGGTATATTAACACTATGGAAATAATTGAATATGATTTAATGCCACAGATGTGTATAGTCACATGTATATGTGTATCAGTAGCTTGGTGCATATATCTTGACACATGTATCACCTTCTGCCGTATTCTCTGTTCCATTGGCACATACAGTTTTTGTTTTGTCTAATAAGTCAGTAGATCAGGGAATGTTTCTGAACAAAGGCGTGTATAAGTTGTTCTCAGTGGAAAAAGAGCAGTCCCCTATAATTGGACAATTACTCTATGTGAGTAGTTCTGTGGAAAGAGAAGTGGTGCCAGCTCCCCCTTTTGCTAAGGATTAACTGGCATACATAGACCCTCAAGTTCCCCATCTAAAGTGGGGGTGATAATCTCTATTACAAAAAGTGGGATGAAGATACAGGTAAAATGAAATGAAAAGGAAAGCAGGTCTAGAGATGGTATCAGATGATGGTAACACCTATTATGAGCTATGTGCCAGAGACTAGATCAAGTGATTTACACACACTCTTAAATTTCTCAGGTCCATTAACCACTCCCATTTTCATATGGTAAAAAACCTTAAGGAAATTAAAAAGTACTGTAGGCATCACCATCCATCAATAACATGGGGTTTGTATTTTTTTTTTAAGATTTATTTATTTATTTATGCATACAAGAGCTTGGGTGTAGGCCAGGGGGCTGAGAGGATTCACCAGAGACAGAGTGGGGAGCAGAAAATGCAGATTGAAATACACTGCTGAGGGGAGCAGTGGGCAAGACAGGAGAGGACTGCTGCGCAATGTGGGTCACATCCCTGGCTGGGGATGTGCTGCAGTGGCTGTGGATTGCTTCGTAGTGCTGACGCTTAACCCCTTCCGTCACCAGGGAGGCCCAATAACATGGGATTTTGAACCCAGATCTTTATGACACCAAACCCGAGCTCTCTATTTCCATACTTATATGAAGCCTCTGCACAGTACTTGGGAAAGAGTGCACAGCGGGTCCTTGAATAATATCCTTTGATCGATGAGGGGGAAAAAAAAATACTGATTTCTGGCCAGAGTCTCTATGGAGTGTTTGAATGTTTGTCCTATGTCTGTGTGGGTTCTTTCCAGGTTGCTATGGTTTCTTCTCACATCCCCAAGAAGTGTACATTGGGTTCATAGGCTTGCCTAAATTGTCCCAGTCTGAAGAAGTATGGGTAGGTGTGTGGATGAACTCTGTAACGGTAGGGTATCCTGTCCCAGTTTGGAATTTATTTCCGGGATTAGCTTTCATATTAGATTGCTTTTTGTCTCTAACAGAAATTGGTTAGATTTAAACAAGCAAAAAAAAGAAAATAGTATCACATCTTTCAGTAACTCAAATTAAATGGTGTTCTGTAACATTAATTGCATTCAAGCAATGTGGAGAGGTGGTTCAAATGCCGATTTCAGGCTGTTATCCAGAAAATAATCATTATTTTTTGTGTTTGTAATAGGAACCTCAAATTGCTAGCTTCAGAAACACCTCAGCTGATTTGTTGGAGGTGATCTTAAGATTACCTTTCAAGAAAAAAAAATTTTTTTTTTTTTGTGGGACCCTCCCTGGTGGCTGGGGAATGAACTGGCGCTGCAGAGGCTGCAGGCAGCCTCGCAGCCCAGCGCTCAACCGCTGAGCCACCAGGGGAGGCCCTCAAGAAAACATTTTTTTTTTAAAGATTTATTTATTTATTTATATAAGCACTGGGTACAGTCAGAAGCACAGGAGGGTGAGAGAATTCACCAGAGCCAGAGCGGGGAGCAGAGCAGGCAGAAGGACCGAAGGACACTGCTGAGGGGAGCAGCGGGCGGCAGGAGAGGTCTGTGCGCCATGTGGGACCCTCCTCCGGAGGCCAGGGAGCAGCCGGGGATCGAACCAGCGCTGCAGAGGCTGTGGGCAGCTTTGCAACCCAGCGCTCAACCACTGTGCCACTGGGGAGGCCCCAGAAAACATTTTTAAGAAATGTTTCAAGATCACATTTTAAGAAAAACTGCTCCTGAATGATATTTTTGTGACATGTAATAATATGCTTCTTTTCTTATAAAGCAGCAAGAAAACTTTAACCGTATATGTATGTATGTATGTATCTGTGCTGTCTATTATGTATGTATGTATCTGTGCTGTCTATTATGGTAGTGCCAACCTGTGAATAATTTAACATTTACGCTTTATTTTTGGATACTAAAAATTGGTTCGATAGCAAGCTGTAATCTTTGATAATAAGATTATTTTCGTGCTTGAAATAGGCTCTTAGCTCTCTGTTTGCTTTTTAGTTTTTTTAGTTTAGATATACTTGACATATTAGTTTCAGGTATAAACATAGTAATTTAACATTTGTATATATTGTGAAATACTACTAAAAGTGTAGTAAATCCATTAACATACATAGTGACAAGAGAAATGTTTGTAAAGCAAATTTTTTAAAATCTGCTTAGAAACTTTCAAATATATAAACAGTATTTTAGCTATAATCTCCATGCTGTATATTATTATAATTGCTTATTTTGCATCTGAAAGTTTGTACTTTTAACCTTCTTTACCCATTTCATCCACCCCATACTCCAGGTAACTACTAATCTGTTCTCTGTATCCCTGAGCTTGGTGTTTTTGTTCTTTCTTTATTTAGTTCCACACATAAATAAAATCATATGATATTTGTCTGCCTTTAGCTGGCTTGCTTTACTTGGCATAATGCCCACAAGTTGCATCCATGTTGTCACAGATGGCAAGGGTGTTTAGGTGGTAGGTGTGATATAACACACATCTGTAGAAGTGTGAACCTATACCTCTGAATCAAGCAGACTGTTGTAAACCAGTGTTGTCGCAATTGAAAAAACATGCAATTTAATTCTTTAAAAAAGATTTCATTCTTTTTTTTTATGGCTGATTAGTATTTTCCTTGTCTGTGGATTTGTTATGTAGATATCTATTTATCCATTATGGATACAAATTGTTTCCATATGTTTACATTAGAAATCATGCTGCAATAAATACAGGGGTACACATATCTTTTCAAGCTTGTTTTCACTGTCTTCAGAGAAATGCCCAGAAGTGCAATTGATAGATCATATGGTAGACATATTTTTTTATGGTATTTTTATTTGTTTGTTTTAGCTTTTTAGGAAACTCAGTGTTTTCCTAAGAGGCTGCACTTTTACATCCTACCAACAGTGTTAAAAGGTTCCTTTTTATCCACATCCTTCCCAATATTTAGTTCTTGCATTTTTTGATGATAACTATTTTAAGTGTGACGTGATCTCATTGTATTTTTCATTTCTCTGATTTGTGCTGTTGACCACCTTTTCACATACTTGTTTGTCATTTGTATTGTTTTCTTGTATTGTATAAGTGTTGCATATATGTTGTCTAGTAATCTCTTATGTACATGATTTACAAATATTTCATCCCATTCAATAGGCCACCTTTTCACTGTGTTAATTGTTTTCTTTGCCAGCTTTGTAGTTTGATGTAGTCCAACTTTATTTCTGCTGTTATTTCCTTTAACTCTATATTTTTGAAAGTGATTCTTCCAAACTGAAAAATATAATTAGGATCTCTAACTTCTACTTTTAAGGGAATGTCAAAGATGATGACTGAATGGAGAGATTGACAACATATTTTAAGTGACCAATAAACAAATAATTACTCTTACTAGTGGTCAGGGAAATGCAAATTAAAACTACAGTGGCATACAGATTTCCACTCTAAACTCTCATGAAGTTAGAACTTATGATGTAAAGTGAAAGATTATTTGCATTTCATTACACATTTCATATGGTTGATGTGTTTTTTTTTTTATGGATTTATTTATTTATGCAAGGACTGGGTACAGTCAGAAGCGCGGGAGGGTGAGATAATTCACCAGAGCCAGAGTAGGGAGCAGAACAGGCAGAAGGACCAAAGTACACTGCTGAGGGGAGCAGCGGGCGGCAGGAGAGGTCTGCATGCCATGTGAGACCCTCACCCAGCGGCCGGAGATCGAACCAGCGCTGCAGAGGCTGTGGGCAGCTTTGCAACCCAGCTCTCAACCGCTGCGCCACCGGGGAGGCCCTGGTTGATGTGTTTAAAAGATATATATAGAGAGCTTCCATATGATCCAGCAATTCCACTCCTAGGTATTTACCCAAAGGACACAGAAACATCAATTCCAAAGAGCACCTGCACCCCTACGTTTATAGCAGCACTATTTACAATAGCTAAGCTTTGGAAACAACCCAAATGCCCAAAAATAGATGACTGGATCAAGAAGATGTGGTACATATATACCATGGAATATTACTCAGCATTCAAAAAAGATAAACACATGCAATTTGCAGCAACATGGATGGCGCTGGAAGGGATCATGCTCAGCGAAATAAGCCAGAAAGAAAAAGGAAAATACCGGATGGTCTCATCCTTAGCAGGAATCTAGAAAACTTAAATAAGGGACCAGGAAAATGAATAACTATAAGAAAGTGAAAATCAAAATCAACAACAAACTATGAACCAGAGACACTGTATGGGGGGTAGGGGGGGGAAGGGAGGTTTTGGGGTCAAAATAAGGGGGTTGTAATTGTATGGGGAATATAAAAATAAAATTTATTATAAAAAATAAAAGATATGTATTATACAATTTTTAAACCCACCTAAGTGAAAGTGACAAAATAGTTCATTTGAATTATCTTGGGATATTTGAAAACTCTGGAGTGCTCATTAAAGCAAATTCTCCTGGTACAGCCCCTATGGAAAACACAAGTTTCCTCAAAAATACTAAAAGTAGATATAGCATATGACCCAGCAATTTCACTCCTAAGTATCTGCCCAAAGAATGCAAAAGATCACCAAAAAACTTGATATATATGCACTCATATTCATTGCAGTGCTATTTACAACAGCCCAATTAGGGAAACAACCTAAGTACCTAATAGCAGATGTGCTATATATACACATGGTGGAATATTATTCAGCTATATTTTAAAAAAAGATGAATTCTTGCTATCTAGGACAAATGGATGGAACTGGAAGGTATCATGCTACGTGAAATAAATCAGGAGAAGGACAAATACCAGATGATGTCTTTCACCTGTGGAATACAGAGGAATAAAACAAAGGAACTAACAAAACTAAACCAAAACAAGCTCTAGAAATATGGCAGAAAAATTGAGGCTACTAGAGGGGGAGGAAAAGTGAAGGTGGATCCTACTCCCTCGTCCCCTCACCCACCATATAGTGTCTCTGGTTTATAGTTGCTTATTGATTTTGATTATTACTTTATTATAATTAGTCTTTTTTCCTGGTCCCTTGTTTAGGTTTTCTAAATTTGTGCTGTGAGTGAGACCATCTGGTATTTTTCTTTTTCTTTTTGGCTTATTTTGCTGAGCATGATCCCTTCCAGCTCCATCTATGTTACTGCAAATTGCATGAGTTTATCTTTTTTGATTGGGGACTATAACCATGATGAAAATGCATACATTGTGCAAAAATGAAAAATGATGTAAAAATATATAAAATTTAAAAAAATTACAAAAAAATTATAAATTGTGAAATTTAAATGTAAAACGGTTAAAAATGTAAATTGTGAAACAAGGGGAGAGAGGGCCTAGTGGTCTTGGGTAAAGCATTACGCATAGTTTGGTGGTGAGAATGGCATGGTGATGTACATCTGAGGAGGTTTGTCTGTTCCCCTAAATCATAAACAGTATGGTAACCAATGTTACCTCAATAAAAGCAAATCAGAAACTTCTCTTTGTAATCAAATATTTGGTTATTCATTCAACGTCTACTCTATAGTTGAATTGTCATCTTTTTGAGATGACAGGACATTCATTTGACAGAACATTGACAAGTGAATCACTCAAAGAACAAGAAGACATGTAATTACAATCAAAAGTTTCCTTTCAGGCTTCACTTCTTTATCTGTCTCTCATAAAGGACAGGGTTTTATAAATTACAAATATTTTTTTTTCTTAAGTTTTACTACTCTCATTCAGTTGAGAAGGATAATAGGTCTGTCTTGTTTCTTAAATAATACTAAGTGAAAGCATAAGTGAGGGCATTCATCTTCACCATTCTGTTGCCCTTTGTTACTGTTGTCTTCCTGTCCAAATGGTTAAATGATACTTATGAACAAATTGCCCCATGTGAGTATAGATGAATGAATTAAACAAATAAAATAATGCTTTCACAAAATGACACAGCTTCTGCTACTTTGCTGTTGTCTCCTAACCAAAGGATGCCCAGCAAGTGTCTCCAGTCCCCTGACATTGCCTTTGTGTGAGTTGGATGTGAGTACATTTTGTCTGCAAAGCTTTTACCACTCAAAGCACGATGCAGTAAATACAGGAAGGAAATGATTGATATGTTGCTGAATGTAAACCCCATCCTGATTAAGTCTATTCAGGAAAAATAGGAAATGTGTTTTGCTATTGAGATAGGAATCAATGTTAAAGTAACATACAATTCTGTGCAGATTTGCTTTCATTTGAGGGATACATAAAATCTGAAGGACAATTATTCTATTGGATTTGGCCAAGAAATAACCAACAGATTGCCAGCTGATATCCAGGCCAGATACAAGAGAAAAACAAACAAATTTCATTTTGCAATTGACATATTTTCTAAAGGAAAAAACAAACTAATGAAGATCAGTGTATCCTATTTTATACACTGTGATACTTTAGTTAAAAACATGATTAACTTTAAGGTAGTTAATCTGAGTTTTTCTAAATATTGAACTAGTAAGTATTTGTTGATCATTTAAAGTCAACTGTATAGAGCGAAGTATATAGCATGAAGATTGATGTGGACTGGAATTTGAATTACTGGCAATGTATGTCAGGAAGAGCTGTTAATGGTTTTGTTCTTTAATTCCTGCACACTGATTTAGAACAGGTTAAAATGAAGGAATTTTCCAAGTAAAAACTACAGAAAAGGATGAGAAGTTTTTAAATTACTCTACAATTTACTTAACTTATTAGTGATTTCTTAGGCTTGTGAAGTGCATTTTCTACCCTGGAATGAGATTTCCCAAAGAAGGGGATATTGAGACAATCTCTTTACCTTCATAAGTAATACCCAAATCTTGTATCAAGGACTATCCAATATCTAGAGACACACTCCAATCTTCACATCTAATTTCCCTCTTACTCTTAATAGGAGAAATGTTGCTATTTCCCAATACCAAAACATTCTCACTATTTCTTGGGTTGTGACCATAGCTCAGATTTTCCCTTGTATTAATACATTCTTTTGTATCTAGTCTGATCATTGAGTATCCACCCAATGCCTCCTTCCCTGTCTTTTGTCAAAATTCCTATCATGATTGATCTTCTGTTCCAAATACCCACCCCCCTTTTTTTCTTTTACAAAAGTTATTTCTTGTGTCATTTTTTTTCACTTGAATTCTTGAGGGAAATAGAAATGGAAGATAATTAACAAATTTAAATATGCTTTAAAGGGACTATGGTTTACATTCTAATGTGTGCTGATATTTATACTACAAACCTGGAAAGTTTAAACAGTGGGTTACTGTCCAAATACCCTTTTTAAACTAAGGCTGTCCATCAAAATGAACTATGATGCTTTTATAAAACAGAATTCTAAACCATGCCTCAACCAGATCTGTATTTAGATCAGGGCTGGAGTGTAGGTTTCTGCATTCTGAAAAGTGCCCTTAGACCATTATCTGAAGCTAAGACTTTCCAAGAACTGCACTATCTTCTTTCCAGCTTCCATCCCACCTCTGTCAGATCTGTTGAGCTACTAAGAGAGCCACAAGCTCTGAATGACACAAAAATCAAGATCATACAGCTAGAACCTGCACAGGAACATCTGAAAATCCAATACATTTATTTGTAATATATGTTTGTGTGTATCTATATTTTAGTGTTCTATTTTTAATGTTATTCAAGAATGGACAGAGAATGTATCAGGGGAATTTTTATTTTTATTTATGCATACAAGAGTTGGGGTACAGGCCAGAGATGCAGGGGGTGAGAGGATTTACCAGAGACAGAGTGGGGAACAGAGCAAGCAGATTGACCAAATTACACTGCTGAGGGGAGCAGTGGGGAGTCAGGAGAGGTCTGAAGCGCCATGTGGGTTGCTCCCTGGCCTGCTGGGGATCGAACTTGTGCTGCAGAGGCTGCAGAGTGCTTCATAGGTTGCTTCTTAACCCCTTGCGCCACCAGAGAGGCCCAATTGGGAATTTTTAAAAACACCGTATGAGTATTGTTGAAATTCTTGAAGTAGGGCTTCATAAAAGTTAAGAATTGCTTTGTGGCAGTGAATGAAACCTGTATTAAAAAAGGTTTAATACAGGAGCACTGAATTTAGACTGATTTCAATGGTTCTGTTATAAACAATTCTACCAACTTAAATGGTATTTATTGGTAAGTGTCTACAAATTCATTTTCTAGTGCAAGATCTTTTCTCTATGGTGAGGCATTCTCCTCACAGCCCTGTGTGTATACACACTAATATTCTGTTCTTAATCCCAGGATAGTAAATGTTTTGGCTTGAAGGTTTTTACAGGATAAAAATATCAAGGTTATAAAAGAAAATGAACAGTTGACAGAATTCTTTTTTTGTGGTGGAGATTCACTACAGTAACCTCAGCAAATTCTTATATCTTGTACGTTTTGATGGCCCCAACAATGCTTTTAATGATCTTTTAAAATGTCTTTTAAAAGTGAGCTATGGAGACATTGTGCTCTAGAGGACAGATATATAATTTCTTTTGGATTTACTGTGGAATGTATACAAATAACTGGCAGACTGATAAGATATTTTCTATCTTTTTATTGGACTACTCTCATCCATTTGCATTTATGTTAACAAGCAGAAGGAGGCAATCTTATCTATAGGTTACTTTGTGAAAATCCTTTCCCCCAAGATTACGGTTACTTTTACCTTTTATTGCAATTTGCTATAAAGATTTATATACATTTTGTTGAAAAATAATTACTAGGGAATCAATTGAACAAAAAATTTTAGTATAAAAATGCATCATGGAAATAGGGAATGTTGTTTTTGTGAAGACTTGCTTTATACTTTGTGTATGTATGGAAATAAATCTTAATGACTTCAAACGTTATCTCAGGCCAAAATTTCACATCATCTCATGCTTGTAGTGTTATATATACGAATATTCTCAGTTACTTATGAAAGAAAACACAGCATCTGAATAAGGAGCTACCCAGAGGCATAAAATTCCGTAAAATAGAAAGCATAGACAGGTAAACACAAAGTTTGATTCCTCATTTTTGCTAAAAGCGAGTTTCTAATTTAGGCTTCCAGTCATCCATGCGTCTCATGCTCTTAGCATGTGTCATGCTACATGCAACTTTTAAAAAGTTGTATTTGAAAGCATCTTAATTTGTAATTGACACCCTTGACCCTGTGCACAATAATAAAGGGCTCTATCATACATTATACTGCTCACATTAATTCTCTATAGAAAAGTGCTTCCTAATGTCTGCCTAAGATGCCAGCTAAGAATATTCCAGTGGCAGAGAATATCTAAGCTCATTTAGATCTTCAGAAGAAAGTATTTCCATCAATTAATAAAAATAGTAGTTTATCTGGAGATACGTTGGGTAAATAGTTTTTGATAAAGAGAAATTAATCATTCCTATTTGTCAGAAAAATCAAAGTAAAAAAGATTTCATTAAATGCCTCCTTTCCAGGGTACAGGAAACAAATAACAAAGGAATGTTCCCACCTAATCACATGTGAGCTAAAATAATACTACGGATTCTATTTCTGTTGAGTCATAGAAAGACTATTTTGTTCTGTTTAAATACATTCCCTCAGGAGTATCTATGGGAAAAATCGGAACAAACCTTCTCCCACCATTGTGTTTTGAAAGTACATGGCAAGACAGTAAACAAACAAGGATCTTCCTCTCTTTCTTTTACTCTATTTAGCAGTTGACTCTGAACTCTGTGGTTGCTGAGTTGATGAATACATTTGTAAAGGTTTTAACAGGGATCCTCCTTGTTTCAAAGCAGGGCTGATCAAGCCTTTAAACCTGAGCATCTCATCACCTGGTTGTCAGCAACCAGCCTTAGCTCTTCTATCCTGTGTGAGTGAAAGGGCAGCTCTCAATACGTTATATCCTAAAGCAGCTGGGTGGGCAGTGCCAGGAATCCTAGGCCGTCATCCACTACTAAACTGACCAACATATGCCCAGCTCAGTAAATGCATCCTCTTTGGGCAAAATTTGTGCTCATTTTTGGGTAATAAAAATCCAGATACACAAACTCTCACATGTGTACACAGTTTCAAAGTGATAGGAAAGCACTTACACAAATCCTGAAGGTTTATTTTTATCTGTTTAGATACACTATCTAAGGCCAACGATGTTGGTGTTTTTCTTAAAGGGCCATTGCATACCCAAATTTACTCACCAGGATTTGCAGAGCACATGGTTGATGGACAGGCCAATTCACATGCTTATACTGTATTAAACATCCATTGGATATGTAGCAATGAGCTCATGTTGTGGTGTCCCAATTAATAGAAACCCATATAAATAAACACAGATCTATATTAGGCTTGGATGTGCTGAAGAATGAGAATGAGTTAACTACCAGAGTGACAATGAACAGTGCAAAATGCATTGATCAAAACTTGCGTGCACCCTATTTTATTTTATTATTATTATTTTTTAAAGATTTATTTATTTATTTATACAATCACTGGGTACAGCCAAGCGCGGGAGGGTGAGAGAATTCACCAGAGCCAGAGCAGGGAGCAGAGCAGGCAGAAGGACCGAAGTACACTGCTGAGGGGAGCAGCGGGTGGCAGGAGAGGTCTGCGCACCATGTGGGACCCTCACCTGGAGGCTGGGGATCGAACCGGTGCTGCAGAGGCTGCTGGCAGCTTCACACCCAACGCTCAACTGCTGCACACCGGGGAGGCCCTGCACCCTATTTTAAAAAGTGCTATATAGAAGTAGAATTAAAAAGAAAAAATGCTAAGAAGCAGTTTCTAACCCAAGCTTTTATAACATATTTGGAGGAACCAAACAAATATACAGAAAACATTAAAAAAAAAACAAAACATGGAATTTTTCCTTTCTGCCGGTAAATTTAAGTCTCCCTATCTTAAAAACCAACACTATTTTGTGTAACACTATTATGCCTCCAGTTACTAGATAGCATCTGTCTGTGCTGGGTTTCCACATCTTACTTTTTTGGTTTTGCTTCAAAATATGTCTGCATTTTTTATTAAGTACAATCTTGAATTCTTGTTACTAGTTAATGAGGGCCATGCTTTTTTCCTGTGTCCTTTGCAACATACTGACAGCTTCATTTCTTCATGGCCCTGCCTGTGCTTTGCTTCTGTGCTGTCCCCCAAGCCTGACTGGTCCACGACTCTTGCCTCTTTTGTTGGTCCATTCACTCCTCTCTACTGTCCTTCTCACCAGTGCTCAAATTGAAAGACAAGAAATAGTATGGAGTGTGAGTGCTTTCATGTCTATACCTTTATCTAACTACAATATGTGACTGCAGAGATAAGCTAGGTAAGAAAAGTTTTCATTTTTGCGATTGTTGTTTTTATAATAGGCTGCTTAGTTCTATCTCAGAAATAGAAATGTAGGTGGTGAGTCAGGGAAAAAGCTCAGTATGAAATAGAGACATGAGTAAGCACACTGCAAAATTCACAGCAGGCAGATCCCTTCTTAGCTGCACAGTGTATGGAAAGACAGTGACTAGTGATCTGGGAGAGAGCAGAGCTAACAAAGAAGGGTGGTGGGCCCAGTTATACTTTGGCAATGGTACTAAAGGAAGTAATGAAAATGAAGAAAGCCATTAGAAAAAGAAGCAACCAGTCTTTTGCAAAAGGCGTAGGAGGAAAGCAAGATCCTTATTAAAAGTAGTTGATGAAGATGCAAGTCTTAGATGCTGTACTCAGAAAAAGTACACAACAGGTAGATGGGTCTAGAAGTTTCTGCCAGCACCTGTTATATCATGCTTCCAGTTGAAGTGAAAAGGGAACTAACATGAGCACTTATTATGCCAAGCACATGCAGAAGACTTCAGCCCCTTTCTACTGAGGGCCATGAACCATCTAGTTTTTCTTTTGCTGTAGAGCCCTCCTCACATAAGGAAGGAAAATACTGAATGCTAAGTGTACCAGCTTTGCTTGCAACCAAGATATAGGCATGTCATCCACTCCAGAGTAATGGGGTCAGAAGGAACAGTCACTGAACTTTCTGGAAACAATTTTCTCTGCAGACATGCAAAGATAAATGTCCACACTTCTGCTTTGGACATTGTCACATGTGGGCATGATATGTAGATATTCAGCAGTGAAAAATATCATAGAGAAACTGACCTAGACCTCTGATGCTCTTGAGCATCTGAACCAACCCAGGAAATAACTGTCTCTATATTGATTTTTTTTTTTTTTAAGAAAAATAAGCCCCTTGCATTGAAATTACTTTTAGTTGAGTATTTCATTTCTGGCAGCCACATGCATCCTACCTGAACCACACAGTGCCAGACTCTTGCAATATGATTCATAATCATTCTGCCAGCTGAACATTAGCCCTCATCTAAGAAACAAGGAAACTGAGGTTCAGAAACATGAGGGTCTGATCTGGTGTCCCTAGTCTTTTAAGTATAGAAGTCAGGGTTTGAATCTAGGTGCCTGTACCTGAAATATCTGTGCATCTCCAGTTCTCCTGGCTTTCTGCCATCCTATCACATCTGACTGCCTCTGTGTAAGTGCAAATATTTACCAATGGAGTTTGTGTTTGAACCTGCCGGGGAGGGTAAAGGCAGGTGTGTCTTTGTTCTGAGATCACGGCAAGCACTATAAGAATCTGGTGCAAAAGGCAGTTTTTTTGGTTAACATTTATTTAAATGAGAATCATTTTAGATGTTTATTCTTAGCGTAAGAGGATTGGGGGATATATAACCTCAGTTATAATTAGATATTGGGTCATGAATATGCACTTAGAATTGCAAATATTTCTTGGAAACTACGTGACTAGGAGACTTGCCACCATGCCCTTCATTTTCCCAAGAGCACCCCAGTCCTCAGTCCTCCAGCTGGTCACATGCCCAATGACTGAAATAGAAGGATTTGGAAATCTGCTTTTAACAAATAACATTTTCAAGTTGTACCATTTGAAAATCGACAGAGTCCCTATAAGGTGGAAGAGAGACTAAGAATGAAGAGCAGAGGTGATCACATTTCTCGCCTTAAATTCTGCTTTTACAAAGGATTTAGTTGAACAAATTCTAGGGGTCTCTGGACAGGGAGAAACTAATTATTTGTTTTGAGCAGTGGGCCCTACTCTACATAGAATGTTTTGAGAGACGTGAGATTTTCTTGCCTTGTCTTTGCTATCCCAGATGAGCCTTACATTTGGGCTGTTTCCACCTCTGCCTGACTGCAGAGGATTCCTCCTTGGATTTTTTTTTTTCGGTCCCCTGTTTTTTCTAAACGGTATCATTAATGTGATTTTGGTAGACTAAACTAATGTGTTAATGGTGATTCAAAGTTAAATTATTGTGCCCCTGTGGGAAGTAATACATTTGCAAAGTCTTAACCCTTGGTGTGGAAATAGTGCCCTTTTTAATAGTAAAAAGAGCTTTTGGAAAATACTAAGTTAAAGATGTCATGTGAAAAAGATTAGGCCAGCCTCAGTTATTTTTCCTAAACTTTTATTAACAGTAAAAGCACCCAGAGTGGGAAAAACAAACAAAATTAGGTTCTTTGCTTGTAGCCCAAGTTACTGTCATCTGTTAACTGGGATTATTGAGATAATTAATTGATGTCTGGCTTCCATTCTCACCAGTAGATACATTCCCTCCTCAGTCTGTTCTCAACATAACAGCCTGAGTTTTCCCTTTAAATGTTAAATCAAGACATGCCACAAAATCTTCCAGTGGTTCTTCACAGCCAGGAGAAATGCTGTAGCTTATAATGACTTCGAGGCCTTATTTTTCTTTTACCAGATTCCTTCATTGTCCTTATTGGCTTGAATCTTGCTACTTCAGTCACAGTGGTGTCCTGTTCATGAAAATCCCCCAAGCACATACCTGCCTCAGGGTCTTCATTATCCCCTGCTCAAAAACTCCATTCTAAGAGAGGATCCCATAATCAAACTATTTAAACTTGCAAAATGTGGCTGATTCATTTTCTCCATAGTACTCTATAGAGAATAGAACATATTTTACTTATTTGGTTTTTTGTAATATTCCTATTATATTCCATCTCCCTCACTAAAACGCAAACTCTGAGAGTAAGAATTTTGTCCTCCCCTGCCCTTTTTAAATGCTGTAGCTACAGTACATAGTTTACTATTAGACATCCAATAAATACTTATGCAATCATCTTTCCACCTGCCTATTCAAGGCTTATAGTTGCAAAATTGCAATATTACCTGGTTCTAAATGATTCAGACAAATAATTGGTTGAATTGAGATTGGAAGACCTAACTATGAGATTCATAAAACATTAGGAATCTAAGTCTGGATAGCAGAACACCCAGGCCCAGCCCAGAGAGCTACACAGTGTGCCCCAGGGTTTCTTTCCTTTAGCTGTACCATCATGAGCAATCTCTGTCTGTTCCTGTATCTTTGTGTGCTTCCTTTAGTTCTGGACAGTTCGTAAGTTGGAGTCTCCTAGGTCATGTGCTTAACATTCTGTCGTGGGCCAGGCACCACAATATATAAACCCTGTTAAGTGGTAGCTTGGTTTTATCACCCACCAAAACTTATGGCAAGTCTTATATTATGGGCAACCAAATAAGAAAATGTTATTTTTAAAAACCCAATTCTGTTTGAGGTTACCATGAGGTCTGTACATAAGTTTCTATGCTAACACCTATTTTAAATTGCTTTTAATGTCTTGTTTTTGTTAACTTGTCACTTGTAAATCAGGCTTCTTTTCCTATTAGATGTCCCTGTGCTATTTATTGCAAGACTGATTTAGTAATGATGAATCCCTTTAATTTTTGTTTGTCTGTGAAACACTTTGTCATTCTTTCAAGTCGGAGTGATAACCAACCTGGGCAGAGGATTCTTCATTGGAAGTCTTTTCTTAGGCACTTTAAATGTATCATATACCATTCCTTTCTGATCTCTAAGTTGTCTGCTAAGAAATCCACTGATGTAGGGGTTCCCTAATATGTGATTAATTTTCTGCAGCTGCTCTTAAGAGTCTCTTTATCTTTAATTTTTACTGTGTAATTATAATGCGTCCTGGTGTATGTCTGTTTGGTTTATTTTGTTTGGAACTCTTTGATTTTTTTCCTTGATCTAGATGTCAGTTTCTTTACCCAGGTAGGGAATTCTCAGCTATTTCTCGAAATAAAATTTCTCCCCCTTTCTCTTTCCCTTCTCCTTCTAGAACCCTTTAATGTGAATATTCCTCTTGATGTTATCCCATAAGTTATTTTAGGTCATTTTATTTAATGCTTACATAATTATAATTCTTAAACAATTGCAAAAAGAAAGTGGTTGTCATTTGTCAAATTTTGGGTTTTTTTCCCCTTATTTTCTAAAATTTCCCAGTGATAAGAATAGGTAATATAGATTTTGGTTAAAGATAAAAAATTAACACTAAACCAATTAAGGTAATAAAAATTTTAGTCAGCCATCAATTTTCCTCTTGAGGCAGCTTATAATTTGTGGCCTATCTTAATTATAAGCTAGAATGAGAACAGAGTGAATTGATAGGTCTTCAGTGAACCATCTGATTTCTTCAGAGTAAACTTTTATTGAAAGGCTAATATAGCATGTTTTGTGTTTCACTAAATTCACATAGGAAAATGAAGAGCACTAATGGAAAGCAGATTGTCAGATGACCAAATTGTGAATCATTCTATTCCCCATAGAAAACAGTCACACATGGTATTGAACTAGAGTTCAAATTTATTACACTTTTTTTTTTTTTTGGTTTGGTGTGGGATTGCTCTAAAGATGGATGCAATAGTCTCTCCCATCTTGCATATACTTTGTGATGTGACTTATCTACTCCCAGCAAATTCCCATTGAATCTGAGCTGGCCCTGTGACTTCTTTAACTAAAAATGTTGCAGAAGGAAAAGGAGTGATTTCTGGGCTTAAACCTTAATATTTAGTACAGCTCCTGATTTTAACCTCTTGAAAACTCACTACCATGTACGGAAGTCTGGGTTATCCTATTAAGGAAGCAACATGGAGAAAAAGGCCCTAACATATAAGAAGCCATATGGAAAACATACATATCCCAAAGAAAACAGCCAGTAGCGACCATCACATTAAGTGAGGTTGTCCCAGATGTTCCAGCTCCAGTTGATCCACCATCAAAATTCAGTCACATGAGTGATCCGGCCAATATGACAAGGGGTGAAATAAACACCCATTGAACCAAGCCAACATGCAGAATTATGAAAAATGACTTGGTGCCTTAAGTCAACAGTATTTGAGGAGGTATATCATGTATTAATAGATGGCTGAAAATTTGGATATGAAGTGTTTTTAAAAACCTTGATTGGATAATGGTATTACTAAATTATTATTTTTTGAGATATTTTTATTCTTGTGTTGAAGAACTAGGATATAGACCAGAGGTGCAGGGGAGTAAGTGGATTCACAAGAGACAGAGTAGGGAAAAGAACAGGCAGATTAGCTGAAATACACTGCTCAGGGGAGCAGCGGGTGAGACAGGAGAGATCTTCTGTGCCATGTGGGTCAACTCCCTGGCCAGGGATGGAACTCAGGCCACAGTACCTGGTGATAGCTTGATAGTACTGAGACTTAACCCCTGTACCACTATGGAGGCCCTTATTCAGTTTATTTTTGAGAAACAGTTAGCAAATGCTTCTTTTTGTCCCAACCCCTTTGAATTTAGGAGGTTTTGCTGAACCACACCCTCTACTGAAAATTCCAGAACTGGAGAACAATTGAATATTTAAAAACTGACAAAATTGTGTATGTGTGAGTGTGTGTGTGTGTGTGTGTGTGTGTGTGTGATGTTATTCCTTATCCTTGGTCACTAGTAAAGTGTATACAGCCCATGTTTTCTCAGGATTATGAGTCCTAACTCTGCTTTGCCCCACTTTCAACTTGAAATGTACTTTCCTCTCCCAAAGGCATAGACATCCATCAGGCTATGTCAGTAAATCATCTGAATAAATGATAACGAGCTGGTCTTCCTTCCCTTTTGAGTTAGCCTTTGAAGCTCTTAGTTCTTACCCTCTTTCCATAAAAGAGTTATGTTGGGATAACTCTCTGGTCTCATGTGTCCTCAGGCCAACTATATATAAATTGAAGGGCCAATTCCAATCTCTTTGAGGATTGCAGCAAGTAGCCATTAGTAGCATATGCCTGAGCTCATACTCCTTGTGCACTTAGAGTTCTCAGCTAAAGCTGCCCTTGCAATGAACTGTATAGCACCAATCTCTCTCCTCACTGCTCTCCTTCCCCAACTCCATTTCAGTTCTTGTTCTTTTATGCTTGAGTTAATGGTTTATGTCTTACACAATACTTTTGGAAGTAGTTGTATAAATATTTAATAAGTAAATAGACTCCTTTATACATGTCCTTCCATAAAGAACTGGCATTTACTCAGATAAAATATTGCTGTATACATATTTATAATATTTCAGACATACATGCTAACTAAACTCAAATGAGTGTCATGAATTTTACAGGTTTTGGTCAGCAAATGTCTATCACATCTCCCATTTTTAGTCAAACGTAGTGAAATTTAGAATAATGTCCCAGGTAAGCAGTCTGGCTCTACTGGGCTGCACTCATCAACCCAACCCTCATTCCTTCTCCCACTCCCTTCCTCTTCTCCCAGTTCCAATTTCCAAGCCAGGAATACATATACTACTTTCAACGCTCACAATAACTATTAGACCTTCTCTAAAGTATGAAGGTGTCATCTAGCTTTTCTGATGAATCGGTGTTCCTACGAGAAAGACCAAGAGGAGTGTTCTCTGATAGTGTATAGCTTTTTTTTTTTTTTAAGATTTATTTATTTATGCATACAAGAGCTGGGGTGTAGGCCAGATGTGTAGGGGGTGAGAGGATTCACCAGAGACAGAGTAGGAAACAGAACAGGCAGATCAACAGAAGTACACTGCTGAGGGGAGCAGCGGGCGAGTCAGGAGAGGTCTGCTGTGCCATGTGGGTAGCTCCCTTGCCGGTGGGGGATCGAACTTGGGCTGCAGAGGCTGCGGATAGCTTCATAGTGCTGCTGCTTAACCCCTTGCTCCACCAGGGAGGCCCTGATAGTGTATAGTTTTTGACTGATCTTTAGAAATACTGATTCCCTCCCACATTGTTTTCCATGTTTCCCTCCCCTTTTACTCCTCAACTTTGTGTTGAAATCTTTCAATTATATAACATAGTGAAAATTTCACTAAATTAGATGGGTTATAGATGGCAAGAGAAACATGGGGAAAGATTTGGGCATAAATGATTGCATTATTTGTGAGGAACTTCTGTTTTTATCATTACGCTTTGCAGTGGACATCAAGAGGCCCAAAGTTCAGAAATATTGTTTGCGGTCACTTTAATGTAGTTTAAATGTCAGAAACTTAATTTAGATTGAGGCAATATTATAATAAAGTAATATTTAATTACTACTGTCTATATTTGAAAATTTCTATCAAATTATTTAAAATATTTAATCTGTGATGCCTTACTGCAGTGAACAAGTTTTATGTCCAGCGTATCTAGGATTTCCTGGTAGGTAGCTTCATTCTCAAGGATCTTTGTTAAATCTCCCCAATAGTTAAAAAGCAAATATAAGTTGTACCATATGATAGCTACATTGCAGTGTAGCAGGTTTTTAGAAACTGAACGTGGGACAAGTGTCTGTGAAGTGAGATTTTGCTCATGTAGCAGGGTGAATGTTATTATCAGTTAACAAGCAAATTTCTATTACACATCTACCAGTCTGGGACAGGCAATTGGGAAAGTGGTAGAAATGTAAAATTTGGTTCCTCCCCTAAAAGCACTAATAACTATTAGAGGGTGAAAAGACTCAAGTCAGATTTCATGGTAAAAAACAATGAAGTGTCTGGGTTCAATTCCGCCAAACAACTTAGGGAAATGTACTATTCAGTGGCTCAGATTCCTCCTCTATAAAATGGCATAATGAAAGTACCTCTATGTTAGATAATCTATGTGTAGTATTTAGGGATATGCCTGACATATAATAAGCACTAGTACATGTAAACCCTTATTTCTCTTACACATTCTTATAACACTGGCAGGTAAATATCACCTTGGTCTTGTCATTTCTGCTCATTAGAGTTAATCAGGATCCACATAGGTAAAAGGCATATTTTAAATGTTCTCCCCTCAGCTCTATCAACTTTAGGGAAGAAAAAGAGAAAATATACTAAAATATAAGTGCAATTTACAGTCTTTACTATTTTACAGTTAAAACTTTAAAACCATTTACATATAGAAATGCTCTCTTCCCACAGTGTCCTTTTTCTAGCCTTAAAGTAAAAATCATCAAAAATACTTTTAAAAACTGGAGCAAAGGGAGTTTTTTTGAATTTTAATTTGTTTTGTTATCATTGCACTTGATATACTCAGAATTTATTCATATTAAGATCGTGATCACACTAAAGCACTATCACCACCATAGTCATTTGTGTTTTAACTAGTGAGTTAACTAGTGAGCATTACTTGATAAATTGCAGATTTCATTCTTAGTTCCCCAAAATGATAGTTTTTGACTTCATGTTAGTTTCACTAAGCATTTTATATGCAGTCATCAGGTAAAACTGATATATCAGTTAGGGACTGATAAAAGGCAGAATGATTTCCTTTGCCTAATAGTTTATTGTCAGTGACCATTTCATTTCAGAGGCAGACTTGTCAATTTACAAAACTCACTTCTTATATGCCCTTAAGAAATTGCTTAATCCTTGCTGGTATTTTGTTGTTGCTGTGAATCCAGGTTCTTTAAATGAATAAGCATTTCCTTCCAGTACCTGTTTTGTTATAAATGTGTTGATCAGACAAAGGGTTATTGTTAATAACCATTTGATAAAAGGGGTAAAAAGGATTGCATTTATTTTTTTCCTTGACATTGTGTGCTATTAGGAGATAATCCACCCTCCCTGATAACTTTGGCGTAATGGGGAGGAAGCAGTGGGTAATATTTATTTTCTTTTTCAAATTTAACAAAAGTCTCCATTGTAATTTATCACAGAAATTTTCAAAAAGCTATTTGAATCATAGTTTGTATATACTCTTATGAGCCCTTAGCCACAAGGGATTATACTTGGGTATTTTAAGTTTGGGGGAAAGACTGAGTTTGTAGAGTTTTTTACTGATGAGTTACTAATCATATTTATCATATGATTGATGTTACAATCAATATATGTTGAAATAAACAAGAAATAGACATTTTAGATATGTAAAATGTACAAATCTAGGCAAACAATTTAAAACTTCATTGTTAAAATATAGGTATCATCCTTTGCAGAAAATGTTACTTGAAAATAATTTATCTTTAAATGAAAAGTAAATTCAAAACAAATACCTGGAAAGAAAGTGAAACTATTTCTAGAGTTGTAAAGCATTCTGTCCAAATACCCCTAGGACCGAAGCATTACCGTTCAAATTTAAAACTGTTGCTATGAAACTTTTGCTTTAAACCATTAAAGTATTTTAATAAATTTTGCATGATAACATACAAAGATCCTATAATCACTAAAATTTGGATATGCTTTATGTTTTGAAATAATATGTTTAATAAATTCTTGTGAAATTTAAGATCAGAATGAAGTATGCTTCCTAAAAGTATGATGAATTAGAAGACATGAGAGTTGAAAGTGTTAGCATTACTAAGGCTATTCTGGAATGTCCGTTTTTAACAATGTTATCAAACACTTTGTCCATACTATGGTCTATAAACAAACAAAAATCAACCAATATAACCACATAATATTTATTCAGTTTGCATATAAGTGTATTACTGATAATATATTATTTACTAGGAAAAGATTTTAAAAAATGGGAATGTAATCTAACTATATTTTTTAATATCATTAAATAGTTGGGATTAAATAGAAATATAAGTAAAGGCATTTTAAAATTTCATTTCAGCACAGCAAAAAAAAATTTACATCAATACATATTATAAGAGAATAATTGTATCAATTCTTGCTGATGAATGAATTTTTTTTTTTTTTATAGAGGCATATTTATTTATTTATTTGTTTGTTTTTGTTTATACATGCACTGGGTACAGACAGAAGCGCGGGAGGGTGAGAGAATTCACCAGAGCCAGAGCAGGGAGCAGAGCAGGCAGAAGGACTGAAGTACACTGCTGAGGGGAGCAGCGGGTGGCAGGAGAGGTCTGCACGCCATGTGGGACCCTCCTCCGGTGGCTGGGGAGCAGCCGGGGTTCGAACCGGAGCCGCAGAGGCTGCGGGCAGGTTCGCAACCCAGCGCTCAACCGCTGCACCACCGGGGAGGCCCTGAATGAAATTTTTTATCAAATTCTTTAAGGTTGTTTTAAATTGCTGGGGATTTTGATTGACTTTTCTTCCCCTAACAACCTGAAACACTTCACTAGAGTAAGGTTCTACCCAATGTCTATCTCGAGTACAGAAACACCCTTTATTTTGTCATAAATAAATAAATTCTAATGTACTAACCCTAGAAAAAATGGTTTCGAAAATTCAACCTCTTGCTCTGGTGATTTAATACGATAAGAGAATAATAAAACAAGTTCAGGTTAACTCTGGAAAGTCAGTGAGAACCACAGTATAACAGTAGGTGATGGGACTCTATCCTGAAACACATTTCTAGAAATACCAGTCCTTAGGCACAACGACCAGCCAAGTGGAATTTATCTACAAAGTTTTTCTAACCATGGTGCTTTGCTCCAATCTAATCTCAAGAAAGATTCTGACTTCTAATTCAATTCCACAAATATTTGTTGAGCAAAAGCATTCAATATCTGTTGTACAAGAGAACTCCGCACTCTGCCAATACCCTGCTTTGACAAAAAAAAACTGGAAATCTATATTTACTCTCTGGCAAAAATTTTACCAAATTGGCATCAGTTTCTCCATCTGTAATACCGAAATTGGATTAAATGATATCTAAGGTTTTATGATTTTCTGATTATGGGATTAGATGGATATGGTGAGAACAGTTTATGCTTTGCTTTAATCTTTTAATTCTTTGCCTTTACCTACTAGTACAGTAGAAATAGAGAAGCTACAGAGACTCTTTGGTGGATGGTTTATCTGTTCTCAGATGAAAATGTGTTCAGTGAGCCTTAAGAAAATAGTGGTGGAAAATTTACAGTCTGGGGTGGGACTGGCTGCATTTAGGTTCTGTCACTGAGGTTCAATCACAAATCCTTGGGTGATTGAACTTTGCCTCTTGGGGCTTCAATTTCCTCACTTAAAGTGGAAATAATGACTATACTTATCTTGTGATTACCTTAAAATTATATTTAACTTGTTATAAAGATTAAATAAGGCATTTGTAGTAAGGCACTTAGAACAGTGCCTCGCACACAGTATTCAAGACAATTAACTGCTATTCTAGCTAAAGACTAGAGACAAATGTCATTGGTTGAAGTTAAAGCCCAAGCATTGCTAGGGATTTTTTAGTTACTTTAATCTATAATAGCCTTTCAAAGGGATTCCACATGTATTTATATGTTTATAATTATTTATCTGTATCTAGACCCATATCTTGCAATAATGTCAGTATCCAACACATAGTGGTCAGTAATACCAGTAACTCAAACATTGAGAAATGGAGGGAAATTTCATGTATCTAGATAATGTATTTAGAAAGCTTCAGGTTGAATTTTCATGTATCTAGAAAACTTCAGGTGTTGGATCTCATACACATCAGGCCTATGAATTTTGAGATTCTGAAATGAGTTTTTGAAAAATAATGCAGAACAAAAGTTTATAGCCTATTAATAGCATACCTAACATATTGTAAATGATCAAAATGTTAGTGTTTATTATTATTAAGTGCATTAAGTTCTTTCTACAGCATTGGAACATATTTCTTGGCTTTTATTAAAAAGTTGGCTTCAACAGGTGACAAAAGCATAGTCAATAATGAAATAATTTTCTAAATGATAAAGTAACAAATTTTCTCATAGTGCAGTTAAAACTATGTCACAAATATGTTGCAGTATTTGTAACAAAGGATTAAAGAAAATGAATAATTATGGTTTAATAGAACTCATTGGAATGAAAAGCCGTTCTGCTTCAATTAAGTCCATTTAATCAATTCAATCCCCAGTGGTATATAAAAGAATAATGGACAAGTGCTTGCTGCTAGGATTCTCTATACTCTGCAGGAATTACATTCTTAGAAAAGAGTTCATTTTGGCTTGGCTAAAAATTAAGTTACAGATGCGCCAAAATCATTATCTGTTGTCCACATATTGACACTCGGTGTAATGAGAGGGGATGTGGTCAAACTCCATTATTAGGTCTTCAGAGAATGTATGTGCTATTGAATTAGGCTCATAGTTTATACATTCAGTAATGGAGTTTCTATAAAACTTCTATAAAAAGATATATGACTACTATATGAAAGAATCTGTATAACTAAATTTATTTCAGTTAGGTCAAGAAACTCAAGATAAATATTACAATTTATTTTTGGAAGTAAGCCCTCAATAGTATTAGAATATAGATAGATGTATGACTCAGAAGATAACAGAACAAACATTAATTCTGTCTTCTGACTTTATTTCTTTGCCTCTCTATATGTGCCATATAAAATTTCTTTATGAAGAATATATTGCCACATGTATGCACAAAACCAAGAATAAATCATCTGCTTGTATCTCCCTCTCCCCCATGCTATGCATATTGGACTACAGAGGACTGAATGTGGCACTGTTGGGGAGGATTTTTTGCTTTCAGTCAAGAGAGAAATTGAGACTAGATTTACTATTTTACTTGAAACAACTTAAAATCTGGAGCAAAAAATGTTTCCCAATATTGAACACTGAACTTCCCTGCCTAACAGAGTTAGGTCTGCCCTACCTAACAAGTCTCCAAAATTCAAACTGTTTACAAGAAACTACATCTTAGACTAAGGATCAAAAAATGTTGAGTACAGGGCCTCCCCGGTGGTGCAGCAGTTGAACACTGGGTTGCGAAGCTGCCCGCGGCCTCTGCGGCGCCGGTTCGATCCCCGGCTGCTCCCCGGCCACCGGAGGAGGGTCCCACATGGCGCGCAGGGTCTCTCCTGCCGCCCGCTGCTCCCCTCAGCAGTGTACTTCAGTCCTTCTGCCTGCTCTGCTCCCCGTTCTGGCTCTGGTGAATTCTCTCACCCTCCTGCACTTCTGACTGTACCCAGTGCTTGTATAAACAAACAAACAAACAAACAAATAAATAAATAAAAATACATGTCTCTTTAAAAAAATTAAAAAAAAAAAAATGTTGAATGCAAAAATATTCAACACCTGGTAGATAAGATGCACCAGGTCTGGCATCCAATAAAAAAATGACCATGTGGAATATAAAGGAAACACATCACTGTGTGTCTTCTGTGGTCTTCATATTCTACTTACAGAAGAATTCTGAGTATTTTGGAAACCAGATACATGGAAGATTTCTCACACATCAAGTAATTTTGTGACTACACCCATGTCTCATACAATTTACCTTAATTCAGATACTATCGAGCCACAGGTTAAGGGCTCAGTTCCATGAGACTGTCTTCTTCCTACTTGGGATATGGCAGTTGTGAGACCAGGTTCTTGTGCTTCTAACCTACTAGTTATAAATCAGAGGTTCCTATGATCCACTCCTTGGGTCTGGTTAATTCCCAGAGTGGCTCAAAAAACTCAGGAAAACATTTTACTTGTTAGATTACCAGTTTATTATTAAAAGGATATAACTTGGGAATAGCTACATGAGACACAGGGCAAAATATGTGCGAAGGGGTTCAGAGCACCCATGCCTTCTCCTGCTTGGCTCTCCCAGCATCTCTGGGTGTATCCCAGGCCAGAAGCTCCCTGAATCTGCTCTTGGATTTTTGTTTTATGGAGCTCTTGTTACATGGGTGTGATTGATGAAATCAAGTGTAGTTGAAAGGAAGTGGTCACTCTTCACACTTAGGAAACCCCACAGTGTTTTAGGACTCTGCTAGAAATGGGGGCAATGACTAAAATCCCTTATTATAAATCATGATAACACAGTGGAAATAGTTCATAGTGCAGAGAAAAGTTTCCAGAAATGACACAGATGATAGAATTATTAGGTGAGAACTTTATAATGTATAACTATAGTTCACAGTTATAGACTATTGCATAGGTTTAAGAAGCTAGAGGACAGATTGAACATGTTATGTTAGACAAGTGGAAGACATTTTTAAAAACCAGATTAAAAAAAATAAAGTTCTAACCATGTCTGAGATGAAAAATGTACTTAGCAGGATTAACAGTAAATTAAAGACTATATTAGGAAAAAATAGTGACTTGAAGACAAAGAAAAGTATCCAAAATTACCCAGAAAAATACTGAAAATAAGCAAGCAGATTTCAGAGTTATGGGACAACTTCAGGTAGCAAAGTAAGTGTAAGTGAAACTGGAGTTCTGAAGGGAAGAGGTGACAGGAAAAAATATGTGAAGCAATGATGCTCAAACATTTTCCAAAATTGATGAAAATTATAAATATCCAAGAAATTCCCAAGTACAGGACACAAGAAAATGATGCCGAGGTACACCACAACCAATTTATTTAAGAAGAGTGATTAAAAAAAGGGAAATCTGGAAAGCATCCAGAGGAAAAAAGATATCACTTAGAGGAAAAAAATCCAAGAACAAGATGTCCTGTTACAATGTGAACCAGAAGATAATAAAGAAACAATCTCTTAACTTCTGAAAAGAAACAGTGTGTATAGAATTCTATGTTCAGTAAAACTGTATTTGAAAAAGGAAGGCAAAATACTTTCTTAGGTATATAAACATGAAAGAATTAGCCACCAGCAGAAATGTCAAAGGAAGTCCTTTAGTCAGAAAGAAAATGATGCCAGATGGAAATCTGCATTTACACAAAGGTTTAAAGAGCATGTGGTAAATATGTGGGTAAATATAAAAGGCATTTTCTTTTATTTTTAAAGTCTCTTGAAAAGCTATATGACATTTAAAGCAAAAGCAGTATCAATGTATTGTAGGTAAAATACACATGTAGAATAAACAAACCTATACTCTGTAAGGTTCTTCGATGTAAAACATGTATTATTTGAAGCTAGACTGTGACAAATTAAAGATGCTTACTACAGTTTCTAAAATGGAAAAAACAAGTCATATGTGATAAGCTAACAAGTGAGATCAAATGGGGAAAAATAAAATGACTGTAAGTTTGGAAAGAATGAACTTTCATGCTTAATAAAGGGGCTTTCCAAATGTGTATAAATTATGCAGTGATTACTAAGTTCGAGTCCAAGTTTTTCCTTTTGAAGGAATCATAGTCACATCCAGTTTATTTTCCTTATCTCTTCAAGGACTTCTATTATAGTGTCCGTGATAAAGACTCTGGATCTATGTGCATAATCCTCTCTTTAAAAAAAAAAAATGCTGTAACATTGGCTTACATTATTGTATATGATTTAGAGGTATAGGATCACCTCCGTGCTGTTACCACACATTTACTACCAAGATACCCACTGTAGACTACCATGCTCCCTCCCCAAATGCCCATCTTCCTCCCTCTCCCCCTCTCGTAGCATCAATTCCACGGTCAGATCTCTAGGGTTTGCTCCTGTTTGGCTTTATCTGACTTTTTGTTTTGTTTATCTATATTCCACATAAAAGTAAAACCATCTGGTATTTCTTTCACCGATTGATTTATTTCACTTGGCATAATCTCCCAGTTTGATCCATGTTGCTGCTAATGCCTAGATTTTAACTTTTTTAATAGCTAAGTAGTATTCCACTGTATACATACCTCATCTTCCTAATCCTCTCATGTGTTTTGGGGCACTTAGGTTGTTTCCATCGTTTGAAGTGTTCCTTCATTTTTTAAAAATTTGTATTTCTCTTCCTTCCAACTGGGTTTTTTTCTGCATTACCATCTTCAGAGTCACTGATTTAATCTTCCTTTTGCTCTATTCTATTTCCATGGCTTTCTTCAGAGCTTTTCAATCTACTCTATTGATCTTTTTACATTCTTGACCTCCAGTCCATATCCAGTTGAAAGCACATATTCTTTCAAACAATCCCATTAATCCTTTTCCCTGCCCTCATCTCCATGATGTCTCCCTGGAAGTTAAGCAGGTACGAGAACATTGTCCAGATACCAGTTAAGAGCAGGTTCCAGCTGTTGGGTCCAGGTGTTAACTCATTACTTACCTGCTCTGTAACCCTAGGCTGATTACTGACCCATTCTTGGTTCCTGTCTCTCCTCATCTGTAAAATGGGGATATTTAATAACAACTTTGATAGATTACTGTGAGGATTCAGTAAGGTAACAGTGTAATCTTCACATATTAATCCTTAAAAGGAGTGGTGGTTTTGCTACATGATATTTTTTGTCCTTGCTTCATCTGCTGCTGATGTCCTGGTGCTGCCACAGGCACTGGTTGGTGCCACAGAGTTGTCATCTTCAACTTCTCTCTGTATCTGGTACCACCAGCTCAGTCAGTACCTCCATACTCCCTTGGGCATTTCAGAAATATTGCTTCAATTTTTCTTAACTGGGATGACCAGGATTCAGTGGTGCAATCTTCCAAACTAGTGTTCTCTGTGTTGGGGCACTTCCTTCTACCACTGCTTCTCTACTTCTTTCTCAGAAATACTCACTGTCCCTGGGTCACTCATCAGAGCAAGATACAATTTTTTTGTGTCTCTTTGGGCCTCTAGCATCTGACTTTCAAGTCTGTTTCTGATATTTTGTGAGCTTAAAAACTTCTCATTGAAAGCTTATTTCTAAGTAGTGACTTCAGCAATCTGCTGTAGCCAACCTCCATGCGTGAGCTCTCTGCCTACATGCTGAGGGCAGTTGTAGAGGGACAAGTAATCTAATCATAGCACCAAATATCATCTACTCCCACGTGGCAGTTTTGAATCTCTCTAATGCACATGGAAATGTTAATCACTCATGTAACTCTTACTAGTAATAAATTGTTCTAATCTCCCAGAAAGTGATTGCCATACACCATTGTACCACAGTGCCACAGTGCAGACATATCTGGGTCTACGCTCTCAGTGTTCTCCCCTACAGGGAGCTATTTGGACACATTTGGAGAGTCCTGGAGGCACCATATTTCCTGAGGTGACTCTGGGCTTCCCTGAAAGCTGCAGTTGCCTCTGGATTCAACCTAGGAAAACTAAAGACCATAATACAGTGATTCATATGTGAAGTTCAGCTCTAACAAAGGACCTCTCTGGGCATGCTTATCTTATGTTCATTACTACACATTAACCTGTGGTACTGTCATTCACATATCTTCTAATCTTCCTGGTATTCTAGTAACTCCTTGAGCCGTGAAACTTACTTCTTGCATTCCCCAGAAGGTCTAAGCAGGGTCACAGAGGAAGTTTCTTTGAGACCATTACTACTGCTACATATGAGGACATCCCCCAGACACTTTCAGGAGATCCACAAGTATGATTCCATTTAATCTTCATAGGACACTCTATCTGTTGTTGTCCCATTATATGGATAAAATATTGAGGTTCCAAATAGTTGTGAGACTTGGGCAGGGGCACAAACATGGGCTACTATTCTACCAAACCTGTGCGACTTGCATGCCTTATTTCTAGTCACTACAATGTAACATCTTCAAATAACACCTCTTTGCCATTATGGTTTCTGAGCTTGACTCTTTTTACTACATCTAGACTTCACAAGCTCGCTGGTATTGAAGCTGCCCAGGGAAGGAGTTTGAACACAGAAGCGTGGACAGAATTTGTGGTTATTAAGATAGTAGAGGGGAATAGGCAATTTTACCAAAGGTGTAACCTATTCCTTTAGAGATGCCTGTGCAAGTTTTATAAAGAACGTTCAATAATATTTTACACACATCTTATGAGAATATGATACTGTTGGTCAAAATTTTATAACTAAGAGCAAAAGGAACTCAGAGGAAAATAGCTGAATACTCCTAATATATTCAGTTTACTGAAGTCAGAATAACATTTTTTTTCCAAAAAAAGTGAGACATTGGGGTCATATTCCTGAATTTTGGTCTGAAAGTCCTGGCCTTTAGCCTGCATTTTAGAACTGCTAGATTGCATTATACTCCAAAGAGACATGTGCTTTCTGAGGACAGCCACATGTGAAGCAGGCAGAGCTGGACTTCTGCTATACTCACTTCCCTTTTAAGAAGCACTTTCCCCCTTTTATAGGCCCTTCTCCTTCCTCCCATTTACCTTCCCTAACCTCTGTTCTCAGTATTCTGCATTAAGTGTCAAATAGAAAATAAATCACTAATGCTTAAAGAAAAATTAGTCTGAGGATTAGTAACAACCCCAAGGGGAGTCACTCAAAAGTATAAATCTTCAGTGATAGAGATGACTAATAGTGGTATTTTAACTGCTATGACTCCTGGTTAAGGGAATTATTTTGGAGGTAAATTATACCATTGAAAAGACAAACTGCACCATTAAATCAGTCACCTGCCCACACCCTCCTTAGCTGTCTTAGCACTCCAGAGAGGGCAGCAAAACAGTTTTCCAATGGTCAAGCAAGAGGAGATACACAATCCTGGATTCAGCTCCACACTAGCTTCAAGGCTGTGTGTTGCTGAGAGCAGAGCAAGATGAATGGAACTTGCATGATGGTTCTTTGTTAAGGGTGAGCTGCTGCTGACCTTGCTGCTGACCTTGCTGCTGCTTTCTCCTAGTAAGTGTCAGCAGAATGGACCTTTGGCTGCTGGGCATGAAGAAATCATATAATCAATGAAGCAATCAATAGATAAAAGTATAATAGACTGCTACAATCTGTAAGGCTCTGTGACTAGTTGTACAAGGCACACAAAGATAATTTATGAGGCAATATCTGGTCTTAGGTCATGTATGATAATACTTAAGTGAGTATACAGAATCAGGAATCTGAGGAGATAGCCATCCAGTGGCTGATGTTGTCCAAGAAGTTTTTTTTTGTTTGTTTGTTTGTTTTTGAAATTCATTTGCCCTATTGAGTAGTATTGTAGAAAATAATAGAATCCTTTTGTTGAATACTTTCTTCTGCTGGTCAGTGTCCTAAGCTCTTTACACATATTATATGTAAAGTATTTGGATGAATATATGACCCATGATAAATGCTGAACTTATAGTTCTTCTTATTGTGCTACTCCTTCCAAACTCTTTCATAGGAAAAATTATTCCCCCCACATCATAATAGAGGAGACCGGTGCATTAATTCTGCACAATTGTACAATGCATGCACCTAGTAAGTATCAACTCAGCTACTGACTCCAGAGTCCAGGCTCTTAATCACACTCCAGTAGTTAAGTCAGAAGTTGCAGGGGACAGGTATGTTAGATCCCAGGATCAACAGGGCCAGATGGATAGATATGACAATGTTCCTATCTTGTGGAAGAGGTCAGAAAGTTAACTAGGGTAGAGGACTTGGGTCAAAAAGTTACGGAAAGTATGGCTAGAAAAGTAATTCAGAACAAAGTATGAAGTGGCTTGACTGTTAACTGAGAAAAGAATTAAAGGCACTTGAGCTTTATCCTTTATGGACTTTATTGTCAACACACACAAATACTCACAAACATAGACTCACACTCATGGCAGGTACCCCCTCACATGAAGAAAAAGAAATTTTAACAAAGATTAAGCTAAGTGTATTATTAGGACCCATTTATTCATTAAACACAAGTAGACACAGGGTCTGGAGTTCATAGTTCTTTGAAAGATACACAAAAATGTTTAAATTCTAATTAATTTCAATTCAGAGAAAATGAATATAGTACCATGAATAAATGCCATGAATATAATCCAGGTTATATTCATCTTTAATGAATATAACCTGGATTATATTCATCTTTATACCAACATTATAATACACTTTTTTGACTTTATTTATTTTTCTTTTTTCTTTTTTTGTGGAGAACAGGGCAAAAATGCCTCTGACCCACAAATCATACCACAGCCCTCGATATTATGCTGAATCACCTAGAGAAAGGAATGACTAAGCATAAGTAAAATAATTAGGGAACTACTAAAATCATTCTGCATGAGCTAATACAGGCTTTGACTATTTGTGAACCTGGCAATAGACAGAGAAACAAATTCATCACAATAGAAAGCTCAGAAAAGTTAATGCCTCTGTGTACAAGTATATAGGGGGCTGTGTACTCATACAACTGAGCCACAAAGTATGTGTTCTAGTTCAAGAGAGCAGGCTTTTATACATTTAATTTGTGTTTCAATACTTCTTGAACAACGAAACTACAGAAGAAAGATTTTTCAAAACCACAATGGTGCTGAAAAAGTGAGTCTGAATCAGCAGAGTAGACAGAGTTTGGAAGTCTGACTGATAAAGATTCAAAACTGAGAAACCTGATATAAGCTGAGGAAAGGGTTGCAGGATTCAAGTCAGAATAAACTGCTCTAAGAATAGAAACTTACCCTAAGATCACTTGTGTAATCATTAATTTAAAGGATTATGAAACAACCAGATTAGTTCTAGAGTAAGATAGGCGGCTGAACGGTTTTCCTCCAAGATATGACAGCTTTCAAAACAAAATGGACAATCTGCTGACCCAAGATAAATGGTAAGAAAAGGTAGTAAAAACCTTTTTTTTACTCAGAGACCAATCAGGTTTTCTCATCATTTGAGACTAGGGAGAAATCAGACGTATACAACTTTGAAAGAAACTTACACTAGTCACTTACACAAATGAATGCAAATCTTTCATGTTCAAATTTGTAAAAAACCAAAGAATTTCCTGGAATTTAAGGATAGTTAATATCATAAAGAAAAGATAATTGCTCACAAAAGCTGACCTATGAGAAATAGAAACTTCTTAATTCTTAGAAATATACAGGAAGAATGAAAACCATGAATCAAGAACAGGCTGCCAGGAAAAGGTGTAGTCAGAGAGTAAAAAAGAATTCTTAGGAAATAGTTATGATTTCAAAAACAAGCACTCTTACATCATACACAGATGGGTCTTAGAACAAAACTGATATAGCTGAAGACAATATTAGTGTGAGTGATAAAAATAAGGAAAACTCCCAAAACTTAGATAAAGAAATAGGAAATTTTAAAGATGGATAACATAAGAGTCATGAAGGATAATGCCAGAAAATTGAGTAACTGTATTTCTAGAAAATGGAAGGAGGATAAAATAAAACAGAAGTAGATGATGTAAGAAAACTTCCTGAAAGAGCCAAGTATTCAAATCAAAAGTCTTTGATGTACTGATCAAGAATATGGAAACACAGGCATACTCAGATAAATTCTTACAATTTTTTTGAATTCCAAGAAGAGTAAATTTTTAAAATTTCCATTGGAAAAGAAACCAAGCAAATAATGAGACTTAAACTGATATAGGATCCCCCTCAGCCTTCCTGCTGAATGCTAGAAAATGCAGCAATGGTCTCAATACCTTGGGGAAAATAAAAATTATAATGAAACTCTATGTCCAATCAATTAGTCTGTAAATACTTAGGAAACAAAGATTTTTGTTGGAAAGGAAAAGTCAAAATGTTATTCCTATGCATTTTTAGGAAAAAATACTCAAGATGTACTTCATTAGTTCAAAATTCATTTCAAAATTAATCCAGAAAGAAGATAAAGTATAAAAGTGCATGAATAAATAAATCAAGTGTACTGTTAAGCAGATATTGAAAATTTATCCATTTAGTGTATCTCATAACAAACAAATGCCTAAAATAATACATAAAAAAATAAATGAAGATACATAACTACAAATTAAAAGGTACATGAAAACTGAGTGGGATAGAGAGTATGCAAGGAATCAATTTTTCTTTAAACTTCAAACTTTCAAAAGTCTCATTGCTTTGGAAAATATGGGAAGAAGGTATTGTTTTGGGACATCATGGCTGAGAATTTGAAGAGTGGTTTAAACAATTGCTACAAATTTCCTAACAAAACTTTGATATAAGTTGTTTTCAAAATTGGTATAGGGTTGAAGATATAGGGATTTTTCAGTCTTTGTCAAGATTTCAAGTAGGATGCAAATGAAAAGATACTATGTTTAAGGATCAATATGCATGCAATTATTGCAAGGATTTCACTTCCTAAAGGAATTAGCAATTGCGGTTGGTGCCAATAGAATAAGTCACCAGGATAGGTCGAGACAGATGGGCTTGTGATACTTGGATTTAAGATTGTTCAGATTTACAATGGTGTGAAAGCCATATGCATTCAGTAGAAACCGTATTTGGAATTTTGACTTTTTCTCTGCCTGGCAATATGCTCTGCAATATTCTCTCCTGATGCTAAGCATCATCACTGAGCTATAGCTCCCAGTCAGCTAAGTGATCACAATGGTGTAAACCGTCAATATTCTACCATGTATTGTGTTGACAGTAGCTTAGACTTACAGTATTTTCAATTTATGATGGACTTTTCAGAACATAACCCCATCAAAAATTAAGGAAGAGCTGACCTGATATGTTTAAATATGTTCTTTATAACTTAGACATCTTGAAAAAGGGATAATCCTCAATATATATTTTAAGAGGTAGAAAAAAAAATATTGGGATTACAAATCCCTAATTCTAAACATACAGGCTGGGGGCAAAAATATTTCTTTAAGCCATTGCTAAGAAAGGTCAAGGTATATTGGCTTCCCAGGTTAAAAGCCTGGTTTACTATTAATAGATCTATGATGATACCCAAGGTCACATAGGGAATTTAGAAAGGCAACAGATAAAGAAAATCAAGAGATGAGTCCAAAAATGATAAATGAATTTGAAGTGAAAATCTTTGAAGGGGTGAAATAAATGTGAAACCAGGAACTCTGAAAAATCAAGAAAGTAAGATTTTTGCTGATCAAGCGAAAAGAATTACACAAGGATCTTGAGATTCTGATCCACAGAATGTTTTAATCTTGAAGTTATGAAGGCATTTGAAAGGAACAAGTACTATTTACTTACTCTACAGACATTTATTGAGTAAAGATATAAAATAGATGAAATGGATCTCACCCTTCTGATGCCTTTCATTTGATTTACAGTGTAGGGTCTGCAAAGATATTTTGATTATATGGAAATACTAAGAGTAAATCCCACCCATAATCATATCCATACTCCTTTGGTTTCTTTCTATATCTCTTTAATATTTTTCATTTTGTTTGTCTCACAACTCAAGATTTTCGGTATCAGAAAATCTTTGCATAGATGTCTGAAAATAACTGATATATCCAATCAATGGAAGTTTATCTGAGTTGTTCTAGATGCTAGGGATATAGGTTTATTAGAAAAAGGGACAGAAAAGCAAAAGACACTTGCATAGACACAAGCGGGCAGAAAGAGCTGCCCTACTCCTACATATATATTCAACTAAATGTGTACATGTGCACACATCCATGTGCAAGAGTATTCAGAG
Organism: Talpa occidentalis; assembly: GCF_014898055.3. Classification (NCBI taxonomy): domain Eukaryota; kingdom Metazoa; phylum Chordata; class Mammalia; order Eulipotyphla; family Talpidae; genus Talpa; species Talpa occidentalis. The sequence goes on along the minus strand of NW_023601653.1, from coordinate 22,116,734 downwards.
AGCCCCATTTGTAGTAGCCTGAAGCTAGAGGAAATGAGCCAAATTCCCATCAAGAGCATGTCATATGCCTCATGATCTAGTCACACAATGGGACACGCTACAGCTATGAGGATAAACAAATTACAGCTACAATGATCAATTATATGGAAGTCAGACAGAAATGAGGACATATTGCAGGATTCCATTTATGTAGAGTTCACAGGGGGAGACTTATCTATGGCATGATAAGTCATGAGATGGGCACTCATTTGAAAGGAAGTGGGGAGACTTCAGGAAATAACAGGCAAATCTGGGGTTAATTTTTTTCTGGAAACTGGTTCTATAAATAGATGTGTTTGTTCAGTTTGTGAAACTTGTGAAAGTCCATCATCACTTTACGATCTGTGCATTTTTCAAGATATATCTTAAACTTTGATAACATTTCAAAAATATATAGTGACCTGCAATACACACACATGAATATTCCTTTTAAGAAAATGGCATTACTTGTTTTGTCATATGATTATCAGGCTCTTAATAGATCAATAAGGGGAATGAAAATTTGAAAAGATTGAAAATACTGATACAATCATAAATTGAATATTTAGAACAAAAAATATACAAAAAAATATTAACACCCTAAACCATGTCTATAAAACTATTTTCCCACATGCTGCAGCTGCAAATTCAATGATTTCCTCATATGTTAAGCTTCATAGTTTTTACAAAGACTACAAAATGACTATCCTCAAATATGTTTGCTCCAACTTTTTAAAAAAAATTCATACCAGACATATTTGTTTGTTATGTTAATGCAAGCTTAGCTCCTATGATAGATTCTGATAAATTTTATTTGTTAAAATTTCCATAAAAAAAAACCAAGTGGTGCTTTTATTATTTTGTTCCCTGCCTATAGACTATACCCCTAACAGTGGAGAACTTCCATCTGACTAGGAAGTTTTTAAGAAGTAAATCTTCCACTTAAAATTTTACTTAGTAACCAGGAAGAATTTCCCACAGAGAAGATTCTTTTATCTCCACTGCCCACATTTTTCCAGGCGTGAGCACAGGACGTTTATAATGCAAACATCTTTGTATTACACTCTGGGTAAGTTTACCCAACAGACAGTGTGAATGTTCGAGTTTTTCCTGCACCAAGACAGCAAGTAGTACACAAATCCCACTAAATCCAAACTCACGGTGGGCACAACTGACCTTCCCTGATGTTGGATCTCAGAATTGGTCCACTTCAACATTCATGCCGGGGAAAGTGTGGGAGCAGCTAAGGTGGGATGGAGAGACAATAATCTCAAGCTGCTGCTGTGAAACATTCTACTTATGACAATTTTATAAAAATGAATGACCAGGAGGCGGAGCAACATGGCGGCGGCGAGGAGACGCTGCGAGTAAGATCTCCCATTAAAAAAAGTGAATAGGGAGGAAAAGCGGCAGGTCCCAGTGAGAACTGGGACACCGAAGATAAACGGGTGACGCCAGCGAACTGCCCGAAGAAGAAAGTGGCCATAAAAGAGGACCAGAAGGGAGGGAAGCGCAGAACCCTGCTCCCCTCCCCGCCCACAGAGGCGGCACTCTCCGACCGGCAGAGAGGAGGAAACAACAAACCAAAACGACCCACAAGAACAAACGACGCAGCAAGCGGGACCGTGAGTGGAAAGGAACTGTTGCAGCCACCACACCCCGTGAACGGGAGCTGAGGCGAACCCTGCAGGATCCGCCGCGGTGGTGAGCGAACGGCTCCGGGCGCCATTAGAGAAGAACAAAGACCCCGGGAGACACGCACACAGCCCGGGCTGCCGGTAAGCTGGCGCGGGAAAGCTGCTCGCTCGGCGCGCTTGAAAAGCAAGTGCAGACCTGGATCTCGGCTGCCCAGGTCCCCGCGCCTGCGACCTAGGCTTGCGGGGAGACGACCTAGGCTTGCGGGGAGACGCGCGGAGGTCCTCACTGAGGTGAAGGTCCCTCCCTGAGTGAGCAGGAACCAGGCGCCCAAGCACTGGAGCGGTGCAAAAGGCGCCATTCCCGCGCCACTGAACTGGGCTACAGCCCGCGTCCTGGAACTGAGGGCTTTGAACGGAGACCCGGGGCACGAAAATTCGGGGCGTGGTTTCTCCACGACGGTGGGGCACAAGGCAGACACAGCACCCCAAAGCTGTTGAGGTGTACCCTACCATTCCCGCTCTGTTCTCTGTCCCACGGGGTGGGGGGAGGCGAAAAACAGCCCCCCAAGGACAATAGGAGAGATCTCTGGCGCCACCTAGCGACCAGGAAAAAAAAAGTCACTAACACCCTATAAAACAGGACATTTCTTAAGACTGCTTGAAAAGGGCAGAAGGTTTCTGGAGGACACAGTGGCCAGCCGGGAAGTTATTCCACGCCAGGCTCCTTCCGACCAGCAGTCTGAGCCCACAGAGGGAGCAGGCACCCACGTCCGGGGCAGACCGGGTGCGCAGAAGAGTGTGCCTGAAACCGGAGGTGCAGGGACTGCATCCCGCTTCGCCATTTGAGAACAGGGACATTTCTTCAGTAAAAACTGCCTAAAACCAGCAGAAAGCTCCCCCAGAAGACAGAGATGGCTCCTGGAAGAGCCAGAGGGGAGCGGAGAAGTTCACCCAAGATGTCAGTCAGTCCGAGCAACACAGTGTCCCAACGCATACGACAAATTAGAAAACAGACAGTAGGGAGTAGAAGAACCACACGCAACCTAAAAACTCCTCAGGAAAGAAGCACACCACAAAAAGAAAACCACTCCCCAGATTGCAACAACAGCAACTTGGAAGAACTTCTGAGCCTTCCAGAAAGAGAATTTAAAATTGCCATGATTAAAAAAGTGATAGATCAGAAGAAGGAAATTGAGTCCCTAAAGAGGGAAGTAAGAGAAATGCAGGAGATCAAAGAATTAATGGAGGAACTAAAGAACTCTGGGAAAAGCAATGAAAGCAGAATAGATGAAATGGAAGAACGAATAAGTAATCTTGAAGACACAGAAATAAAAAGAACCAAAACAGAAAAGGAAAGAGAAGTACGAAGGAAAAAGAATGAAGAAAGACTTCGGGAACTATCTGACTCCATGAGGAAAGGAAATATAAGAGTTATAGGAATTCCAGAAGGAGAGGAGAGAGATGTAGGAACAGAGAAAATATTCATGGATATAATTGAAGAGAACTTCCCAAATGAGAAGAAGGAGCTGAAAATTGATATACAAGAAGCAAGAAGAACACCAAACTTCCACGACGAAAGGAAAAACACAGCAAGACACATAATAGTAAAGCTCCCAAGAATCCAGGACAAGGAAAAAATAATGAAGCTGACAAGAGGGAAGAAACAGATAACATTCAAAGGAAAACCAATCAGGCTGACATCAGACTTCTCTGAAGAAACACTACGGGCAAGGAGAGAGTGGAGGGACATAGTCAACAGACTCCAAGAAAACAGATGCCAACCAAGAATACTCTATCCCGCAAAGCTCTCTTTCCTCCATGAAGAAAGAATATGGACCTTCCCAGACAAAGAGAAACTCCGGAATTTCATTGCGACTAAACCCCCACTCCAAAAAATACTACAAGGAATCCTAAAGCCAGAACCTCAGAGGGACGAATAACAACGAAAGAAGACCAAAAAAAAAAAAAAGTTATTAAAAGAATAAATAAATAAAATCAAAGGAAAGACAAACATAATGGCAAATACAGATGCTAACATATCAATATTAACTCTAAATGTAAATGGACTAAACTCTTCAATAAAAAGACACAGAGTTGCAGCCTGGATTAAGAAACAAAACCCAACCTTTTGCTGTCTCCAGGAAACACATTTAGCTACAAAAGATAAAAATAGGCTCAAAGTCAAAGGATGGAAAACAATCCTACAAGCAAATGGGCCAAAAAAGAAAGCAGGAACAGCTATACTTATATCAGATAAAACAGACTTCAAACTCAAAAAAATAAAAAGAGACCCCAATGGTCACTACATTATGATTAAGGGGACAATACTTCAAGAAGAAATAACACTCATTAACATATACTCACCAAACGAAAGAGCACCAAAATATATCAGACAACTGTTGTCCTCTCTGAAAACAGACATCAGAGAAAACACATATGTAGTGGGAGACTTCAACACACCACTATCAACAATGGATAGATCAACAAGACAAAAAATAAGTAAAGAAACTAAAGCTCTAAATAAGGACCTAGAGCATTTGGGCTTAACAGACATCTATAGAACACTAAACCCAAAAAAAACGGAGTACACATTTTTCTCAAGCGCACACGGATCATTCTCCAGGATCGATCACATACTGGGGCACAAGACAAACATCAACAGATACACCAAGATTGAAATCATACCAACCATCTTTTCTGACCACGAAGGCATCAAACTAGAAATAAATCATAAAAAGAAGGCAAGGAACTATCCTACCTCATGGAGATTAAAAGCCACATTACTGGAAGACCACTGGACTAACGAGGAGATCAAAGAAGAAATTAAAAAATTCTTTGAATTGAATGACAAGGAGGACACCAATATCCTAAATGTATGGGATGCAGCAAAAGCAGTAATAAGAGGAAAATATATAGCAATAGAAGCTCACATCAAAAAACAAGAAAGAACTCAAAGAAACAACCTAATCTCGAAGCTCAAAGATCTAGAAAAAGAACAACAAAAAAACCCCAGAACCAGTAGAAGAAAAGAAATAATAAAAACCAAAGCAGAAATAAATGAAATTGAAACTAAAAAAACAATCCAAAAGATCAATGAAACCAAGAGCTGGTTCTTTGAAAAAATAAATAAAATAGACAAACCCCTAGCCAGGCTCACAAAGGAAAAAAGGGAGAAAGCACAAATACACAGAATCATAAATGAAAGAGGAGAAATCACAACGGACACAGCAGAAATCAAAAGAATAATCAGTAACTACTATGAACAGTTATATGGAAACAAGTTCAACAATCTAGAGGAGATGGACAAATTCCTACAACTCTACAATCACCCAAAGCTAGATAAAGAAGAAATAGAACATCTAAACAGACCAATTACAAGCAGCGAAATTGAAATGGTAATTAAAAACCTCCCCAAAAACAAAAGCCCAGGACCTGATGGATTTACAAATGAATTCTACCAAACATTCAGAGACGAATTAGTGCCTATCCTTCACAAACTCTTCCAAAAAATTGAGAAGGAAGGGACAATACCAAACACGTTCTATGAAGCCAATATTACATTAATACCAAAACCGATTAAGGACAACACAAAAAAGGAAAACTATAGGCCAATCTCCCTAATGAACACTGATGCAAAAATCCTCAATAAAATTTTAGCTATCAGAATCCAACAATGTATCCATAAGATAATTCACCACGACCAAGTTGGATTCATTCCAGGGGCACAAGGATGGTTTAACATCCGAAAATCAATCAACGTTATCCAACACATCAACAAAAAGAAATATAAAAACCATATGATAATATCAATAGATGCTGAGAAAGCTTTCGACAAAGTGCAACACCCATTCATGATAAAAGCCCTTGAAATTCTTGGGATACAAGGAACATACCTCAACATCATAAAGGCCATCTATGACAAGCCAACAGCCAGTATCATTCTCAATGGTGAAAAGCTGAAAGCAATTCCATTAAGATCTGGAACAAGACAAGGATGTCCACTCTCACCACTGCTTTTCAATATAATACTGGAAGTCCTAGCCAGAGCAATAAGACAAGAGAAAGACATCCAAGGAATCCAAATAGGAAAAGAAGAAGTCAAACTATCACTATTTGCAGATGATATGATAATATACATAGAGAACCCCAAAATCTCCACAGAAAAACTAATTCAACTCATCAATCAATTCAGTAAAGTGGCAGGATACAAAATCAACACGCAAAAGTCAGTAGCCTTCCTATATACAAACAATAAATCTGAAGAAGAAGAAATCAAAAAAACCACCCTTTTATTATCGAAACAAAAAAAATCAAATATTTGGGAATAAATCTAACAAAAGAGGTAAAGGACCTATACAAAGAAAACTATAAAACACTGTTAAAAGAAATAGAAGAAGACACAAAGAAATGGAAAGACATCCCCTGCTCATGGATTGGAAGAATAAACATTATTAAAATGGCCATCCTACCAAAAGCAATATACAGATTCAATGCTATTCCAATCAAAATCTCAATGGCATTCTTCAAAGAAATAGAACAATTATTGATGAAATTCATATGGAATCACCAAAAACCCCGAATAGCCAAAGCTCTACTGAAAAAAAAAGAAGGAAATGGAGGCATCACACTCCCGGACTTCAAACTATACTACAAAGCCATAATCATCAAAACTGCATGGTATTGGAACAAGAACAGACATACAGACCAATGGAATCGAATAGAAAATCCAGAAATAAACCCACAGATTTATGGTCAACTAATCTTTGACAAAGGAGCAAAGACTATGCATTGGAGCAAAGAAAGTTTGTTCAATAAATGTGCTGGGAAAACTGGGTCGCTACATGCAAAAGAATGAAGCTTGACCACTACCTCACACCATACACAAAAATCAACTCAAAATGGATTAAAGAACTAGACATAAGACCTGAAACCATAAAATACATAGAAGGAAATATAGGCGAAACACTACGGGATTTGCACATCAAAGACATCTTTACAGACACATCACCCAAAGCAGTGATAGTGAAGAGAAAGATAAACAGCTGGGACTACATCAAATTAAAGAGCTTCTGCACAGCAAAAGAGACAATAACAAAAACAAAGAGAAACCCCACCAACTGGGAGAACATTTTTGCACCCAACACTAATGATAAAGGACTGATCACAAAAATCTGCAAAGAGCTGATGAGACTCAGCAACAACAAAGAAAATAATCCAGTCAAAAAATGGGCAGAAGAGCTAAAAAGAAACTTCTCTGAAGAGGAAATGCAAATGGCCAACAGACATATGAAAAAATGTTCAACATCACTTGTAATCAGGGAAATGCAAATCAAAACTACCATGAGATACCATCTCACACCAGTGAGAATGGCACATATTAAAAAAACTAGCAACAACAAATGTTGGCGAGGATGTGGAGAAAAAGGAACTCTTGTGCACTGTTGGTGGGAGTGCAAACTGGTCCAACCACTATGGAGAGCTGTGTGGAGATTTCTGGACCTACTAAACATAGAGCTTCCATATGATCCAGCAATTCCACTCCTAGGTATTTACCCAAAGGACACAGAAACATCAATTCCAAAGAGCACCTGCACTCCTATGTTTATAGCAGCACTGTTTACAATAGCTAAGCTTTGGAAACAACCCAAATGCCCAAAAATAGATGACTGGATCAAGAAGATGTGGTACATATATACCATGGAATATTACTCAGCATTCAAAAAAGATAAACACATGCAATTTGCAGCAACATGGATGGCACTGGAAGGGATCATGCTCAGCGAAATAAGCCAAAAAGAAAAAGAAAAATACCGGATGGTCTCACTCATAGCAGGAATCTAGAAAACTTAAATAAGGGACCAGGAAAATGAATATAAGAAAGTGAAAATCAAAATCAACAAAAAACTATGAACCAGAGACACTTTTTGGGGGTGGGGGGCGGGAGGGGAAGGATTGGGGTCAGAATGGGGCGTTTGCAATTGTATGGGGGAATATAAAAATAAAATAAAAAAAAAAAAAAAAATGAATGACCATATGAACCCATTGTTAGCTTCCTTTCTAGTGCTCGGGAAAATGCCAGAGCAAGCTTCATTTATTGCTCTGTGATTCCACCTCTGCCTCCTACCTTGCATCCTGGTTACATTTCATTTCTCCTGAACTGAGCTCTTCATCTCTAATGACTCTCAAAACACTGTACACACCTACGGTTGCCTTTGTGGTTGCTATTGTCTCCTCTAGTCAGCAACCTTTGTGGCACTATTTAAGTTTCTCCTCCAGTGACTTTTTATAGAATTTCATCTGCCTACCTCTTAGATGACCCGTTTTAGCCTAGTGGACAGCAGCTGGTGAGGTATCTGGCTTTTGTTATTAGCCATTGTTAGGGGAAGACCAGCTGTGCAGAGTTGGGAGGCAGCCATTAAGCTTTGATGCTGCAGAACTGGCGGTGCTTCAAGGTCTAAATGGTTGTCTCTTATTATTTAATGTAGATTTGATATCAGTGAAGGGTGGAGCCTACATGGATACCAAGGGGAGTATTTTGGTCTTCACTTTGATAACAGTTCTTTTTTTTTTATATGCTTTTTTTATTTTAAAGATTTTATTCATGCATACAAGAACCGAGGTACAGGCCAGATGTGCAGGGGGAGGGGCGGTATGAGAGGTTTCACCAGAGACAAAGTGGGGAACAGGACAGGCAGACTGACTGAAATTCACTGCTGAGGGGAGCAGTGGGTGAGTCAGGAGAGGTCTGCGCCATGTGGGTAGCTCCCTGGCCAGGGATCGAATTTGTGCTGCAGCGGCTACGGACAGCTTCACAGCACTGCACTCAATTGCCTGAGCCACCAGGGGAGACCCTGATTAGGGGAAGTCCTAATTACAGTTTTTTTTTTTTTTTTTTTGGATGCAGGTATGCTTTCATTTTTAATTTTATATATTTTTAACATTTTTCATTTTTGAACAATGTATGCATTTTCATCTTGGTTATAGTCCCCATACAATTCCCATGCCGCCTTGTTTTGATCCTATTCTCTCCCCCCCGCCCCACCTTATTGTGTCTCTGGTTTATAGTTGCTTGTTGATTTGGATTTTCACTTTGTTATAATTAGTTTTTTTTTCCTGGTCCCTTATTTAGGTTTTCTAAATTTCTGCTGGTGTTTTTCTTTTTCTTTCTGGCTTATTTCGCTGAGCATGAGTCCTTCCAGCTCCATCCATGTTGCTGCAAATGGCATGAGTTTATCTTTTTTTGATTGCTGAGTAATATTCCATTGTGTATATGGACCACATCTTCTTGATCCAGTCATCTATTTTTGGGCATTTGGGTCGTTTCCATAGCTTAGCTATTGTAAAGGCTGCTGCTATAAACATAGGGGTGCAGGTGCTCTTTGGAATTAATGTTTCTGTGTCCTCTGGGTAAATACCCAGGAGTGGAATTGCTGGATCATATGGAAGCTCCATCTTTAGCAGGTTGAGGAATCGCCACACAGCTTTCCATAGTTGTTGGACCAGTTTGCACTCCCACCAGCAGTGCAGAAGAGTTCCTTTTTCTCCACATCCTTGCTAACATTTGTTGCTGCTACCTTTTTTAATGTGTGCCATTCTCACTGGTGTAAGGTGGTATCTCATTGTAGTTTTGATTTGCATTTCCCTGATTACAAGTGATGTAGAACATTTTTTCATATGCCTGTTGGCCATTTGCATTTCCTTTTTGGGGAAGTTTCTTTTTAGCTCTTCTGCCCATTTTTTGACTGGATTATTTTGTTGAGTCTCATTAGCTCTTTGTAGATTTTTGTGATCAGTCCTTTATCATTCGTGTTGTGTGCAAAAATTTTCTCCCAATTGGTGGGGTGTCTGTTTTGGTTACTGTCTTTTGCTGTACAGAAGCTCTTTAATTTGATGTAGTCCCTGCTGTTTATCTTTGCCTTCACTATCACTGCTTTGGGTGATGTGTCTTTAAAGATGTTACTAAGGTGTATGTCATGTAGAGTTTTGCCTGTATTTCCTTCTATCTATTTTATGGCTTCAGGTCTTATGTCTAGTTCTTTAATCCATTTTGAGTTGGTTTTTGTGCATGGTGTGAGGTTGCAGTGAAGGTTCATTCTTTTGCATATAAAGACACAGTTTTCTTACACCATTTTTTGAACAAACTTTCTTTGCTCCAGTGCATATTCTTTGCTCCTGTGTCAAAGATTAGTTGACCATAAATCTGTGGGTTTATTTCTGGATTTTCTATTCGATTCCATTGGTCTGTGTGTCTGTTCTTGTTCCAATACCATGCAGTTTTGATTATTATGGATTTGTATTATAGTTTGAAGTCTGGGAGTGTGATACCTCCATTCCCCTCCTTTTTTTTTTTTTCAGGAGAGTTTTGGCTATTTGGGGTTTTGGGTGGCTCCATATGAATTTCATTAATATTCTGTTTCTTTGAAGAATGTCATTGAAATTTTTATTGGAATAGCATTGAATCTGTAAATTGCTTTTGGTAGGATGGCCATTTTGATAATGTTAATTCTTCCAATCCATGAGCAGGGGATGTCTTGATTGAATTCACACTTGCCCACACAGGAACTGCTTTTACTTATGTATGCTGACTCATGTCTCTGTTTTACACATTGAAAAAGTACTCCATTTTTATTCCTTCTCATCCCATAATGGAGATTTGCTTAAAAATGATGATATACATTTGTGCTTACTGTTGATTTTGATTTTGTAAGCATTTATAGAAAGAATAATTGCATTGAAAAAATATTTACCTAATTTATTTTTGCAGACAAATGATAGTGTATGCTGAGTATATCCTTTTACTTCAGTCTCTAAAAGTGGTTCATTACTCTAAATTACTATAAAGCTTTAGCATGCAGCACTAAATTTCATTTAAATTCCCAGAATTGGTATGAATAACATGAATTTCTTTTACTTCTGTACTCAGAGAATCCTTAGATTATTAAATACGTTGACAATGACCGTTGGAAAAAACTTCAATTTCAAATTCTTATTTAAATTGTATTAAACAAGAACTTTTATTAAGTATTTCACATATTATTTAATTTTTAAAACAAACTTTAAGGAAGAAAGATTTGCCTGTTTTGAGAAAACTGAGCCTCATGTGACTTAAAGATTTGCCAGGTTCATATAAGAAATAACTGGTGGATCTAGTAGTCAGACATAGGTCTGCTGATACCAAAGCCAGTGTTTATTACTACTTTTCACCTTTTAGAGTTAGTAGTTTGATAAGCTTGAATAAGCCAGAAATAAATGATACTTATTTTCACTAACTCAATTTTTGAAAGAACAGGAATTATATTTCAACATGTGGATTGCTGAAAAATTAATTTTCACCTATCACTCTTAAATTCCATCATACTGAAAATGCCTCGAATTAATATTTTATTAGGCTGTATTTTTAGTACATTCATTTTTGCTTTTCTAATATCTATTATGCAGTTTTACTCAATGCTTGGTCATATTCCTTTCCCCTTAACAATATGCCTAGAAATCTTGAGATACTCATTAAATGGATCGTTCTGGGCCCCATCCCAAATCTACAGAATTAGACTCACCTAGGCCAGTGTAAAGAAATCTACACTTTTTAATTAATGAGTCTGTGATTCTGAAGAACACTGAATTTTGCCTTCAGAAGGGTTCTGCATGTGTGTGTTATGGTTGAACATTTCTTAGATAGTCATTTATGTTCTTAAAGATCTTGATTTAGAATCTTAGCATAACTGATTCTTTGTGAAAAACCCTTCTGACAGCCCTTAGGCCTGTTCATGAATATTCTGAGTTTTGCTATCAAAATACATAAGATTGCATTTTTCTGTCTCCTAGAAATCAGATATGGTCATGTGATTTCCACTAGTCAATGGAAATGAGTAGAAGTGATATGTGTTGCTATCTCTGGACCCAGAAATCATCACAAGTCCAGAGAGTGGAGGTTTTGTCAGCCTACATTCCTGCATAAAGATGAGATGCAGCAGAATTCCAGGCTTATCCAAAATGGAAGATTAGCAGCATGCTGGTTAACTTCTAGTATTTATTTTGCGCTTATTCTTTAGTAATAATAAAACCAATTTGCCAGCTACTTCACTAGCTAACAGTTTAGTTTTCTAGTCTACTTGGTAACTAGATAGAGTGATTATGTGAAATTTTGGCCATGAGATATAGGTGGGAACTACATTTTGTTGTTAGCATGTATCTTTAAAATGCAAGGGTACAATCTTGCTTCAAGTTCCTAGAATGCAAATATAAGACTGGAACTCCAGCAGCTTTCTTGGGCTATAAAATGAATTTTAAAATGTAAGCCACATTTAATAGAGCTAGCAGAAGGAAACTGGATTTCTAACAATGTGAACTTTCCATATTTTCCTGGAAAATCTATCCCTGAATTTCTTTTATATGAATGAGAAATAAACATCCATAAGTCACTATATTTAAGATCTCTATTTCCTATCACTGAATATCATCCTCTTTAATAAAAAAAATTATATCTGCCAGTAATTACTTACAAACCAGGATTCTACTATCAATCTGCATTTTCCCTCACTGCAACTACTTTCGCTTTAGTGTTGGTGCGATCATGCGGGCATTGCAGGCTAAATACCTTCTGGAAGTGGGGTGTGAATCCTGTATCGGTCAGTCTTCTAAAATGATACTCTGTGTTTTTTGGACCACTTTGCCAGCTCACTAACCACTGGGCAGCACTGGGCAGCATGCTGTCAAGAAAGATGGAGAAGGATTGCTAGTTTCCCTCAAAAACAGCTGGATGAATCACTTTTGTGAGCCCAACAGAGACCCATAAGCATTCCTATGGGAACTTGAAACTTGGGATTGAGTACTTTTATTTTGGTCCATGCTTTTACTTAATTTAATTCATACTAATCCACTTCTCAGATTTCCCTCTCCTTTCTCTTATAATGACTCTCATCATTGGAGTAAGTCCAGCATAATCTCATCTCAAGATCTTTAATTAGGTCTGCTGATAACCTACTTCAAATAAGGTTGTATTCACAGGTACCAGGAGTTAGGACTTGGGCAATTGTTTTTGGAGGGCCTCTATTCAAACCACAATGTATACTAAAGTATTTGAGGGTGATTAAAGCATTATGTTGACAATGGACTCTCAGTGGTTTTAGAAAAAAAATTTCTTTATATTGGACTTATAATTTTTCTATGTTTGAGACTATTTAAAAATGAGAAACAAGTGGAAGGCTAAGTACTTTAGAATTACTTTTGTGATCAACAGGATAGATGAGCTGAGGTTGTCCCTGTGTTGAACTCCACCACTTAATGTGTGAATTTGGGCAGGTCCCTTAACCAATTTCAACCTTAGTGCCTTTGTTTACAACATTGAGATAGAAGTAGCTCATAGTTTTTGTGAGAATTAGTTGTCAGTGGTTGTAAAGATATTACCAAAGTATTTATCATCTAGTAAAAAGTTTAAAATTTTAATGTTACCATTAATAACATCATCAACATCATTAAAGTGATCTTGCCTTTACTTTTAGGCAGTAGCAGAAATTCAGAAGTGTGCTTTCAGCCTGATTCAAAATTTCCTGAATTTAGGAGGCCAGTAATACTTGTTTATCCTGCACTAGTTTACCAAAATCATACATTCATGTTTTCTCTTTCTAGTTGTACTTAATTGTGTCATGCTTTTAGGTGTTGAATCTGTGGGGGATTGACCTTCAAGTATTTTAGTACATAGCCATTCAAAGATCTGTTGATTCTGAATTGCCCCTTAGTATTGTCATTATGTAAATTTCTCTATGTTGGTTGGTTGTGATTTAGAAGTGCCTTCAACTACAAGTCACATGAAGTAAAACAGAGTGGTTACAACCAAATAGATTCATTTTTCTCACATAACAAGAAATCAATGAGGGGCACTGTAAGGATGTCAGCAAGGACCATTCTGGCTGTGTTTTCTTCCCTTATTAACCATTGTTGCCTCTTTGTCATAAGATGGTTACGGTTCACTGAAATCTCATAGCTACTTTTCAGGCAAGAAGAGGGGAGCACAAACAGATAGAGGAACTATACTAACTGATTCTGTCTTTTTATTATTGTTTTTAATCAAGAAAACAAAATTTCCCAGAAGCTTCTATCCACCAGACACTTCCTTACATTGCATTGGTCAGAGGTGGGTGGTCCGATGCCTCAGAGCTCACTCACTGTGCAGTTAGGGAGCTGGGAAGAGGAATGGCACTACTGTAACTAATTTAGATCATTTATGATTCATTCTCTAGAGCTGAGACGGGGCTCAACTCTCCCAGTAGGACCATTCTTGGCATGCTAGCTAAACTACCAGGGTTCTATTCACAGGGAAGAAGAGGAAGGAAGAATGTAAAAGTGTTGGCAATGGATGATTTCTTTCATAAATAACCAGTTCCCTTTGCAAGTGTTCAGAGAATAAAGCCCCATACTTTTAAAATGTAAGATACAAATGTATCACAAGATTCCTCTGAAATAATCAACCTAAGATACACAAATGCAATATGGCTTTAATTTCTTTCACATTTAAGCAATTATGAGATACACAGAGAGATTTGGTGCATTACAAACATATTTCTCAGATATGAATATAAAATAGGAACACTAAAAAACTCATTTCTATTGAGGATAGGCTAAAAACTGTTAAATTTGTCCCAGTTTGGAATTACAAACTCTCAATGTCAGAAGAAAATGTTTCCCATTGTATGAGAGAGAAGAAATCAAGTGCAAGACTTTTAAGGAACTGAAGAGACCATGTTTGTGTCTTCATGATCTGAGAAAAGCCTAAATAAATAAATGCAAATCTGAAAATGTTTCATCAACATTGCTTCAAGGGCTCATATGGTCCTGCTTCCTCTGCAGATCTGAAAGGCTGTTGCCCAGGGAGAGGATAGACATATGCAGAGGTTGCACAATTATTAGGGGAGGTGGGACCTCCTGACCCCAATCAAGTGTTCTTTTCTATGTTCCTCTAAGACTGAGATGGTCCAACAATTTGAAAAAAGGAACTTCTTGTAATTTCTCTTGATTTCTGTTGAAAAACGAAGCGACGGGAAACAAGAGAAATTCCTAGCAGAGAGCATAACCACAATTTAAGAAGAGAGGTCCACAGCTGAAGGATTCTGATATCATGAAGGAGAGAAAAATAATACAGATAGAAATGTTTGGTTTATGTAATAACCAGTAAGCCAATTAAAAACCTAAACTTGATTTTTCTCACTTCCTTCTTCCTTTTCATACTCTTTCTCTATTCCTCTCCTCTCTTTCAATATACAATAGGCCCCCCTTGTCTGAGTAGGATACATTCCAAGACCTAAAACAACAGATAATATTAGACCCTCTCTATACCATGTTTTTTCCTACACATACAGACCTGTAAATGATAAAGTTTCATTTATAAATTAAGCTCATTGTTTTAATTTGCAACTTCTCCACTGTCATATGATTGGAGAACCTTTTTATGTTGTTTGCCAGCTGATTGTCTTCTTTGATGAGGTATTTGCTCACATCTTGGACCCTTTTTTGAATCAAGTTATTTGCTTTCTTGAGTTTTAAGAGTTCTTTGTATATTTTAGTTAATGAACTTTTATCACATGTCTTGCCAAAAAGAATACTTTAAAAAATCATAAATTCTAATGAAGTTTAGCTTATCATTGTCACTTTTATGGTTTGCCACTTTGGTGTTATATTTAAAAAGTCATTGCCATAACCAAAAATATCTAGGCCTATGTTATATTCTAGGAGATTTATAGTTCTGCATTTTACATGTAGGCCTGTGATCCATTTTGAGTTAATTTCTGTGAAAGGTGTCAGATTTGTGTCTGGGTTCTTTTTTTTTTTTTTGCATTGACTGTCTAATTGTTCTAGCACCATTTGTTGTAAAAACTATTTTTGATCCACTATATTGCCCTGTTCCTTTGTCCAAAATGAGTGGATATTTTATATGGTCCTATTTTTGGACTTGCCATTCTGCACAATTGATTTGTGTGTCTGTTCTTTCAATAATATTACATTCTCTTTATTAATGTAGCTTTATTGCAATCTATTTTTTTTTAAGATTTATTTATTTATGTAAGAACTGGGGTACAGGCCAGATGCCCAGGATGGTGAGAGGATTCACCAGAGACAGAGTGGGGAACAGAACAGGCAGACTGACGAAATACACTGCTGAGGGGAGCAGCTGGTGAGACAGGAGAGGTCTGCCTCGCCATGTGGGATTCTTGCCGGATGGCTGGAATCTAACCCACACTGCAGAGGCTGCGGACAGCTTCACAGTGCGGCGTTCAGGGAGGCTCTTAGAGCAATCTTTAATTGGGTACTGTCAGTCTTATGTTTTTTTCCTTTCCCTTCAATATTGAGTCTGATATTATGAGTCTTTCACTCCTCCATATAAACTTTAGAATCTATTGATGTCCACAAAATAATTTTCTGGGATTTTGATTTGAATTGCTTTGAATCAATAGGTCAAGTTGTGAGGAAGGATTGCTATTGTAAATGTCATATTTTTGTGGCACGTTCCAGTCATTCATTGCTAATAAATAGAAAAGAGATGGACTCTTTCAACTTGTAAAATAGAGGACTTTGTATCTCTTATCTTGAAATATAACTTCCAATATGATGAGACTAGAAACAGGGCCTTAGAAAGATGAGTGGGGTTTGAAGGCAGAGCCCTCATGAATGGGATTAGTTTTCTTAGAAAAGAGACCTCTTAGAAATCCCTTCCCTATTTTGAGAACACAAGGAGAAATGGCCATCCATGAACCAAAAAGTAGGCCCTTAACATACACTGAATCTTCTAGAGCTTTGATCTTGGACCTCCTAGCCTCTAAAATTGTGTGACATAAATTGCTGCATATAAGCCCACCTAGTCTAAGGTATTTTAGAGCAACATGAATGGATTAGGATAGTATGTATCCTGTTACTTTAATAGAATTGCTTATTGGTTCTACAGGATTAGTTTGCTTTTGGGCATTGATTTGACCTTCCTAGGAAATTAAGAATCATAAATTTGAGCTACTATTTACTGAATGTCTGCTATGAGCATAGTATTTTTCTAGTCATGAGGAAATAGATTAATTAAAAAAAGACAAATTCTCCACCATTATAGTACTTACCTTCTAGTAGAAAAACCTAGGTAGCATAAATAAATCTGTAATGTCCTGTAGCTATAAGTGCTATGAAGGTGGGCAGGGTGGGGGGAGCAGGGAAGGGACTGAACGAGGAGGTTGTATGTTCCTCTAGTTCAGCTGATCAGAGAAGGCTTTATGGAAATATGATGACATTTTAGGAGAATCACGAATGAAGTAAAGGAGCCAGCACCATCCATATATATGGAAAAGAAACCTCTAGAAGTAAAGAAAAAGATTAAATGTTCTAAAGGGCAATGTGTTTGGAACATTCTAGAAACAGCAAGGAACTGATACAGAATGAGTTGGAGAATAGGGATGCAGGTGAGGTAAGATGGGGTAGACTGGCAGAGATTATATTGGAGACATCAAGGTTAGATGAAGGGCGTCTTGTGATACATGGTAGACACTTACATTGCTTAGTTTGATTGGAAGTCATTGGAGGGTTGAAAGCAAGGGAGTGATTTTATATGCTTGACTATTTGAATTTTCACTCAATTCATAATATGCATTGAATTTGCATTGTTAAGGAAAATCTATGACTAGTATAGAATACTTATTATACTATGAGACAGATACTTCAATATAAAATAAAATAATATAAAATATGGCCTGAGTTGAATTGGTCAGGTTAAAGAAAAAAAGAATGAGGGCACATAATAAACCAGAAAGCATTTGGGAGAAAAAAAATGTGAGCAAAAATAGAAAAGAAACAGGAATTGGAAACCCAAAACTACTTAGATCCATCTGGTTCCATTTTTGTTTTAAGCTACCATTTATGACAGCCACTATGGGCTGACAGCTTGCTGACATCCTGGATATATATAATGAGAGAAGAGTTATTAATCTTATTTTATATACATAGATTAATTGATATTATAAAGTTATTAACAATTTTAAAGATGATGAAATAGACCCAGGATGGCAGGGAACTTCATTGAGTTCACATAATTAAGTAGCAGAGCCAATGTTCTAATCAAGATTTTCTCACTCAAAAGTTTGTCCTCTCTATTACTATAAATCATCTTAAATTCTTTTGTAAAGTAGCTTTCCCCCATGAAACATCTGAATTATGCTCTCAAGATGCTGTTGACCACATCCAGGCAGCCCACTCATGGATCTTACTCCCCTCACACAACTGCTGTGCCCAGCTCTTGATGTACCTTTACTGCTGAACCCTCACCACCTTTCTCTAGGGCTATCTCTCAAGACAGGGACTCAACATCCTCCCCACTATTTCCTAAGCCCTTTGAAGAAAAGCTATAATGATGAAAACCAATCCTTCAGGAAGAATTGTCATATAAAAAAATGATGTGGATCCCACTTAAGCAGGGATAAGTCATAGCATGCATTCCATTTCAAGAAGATTGAGTCAAGAATCCAGTAGACTAAAGGAAAGAGAGTGAGGTGAGGACCGACAGAATGACTACAAACCAGACTTCCTCTTAATACAATCCTTGTCTGCTAGTTTATACTCTTATCAGTTTCAATCAGTTTCCTCTTACTGTCATCTCTCAGTCACTGTTGTCCCTTGATTATTGACCTTTAAGAAACTTTTTACCAAGATGTTAACACCTTTTTTTGCTGTTTCTTCTAATATTTTTTCAACAGCCATAAATAATTTCTACCTTTATGGCTCATTTACTACTCTAGGTCCATTTCCTTCACCCACTTTACATAATTAATCTTCATATCTAACCAATTCACATGACTATCTACTTGCCTAATAAGTTGAATCCTGAGATTTCCCTCTAAACAAATTCTGCCTTTTCCTACTTTCTCCATTTTTCTAGGTTGGCTTTTTTACTTTCATTGTGGTCTTCCCATTCTCCAGTTTATTCATTATTAGCTTTTAGTTATTAGAATCTAAACTTTGCTGCTTCTTATGCTCCCTTTTGACAAGTAGGTTTGCCTACTTGATGCTATAAACATCTTCCAAGTTTGTTAGATTATGCATATCTAATCTGTTCTAACTTTTCCAGATTTCTGAACTTAGCAACAGTGAAAGAAGCTATTATTTTAATAATTCTGAGTGGAATACTGAATGTGTAAGCACTTTCCTTTCAGTAACAATTAAAAAAATAAAATGAACTTTTATGGTTCTTCTTAAATCCCTGAGTCATACACACAAAAAAACTGATTACCTAATACTTATGTAACTAAAATTTGTGTTATTAAGTTATTGACTAGAGTGAAACAATTGCACTCAATTACAGAAAAATGGCATTTACTAGAAGGATAGTGTGAGCTCATAAGATCAAAAACAAGTCTGGGGATATGAACTTGGATATTTGCAGGAACCAAGGAAATCCCAAAGGGGATTATAAAACAGTCTCTGGCAAAAACAGCTTGGTATTTCAGGCCTGACTTCTGTGACGAATCCAGTTGTTCCTAGTGTTTTGTCACTCTGCCCGCTGTTAAAACTTCAGGAATACAACATCCTTTAGCTTGGGTTACAGAAGTTGCTTTTTTAACTAAGTAAAAACTGGGTTTCCCATTGCACACTCATCAGACTATAACCAATGGAGTGTTAGCACTTCCTAAAAGAATCAGAGTCCTGTAACCAAGGGAAAATGAATGTTATACAATCAAAACACAACAGGAATCCACTATATTCATTGTCTCTGAGAAAGACTTTGTCTACTCTTTCCAAATTTTCCCACAGGCTACATTATTCAATCCCTTGTAGGATTTCTTCATAACCTTTTCAATATACTCTTCTAAGCCTGGGTAGTTTTTTTTTTTTTTTTCCTTTTGAAAACCATTAAACTTTCTAGTCTTCCAAACTATCCACATCACCTCAGAGTCTTCTGTATCTCTTACCTCTTATTTCTCAACCATTGCCCTATTGATTTTAGATTATTATTGATATTATTTGAAAATACCTCTTCAAATAAGTTTCTCTTACCTCACTTCAAGTTGCCATGAACTGTTGCAATCCATTTATTTTGTGTAGTTAGAAATACTTTTGTAAAGCAGTCAAAACACCAAAGAAAGAATAATGTTATCATGACACTCATGTTTTAAAAAGCTTCATCAGTTTTTAAGTAACTCCCTCATAATACCTAGTCTTTTATCTAGCTGTACAAGGATCTGACTCATCTGGCCTCAATCTGCCCTTATCAGATTCACCCCCCCATCCCTTCCATTCTTTAAGCATTCTTCTAAGAACATACAATGCTCATTCACAATACTTTCCATTTATACCTATTGTGTATTATGGGTATTATTATAATTTCCCTGATTATTCACCCACTGGATAGTAATCATGGACTTGGAGGGGAAAGGATTCCATTCCCGGACCCAAGATGACACTGATTTTTTTTTTTTTTTAAGATTTTTGTATGTATTTATTTATGCATACAAGAGCTGGGGTGTAGGTCAGAGTTACGGGGGTGTGTGTGTGAAAGGATTCACCAGAGACAAAGTGGGGAGCAGAACAGGCAGATTGACTGAAATACACTGCTGAGGGGAACAGCGGGTGATGGAGAAAAGGTCTGCTGTGCCATATGGGTCAGCTCTCTGGCCAAGGATCAAACTCTTGCTGCAGTGACTGCCCATAGCTTCATAGTGCTGAGACTTAACCCCTTGCACCACCAGGGAGGCCCTGACCCTAATTATTCTAATCCAAACATAGTACTCCCTTTCCCTTGTCACTATGATGGGTTCATATAAATCGGGCTTAAATCAACTGGTCTATGGAATATCCATGACCAAAGTGACTGATTTAAGAAACAGACATGGATTCTGGGAAACAAACGTACCCACTCTTCTGAGCATGGTCTTCTTTTCTCTGGATATTGTAGTATGAGAGATTGAATCTTAGAACAATGATAGCTCTTTGCTCTAATGAGGGAAACTCTTCTGAGGACAAAGATACTTAAGAGATAAGGCATCACAGAGAAAAACAACCAGATCCGTGTTATGATGCTAACTAGAACGTCTGCCTGAGTTCAGGACCTACAGTTACATCAGTCAATGCATTTTGCACTTGGCTTAACCATTTGCAATCAGGCTTTCTGTTACTTATTGATCAGAACCTCCAGATAGCTGTTCTTCGTGATTAAGATGCCTCTTTTCCCCAGTTCTTTTAGAGGAAAATAGCTGCTCTTCCTTTAAAGCCAATCTAATTTGTCCCAACCTCTATGAAGTCTTTATCCTATTAGCAAGAATCATTCAGACTTGTATTCTCCCCCTGCTCTTTGTTCTCATTTCTAGTAATCATTCATTTATTCAATCCTAAATATATATGTAGTATTTTGTAGTATATTGGTAGTATTTTGTATGTGCAAACTTCATTTCTAGTCATGGAAACACAAATAAGAAAGTTGACAGAAGTCTCATACAGCCCTCATGCGGTTTCTATTCTCAGGTCAAGACAAACTAATTACCAACAAAATGGTAATATGTGGAGAGATGTAAATTATTATGGAGGTAGGTATATCTTGGAAAAAGAGATAAGGAAATCTGGGAAGAGACTGCAAAATATAATAGTGTAGTCTGGGAAGTTCTCACTAAAAAGGTAGAGCCTTAGCAACGTTTTTAAAAAGCAGTAAGAAAGCATGTAGATAGCTGGGAGAATAGAGAGGCAGGAGTATATTTATCATGTTCAATATCAGTGTATCATTTAAGAACAAGTTCATGGTGTCACAGGCCAGATGAGATGCTCAGAGGGGTGTCAAATTAAAATGATTCACATAAGGGCCACCCCTGGTGGCACAGCAGTTGAGCGCTGGGCTGCAAAGCTGCCCGCAACCTCTGAAGCATCAGTTCGATCCCCGGCCGCCGGGCGAGGGTCCCACATGGCACACAGACCTCTCCTGCCGCGCCCACTGCTTCCCTCAGCAGTGTATTTTGTCCATCTGCCTGTGCTGTTCCCCGCTCTGGCTCTGGTGAATTCTCTCACCCTCCCACGCTTCTGACTACACCCAGTGCTTGTATAAATTTAAAAAAAAAAATGGTTCATACAAAACTTTATAAGCCATTAACTCACTGGAAACTTTTGGCAGTTAATTGATGCTATCTTATTTCTTTTTTCAAAGAGTCATCTGGTTGGTAGGTTGAGAATAGACTTTAGGAGAACATTTATCACTATCTATAATCAATGTTTATTTCGATCTGGCATCTCTTCCTTCTTTGAGTGCAAAACTTACATCTTTTTGTGTTAATGTGCCTGTGACTTACAAGTGTTAGGGGAACTTAAAGGGCAATCACATATTTGTTAAATTAGTTCCATTTCCTTAACCAGGCATAAGAGAAGTGTGTATATTAAATGCAAACTGAAAAGATAGCATTAAGCTTAATTTTATAGAGTAACACTAAGTTGATAAAGGCACTAGAGTTGGAAAAGGGAAAATGAGCCTAATAAACTCCCACAATGGTAAATATATACTGAGCACAGTTTTAAAAGAAAGTTTTTCCCTAGATTTTTAAATAAATTAAGCTTGAAGACAATACAGAATTGTAGCTTAATCAAGTATCCCAATTAGTCACCTAAAAGCGACACCAACTATACCATGATGTTGTATATCTCCATTAAAATTAAAGTACAGCTGAAATGTTGGGAGGCTAGCCATTCCCCAAATCACTGTGCCTAACAGTAGCATAGACAAGTCATCAGAGAGTAGCCCATCATTAAGCAAACTTGTCCACTGAATCTAAATCAAATTATATATGAAGCTTGTATGTTTTTTTCCAAAAACAAATTTACAACTTGAATTTTCAGACAATTCATAGGTTTCACTGAACTACGTCTGCACCATCATTTCTTTGTGTTTGAGAAACTGCATTTACAAGTTTAGCTAGAAAATATTCATAAGCCCTATGGTGCCAGGCATTGGCAAATGTCCTCCCTAGACATGTACTGAAGGGAACAAGCCACACAACTGGTTCCCTCCCACATAATCCCTCTGGCTCATTGAAATTGGATGACCTTTCTGGGAACTCTTTACTGTGGACTCTGTGGATGCCAAGAGCCCAAGAAAGCTTGCTGGGTTGTTCTCATTCAAATACTGAGCTTGCTAGGTTCTCATTCAAGTATCATTAGACACACTTCCTTCTTGCTCAGCAAAACTGCTAATTGGCACAGGAAACATCCCAGCTTTGTCCATTTTCTATAGAAGTTGGAAATGCTTCTACCTGACTATGCTGACAGAATTGTTTTCAATGGTATGAATGATCCAGACATTTCAATGACAACTTTAGAGATAAAATAACGTGTATAATGCAGTTGGCTAGTCTGAAAAACCTCGTACCAACAGAAGTGGTTACAAGCAAGAATCCTCCAGCACTGGGGTTTAAAAAATGGGTACTTGGAATATAGTCATGTAAATGTGACAAAAACTATCTCTAATGCCTTCCTGTTCCTGTGCTCTTACCTTAATTGGTCGTTTGCACAATTATTACAGTTAATCTGTTCACTACTAGTTATAAATAAGAGGGACTATTGCAGTTAGTTTCCATAGAATGTATTTCCATCAACTCAAGAAAGCATTTGCATTGCCAAGAATAAAGAAATTTGTCCTTGCATTTGTCTTGGGCCAAGGTCCCAAGCTTCCCATATGTTTGAAGGAAAAAAACAAAATGAAAACAAAAATGTCTCTAATCCATGTTTTAAGTCCTGTCCACTTCTAATGGACTTGTGCAGAGCAATAGGCTTAAGAATTGCTTATAAGCACACTTGAGCCAAGTATTGAAATTCTTGAACTTTTTAAGCAAGTCTTAACATTTTGAGTAGTTATTTATGTCAAATTGCCAAAAGCTCTGTTAAATTCTTCACAGATGTATATGCACATGTCTTCATTGAATTCAAGTAGATGCATAAAGTTACCTACTTTTATACTTTCACATACAAAGGTAAGCAAAATACTCCATTCAAAAAATCATTAAAAAATTAAGATCGTATTTTGCTTTGTGTTTCTAAGGGGATATTGGAAAGTTTTGGGGAATTCACCAAGGATAAAAGAGCAGACAAACATCACTCCTGATGTGTTCAAAGCCCTAGATGCAATGAATGAGCAGGTAGCTAGTTACATTCAGAAAACTTCAATCATTACTAATCTTTAGTTCAGGTATAAGAAGGTCATTCCTGCTACGCTGTTTGTAGTGCATTTGATTCACTGAAAGTTTGTGTGTGTGCCCGCAATATGTCTGAACCTGTGAAGGTTGAATGGATAAAAAGGAGGTCTCCTGGAGAACTTTTGTTTAACTCCTCTTGAAATTGTAATTTCTAATCCTTGCCAAGTCATTTTCTTGAAATTAACATTTAAAGGTTAGTTTCAAAGCGGGCAGTACCTTATGCCTC
The DNA here is from genome assembly GCF_014898055.3 of Talpa occidentalis. Classification (NCBI taxonomy): domain Eukaryota; kingdom Metazoa; phylum Chordata; class Mammalia; order Eulipotyphla; family Talpidae; genus Talpa; species Talpa occidentalis. Next base: position 22,092,669 of record NW_023601653.1, on the reverse strand, counting down.
CCCAAATTAATGATCCATTAGGTTATGAAAGAACTAAAAACCGTTTTTAAGATCACAGTAAGTCAAAGAGATTGTTGCTTGAGAAGAACAAAATGACAGATAAAACAGAATTGGTAGTTCTGGAAATAGAGCCAAAATACACTTGGGAATTTAGTGTGTGGCGATGCTGTTATTTGAAAACAGTGGGGAAAGATCAATTATTTAATAGGCAGTGGTGACACAGCCGGCTAACCATTTGGATGAAGATCAAACTGTATCTCTATTTTAGAGCCCTAATAGTTACTTCATAAAATAATTTAAAATCACCATCATCTTTTCTTTTAAAAAAGGAGACAAAAAATGTTTGCCTGCATTTCTTTTTCTTTATGGTCACAAAATAGTCAAAGTCCACTGAAACAAAATCTTTGTAGGCTCTTAAGAAAAGGAAATGGCAAAAATGACTATAAAAATTTAAAGTATCTATACAGCAAATTGCCAAAATATAAAGAGTCACAGAAAAAGAAATATAAATGACCAGTAATCATTTATTCCACTCATATGTTAAAAAAGCCTACATTTGCTAGGATTATTCAAGAAACTTGGGCTACATCAGAGAAAAAAACAGGCACCAATTCCTGTGCTTGTGTATAGGCTCTCATGAGGGGAGGTGGCAGTGGGAAAAAAAAAAAAAGTGATAATACCTACAAACAATTATAATTTGCTAGAGCCAGGGTTCCCAAACTGTGTCAAAGCATCCTGAGGTGCTGCTGCAAAATTATAGGGATGATAAAAGTTAGCAAATTTTAAGAGAAACATGACAATGTCTATCAGACAAAATACGAATTGCTTAGCTGAGGTAGCTCAAAATTTCAACATTAGGCCATGTTAAATTTCTTTTGGTGATATAGTTTTCAAAGCCAGCTTTTCAGTAGTTGCTGTGAAAAAGCAAATAATACACAAATACCATTGAGCATCAGAAAATGAGGGTGGCGGTGTCTGTCATGATGCCAAGTGTTGACAAGTCATTAAAATTCCAACAGGTACATACATCCCATTTGTACATACATCCCATTATTTCATTCTAATCATAGTATCATTTTTTTCACTTAAGTGTATTTCTTTTCTAAAAGGCTTTTAAGTTGTATTTGCTTGTTGTTGTTTTTTTAAAGATTTATTTATTTATGCCTACAAGAACTGGGGTACAGGCCAGAGGTGAGGGGGTGAGAGGATCCACCAGAGACAGAACAGAGAACAGGCAGACTGACAAAATACACTGCTGACAGGAGCAGCAGGCCAGTCAGGAGAGGTCTGCTGTGCCATGTGGGTAGCTCCCTGCCAGGGGATTGAACTTGTGCTACCGTGGCTGCGGAAAGCTTCATAGGTTGTGTCTTAACCTCTTGCGCCACCAGGGAGGCCCCTGTATTTGCTTGTTTGAATCTAACTAATAAATGTAATTTTTAGAGATTTCTTTTGCCCAGGGATGCTTGGGGCGAGGGGTTGGGGGGTTCAGGGGGGAGGTATTGAGAGAACAAGAGCACAACGAGCTGTCTAGTTTGGAACCTGTGGGATAGAGGATAAGTGCTAGTAAGAAAAAAAAAATTGAACATACTAAATTGGCCTGAGTTTTGGGGCTAGGAAGGGGGCTGATTACTACTTTAAGGGGGGTGTATAGGCTGGCCTTCACTGAGAGGTGATATTTGAGTGAGGTGAGGTAGTGAACCCACATGACATGACGGATGTCTGAAGGGAGTGGGCAGAGGATACAAACAGCACGATGAGTGCAAAAGCCCGTCAAGAGGAATTTGGTGTGGCTAGGGCAAAGTCAGTCCAAAGGAAAGTGGGATGCAAGGTCAAATAGGGGTCAAGCAAGCACAACATATAGGTCATTAAAGAACTTTGGCTTTTGTTGAAAGAGACGCATAGTCATTGCATTTTAAAATAAGCTTTTTAATATATTTACATTCCAAAATAAATGGTTTAGTTAAAAAACACTTATATTTGACTCTTCTGATATTATTCTTCAGAGTATTACAGACTACAATTATGTGCTTCATTCCCCACCCATTTTTCTCCCTGTGGTATTTTCACAATCTGGAATTTAAAAAGCAATTTGCATAAAGAGTAGAGAAAGATAATTTGACAGTAGTTTTCAAACATCTAAAGAGTCATAGTGAGTGAGTTAAACAATAGTTTTTATGGTTACATTGTTTTCTGGAAGTTTTTAGAGGAAGTACTATACTAACACAGTTAAAAAGTTGTTTTGTTTTTTTTTTAAATTAATTTATTTATTTATACAAGCACTGGGTACAGTCAGAAGCACGGGAGGGTGAGAGAATCCACCAGAGCCAGAGCGGGGAGCAGAACAGGCAGAAGGACCGAAGTACACTGCTGAGGGGAGCAGCGGGCGGCAGGAGAGGTCTGCGCGCCATGTGGGACCCTCCTCCAGTGGCCGGGGAGCAGCCGGGGATCGAACCGGCACTGCAGAGGCTGCTGGCAGCTTCGCAACCCAGCGCTCAACGGCAGCGCCACCGGGGAGGCCCTAGAGTTAAAAAGTTTTTAAAGTGACCAAAACATTTCATGAATATTACGTGAATGTTTTATTGCAGGTATGATTTTCTTTTGCTTGAGATTAATTTTCTAGAGCAACTTCGTGGCCCAACATAAAACACCTAATGAGTGTATTCATCTCAGAATATGCATAGGATATTTATAGAAAATTAGATACTAAAATCATGGTTTATAGGCTGAAAAAGACAATATATCAGCAGATGTCCTCAACTGGACAAACTGTAAATATGTAAAACATATCTTGTAGAATAAATAATTTTTACCTGTAAAACACAGTACTTAGTTATAGAATACTTTCCAATTAATGGAAGGATAAATCTGGGGTATAATTTTTAATATTTTCATAATTTATTTGGATAATAGCAAAAAAGGAGTTCCTTACAAATATTAAGTTAAACAGGAGTGTTGTTTTGTATTTTGTTTTGTTTTTGCTAGTTCAGTTTTGACTAGATTTGAAATGATACTCAGCTATCCAAGCTGCGAGGTCTCTTGGCTGGATAAATGAATAAGGTGTAGTTGCCATATCTATGTTATTTAAAGAGGGGGGCAAGAAATTTCTAACAGAAGAGAGCTAAGGACTGGACTGTGGAACACACCAAACATTGACAAGACAGGAAGATAATGAGAAAGATAGAAAATGAGGTGGAGCATCTAGTAAAGCTCAAACAAGGTGGACAGGGGTGTCAGGGAATGTATGGCAAATGAGGATTCTGAATTGACCACTGATTTCATAACACAGAAATTTTGATAAGAGCAGCTTTGGTGGTGTAATGAAAATGAAAATCTGTTTGGGTTTAGCAGGGAATGTGACATGAAGAGGATTTCCATTCTCGTAAGCTCATAGGTAAACCGGATCTATTAGTTTGGTAATTATACACTCCTTTAGAGTTTTTTTATATACCCTAAGGACAGCAACTTAAATTTTTGATGTGTCATAGGGAAGATGTGGCTTCCCTTGGTAACTGATGAAACTAACATATGATTCAAAAAGGAAATAGAAGATTTTAACAATGTAATAAACTGATCTAATTTATACATACAGAATACTGCATCTAACAACCACAGAATGTACATTTTTAAATCTAGAAAACACTTTAAAAACTGATGATAAAGTATGTCTCAATCAATTTCAATGTATCTGCTTTCTAACCATAGTGTAATTAAGCTAGAAGAGCTTAGGATAGCTCTAGGTTAAACTAGAAAATGCTCATATTTGGAAATTAAGAAATATACTTTTTATAAATCACAGTGGTATAAAATGTTAATCAAAGTTAAAAAATGCCTTCATCAAGTGATAGGAAAATACTATATTTCAGATTGTGTGAGATGTTCCTAAGCTTTTATTGGGGAGCATATAGTCTTTGGGGAGAGGAAGGATTAGGGTCAAAATAAGGAGGGGGGTGCAATTGTATGGGGAATATAACCAAAATGAAAATATATACATTGTGCAAAAATGAAAAATCATGTAAGAATTATATAAAATAAAACATTAAAAAAAGATATAGTCTTAATGCATATTAGAGAAAAAAATGATTGACTATAAAATGATTTAGCATCCACTTAGAGAAGCTAGAATATGAACAGCAAATTAACCCCAAAGATATTAAAATGTACAATTTAGTAAAAAGTAAAAGCAAAAACCCCAAAAACTAAAGCTATGAAAATAAGCATGACCTGGGATAACTACAACTAAGTTGCTTTTTTGAAAGGAATCATAAAATTAGTGACTAGTGAAATTCTTTTTTAAAAAGATAATGGCAAAGAGTAAATATCAATTTATCAACAACAGAAATAAAAACATTAAAAATTTATTAGAAGACTTTGTTAATTAAAAAATTTAGAGGAAACAGGAAAATTCTTATTAAACACTATTTGCCAAAATACACCCCCAAAAATCAGAATAGTCCAACTGTCAAATAGATGGAATCCTAATTTAAATTTTCCATGAAGAAAACTCACAACCTAGATATTTTTGCTTGAAAATTCAACTAAACATTTGCAGTGATCTACAAAAAAATCTTGTAAAAATATTAAATGTCTACTTTATGAAGTCACCTGTGAACATTACAGGAAATTATATTCATAGGTCAATTCTTTCTATAAATATAAATGGAAAATTCCAAATAAGTTGCTAGCACTCACTCCCACAATTTTTTTAAAAAGATTTATTTATACATACAAGAGCTGAGGTACAGGCCAGAGATGCAGGGGGTGAGAGGATTCACCAGAGACAGAGTGGGGAGCAGAACAGGCAGATGGACGGAAATACACTGCTGAGGGGAGCAGAGGGCGAGACAGGAGAGGTCTGCTGTGCCATGTGGGTAGCTCCCTGGCCACCTGGGGATGGAACTCGTGCTGCAGAGTCTGCGGATTGCTCCATAGTATGGTGCTTAACCCCTTGCGCTACCAGGGAGGCCCCACTCCCACAATTACTAAAAGAGAATACAATCAGACAAAACTGGGCCTATTATGGGAATGCAAATTTAATATGTAAATATTAAACTCACCACATTAAAATATCACAGAAAAAAATCATACAATCAGAAACATATACACTATTTATGTTTTGTTTTTTTCTTTTAAAGAGCAAAACAGCTTACCCTACTGGGAAAGAGCGAAATTTTTTCTAACCTGAAAAGAAATAATCATACTGTTTTTTCTTTTGCTGTTTTGGTCACCTTTAATTTTGTTTTTTGTGTATTAAAAAATGGAGTAGCTGTCGGGCGCGTGCGGGGTTGCGGGCCACCACCGTCGGGACCAGGGGCTGGTGGGCTTGCCTGTTCCTGGGCACCCCTGTCTCCCCTCGGGTTCACCTTTGGAGTGGCATTCCTGGCTGTGCATGCTAGTCGGCACCCCCCAGACGGGAGCTCATCATGAGCCGGTCAACATGGAAGAAAGAACGCACAGCAAAGGTGGATAAGGAGCAAGTGTTTGGTTTCATTAAACCAATGTTTTCAGCTGATTAAAGTACACACAACACTAAAACTTGATTCTCATTTAAGTGCCCTCTTCAGCCAGAATCTCTTTACTAGCTTCATTTTTATGCCAACATATAATCCAGACATATTTCATATATTGGTGCTAATAAAACGGAATATAGGAGCTTCCATATGCTGGGAACTAGCAGGTGCATCTTAGCACCTGCTGGCAGCTGCTACAGGCCACACTGACTGTAAACTTGAGACCCACTTGAGTGCAGACTCCCAATGAGCAGACACCAGGCGGCGTTGTTTAGCCCTCACTGCCCTCTCAGGACATGGGCTACACCTGCGGATGCTGAGTTTATGAGGCGTTTACATCACCGCACCATTGCCAAAGCAGATGAGCTCCCTCCAGAGAAGTACTAGTAACCTTAAAAGCCAGGTGGTGAGACGGGCCTCCCCAGTGGCCTAGCGGGTTAAGGCTCAGTGCTACGGTTCATCATTCTGCAATGGCCTGAGTTCGATACCCGGCCCAGGGAGCTAACCCACAGTAAGGTGCAGCGGGCCTCGATCTCTTTGCCCACTGCTCCACTTAGTGCTGTAATGTTCACTCTTCCTTCCTGTGTGTCCCCTCCTCGTCTGTCTCCCCTACTTCCCCTTCCCCCCATTTCCTCCTCCCTTCCCCCCCCCAAAACAAAGTGTAGAGGAATCCAAGAACATAAAATATGAGGCCATGTCTAAGTAAGCCTGTTGCGTAACACAGGTATAGATGTTGAATAGAACTAACTGATGATGGAGTAAAACAAGAAGGGGAGCATCAATCATGAGCCAGTCAGCATGGAAGCACAACTAAGGTGGAGAAGGGGCAAGTGTTTGGTTTCATTAAACCAATGTTTTTCAGCTGATTAAAGTACACACAACACTAAAACTTGATTCTCATTTAAGTGCCCTCTTCAGCCAGAATCTCTTTACTAGCTTCATTTTTGTGCCAACATAATCCAGACAATTTCATATATTGGTGCTAATAAAACGGAATATAGGAGCTTCCATATGCTGGGAACTAGCAAGGACATTCCCTTTTTATCTGCTGTGCAGGGGGTGGCATTAGATAATTCTAGGCAGAACTTCGGAGCTAACCCCTGGTCTGTTTCCACCAGAGTGCAGTCTCTTTATCTGCTTGGCAGTGAGAGTCGAGGCCTTTTGAAAAGAAAAAAGAAAAACCACCACTCTGCATTCCATATATTGCATTTCTGTACTTTTTGGCTCACATAATAAATGTTGGGATGTGTGTACACATCTAGTTTTAGAAATTTCTCTAGTATCACACATCTAGTTTTAGAAATTTCTCTAGTATCTTGACTTACTGATCCCCTGTCCCTTTAAAATGGGAAGATTTTTGGGACCTCCCTGGTGGCCCAAGGGGGGTTAAGCACTGCACTGTGAGATGGGCCACAGCCTCTGCAGCCCGAGTACAATCCCTGGCCGGCCAGGGAGCAATCCACATGGCACAGCAGACCTCTCCTGACTCGCCCGCTGCTCCCCTCAGCAGTGTATTTCAGAAGATCTGCCTGTTCTGTTCCCCACTCTGTCTCTGGTGAATCTTCTCAGTCCCTCATCTCTGGTCTGTACCCCAACTTTTGCATGCATAAGTAAATAAATATTTAAAAAAAAGGAGTAGACAAGGGCACATTTGTGTACTGGTAGATGATCAAGCAAAGTGGGGAAAGTCCTGTGAGAGCAGAGGGGAGAAACACTGGAGGAAAGAGAAGGTGTAAGGAAGTGTGAGTATGTGGCTATAAAGAGTTGACATCTATAAATATTACAATAATCAGAAAAACAGCTTAACTTTCTGTTTTCAGACAAACCTCTATAATACTTCCCTTCATTTTTTGCTGCATATTCTTTTATCACCTCTTCATATAAAAATGACTTTGTAACATTTTATAGAAATACAGAAAGGTAACTCAGTCTTCCTACCACTAGAAACTATTCATCAACATTTCTGCCATTACTGCTGGCAAAGTAGAAACTTTTTTTTCATCTTCCCAGCTCATTTTTGTGATGTCACATAAATTTGTAGGGTTGTCAATTTTGGGGACCTTTCACGTTTCTCCTTTTCATATGAGCTGTCATCAAGTTTGGGGATATTTCTTGTTTTTCTTATATTGAGATTAATTTCAAATATTGGTTATTGATTAACCTGTTTATAGTTTATGTTGTTATTGTGGAGATAAGAGCTTGGTTTGTTTTTTTCCAACCATTTTATACTACATGAACAGAAAATTGAAATGTTTTGACATTGTGTTCTAGTAACCTACATTCATCATTAATTTGGCTATAAATCAACTGAAGGATCGATTTATAACTTCCTGAAAAGCTATCTTTTCGTGTTAACAAATTGCTGCTTTTGATGTGGTACAATACATTTTGTTAGTTTGCTTCTAAAATTTATTTCTTCAATTGTCTTTTTTCACTTGGTTTTCATATCTACTTAGTTTTAGTTTCTCAGTTCTTTTATCAACAAGTCTAACTGTGACAGAAAGGAATCCTTTCCATACACATCGTATGTTCATGTTAGAAATTTGTAGTTTCTCAGTCATTTTTATGAAGCATTCCAAAACATCTTCTCAAATTAGAGTTAATTAATGTGTCTGAATTTTATCAACTTTTTCCCTAGGTTCTTATGTTCTTAAAAATATGTTAGGAAGGCTTTAAAATGGCTTTATGTCCCAATAGCAAAAGTGGGGACACCATCTCATTACACAAAAAAATGTTTAGAAAGTCTAAATTCGTATGTTACAAATACTTTATAAACAAGAGGAAACTGAAAAGGAAAAGAAAGACAGCAGCAAAAAACCCAAGCCATCAACAATTTCAGGTACCATGGAGACTGCTTTTATTCTCATGAGAGTAAAGGAAAGAATTGAATGAGATACATACTATGTCCTTCCATGTGTTTTTTAAAAATGTTTGCAGCTGCTCCATAAAAGACAGTTAAGAGAATTAACAAAAAGAAAAGCTTACAGACTGGTAGAAAATATGTGCAAAATACATATCTAGCAGAGGACTTGTATCTAAAATATACAAAGAACTCCTAACATTCAACAATAAGAAAACAAATAACCCAGTTTTAAAGTGGGCAAAAGATTTAAACAGACACCTCTCCATAGAAGACATACAGATGGCAAATAAGCATATGAAAAGATGCTCAGCGTCAAGGTCATTAGGCAACTGCAAATTAAAACAATAATGATATATTATTACCCACCTATTAGATTGGCTAAAATCCAAAAAACTGACAATAGCAATTGCAGTGATGTGAAACAGCAGGACTTCTCCCTCATAGCTGCTGGGAATGCAAAATGGTACAGCACTTCAGAAGACAGTTTCTCAGAAGTTACTTATAAATCTAAACATAGTCTTAGCATCCAGTTGAGCAATCATATTCCTACGTATTTACCCAGCTGTTTTTGAGAACTTACCTCTACAAAAAAAAATGAATGTTTATTGCATCCTTATTCAAAATCTTCCCAAACTGGAAACAATCCAGGTTTTCTTTAATAGGTGAATGGAGAAACACTGTGATACATCCATAAATGGAATATTATTCAGTGACGAAAAGAAATGAGCTAGCACACCATGAAAGAATTGAATCTTATCTTTTGCTAAGTAAAAGAAGTCAATCAGAAAAGAATATATTCTGTGGGATTTCAATTGTATGACGTTCTGGAAAAAAAAAACTGTAAAGACAAAAAAACCTGATTTCAGGAAGATTGGGAAAGGGAGACATACTGAATATGTAAAAGACAAGGGCATGAAACAATTCTGTATGATACTGTAACGTCAGATATACAACATTGTGCACTTGCCAAAAGCAAGACACTGAGAAACCAAAATGTGTCCTCACAGACCAAATTTCTGGCTCTCGAACAGAGCAATTTTGTTGCATTCTGTTGTGCTTCCTCACCATTAAGAGAAAAATTGTATGGTTTGTTTATATACTCTGCATTGCTGAGTAATTTCTGGTTAAGGAAAGCTGTTTTGGCCATTCATGAAACTTAAGTCCTCTAGTTAGCAATCTCACACATCAGGTGACTGAGATTGTGAGAATTTTCCACAAATCTGCCTCTGGTTCCATTCATTTCAAATGTTGTTTCTCCACCATCACCTACATACTTCTGGTGCCAGGCCCATAAGATCTACTCCCACCAAGCAGGATAGAGACTTTGAATCACCTTTGGGTCATGATGCCCTTGTGAATTGGCACATTGGTCAGATAAAGTGTTGTTGGAAGTCATTCCTGAGCCAGAACAAATGCTAATACCCTAAAGATCACTAGAATTGACTGCAAATTTTACAAAAATATTTGACCATGTGAACACATTGCTAGGGCCCCTCCTAGAGCTTGTTAAGAGCCTGCACCCATGAAGGGTACAGAGGTTTAAGCTTCTTTATATCCGTGAGGGGATGGGTGACTGTGGGTGTTCCATGGGGAAACTATTATCCTTTCTTCTCCTCTCCCTATGCCCAATTATTCTATTGAAGATATTTCACATTTAAAAAAAGTTTCTTTAGCTTCACAGAAATTAGCATTGTTGTGCTAGGAGTCTTTAGAAGCTTGCTTTATTCCCCATTTTCAAAATAAAATAGCAATTAAGATTATCAGTAAGAGAAAGAAGCAGGAATAAGTAAGACTAAAAGTGAGGAGTCTGAGGTGGGTGATTTGGGAGAGAAAATAATGTATGAATTAGTCAGCTATGAACATGGAAAACCAAACAGAGCAGGAAATAGTATATTTGGACTTGCTTGAGGTTCATGGGAAGGAATTTATAGAGACCAGTAGGCATGATGGTGTATTGTACTTCAACTATGTTTAGCCATAAATATAGACAAAGAGTGGGTGGGAAAATTGGATTTGAGCAGGGGTGGCCTTTACCAAGCAAATATTAGGAGTGAAAAGGAGAGAAGCAAGGTATATGCAAGAGAATGATTATAAAGCTGGACCATGGATTTTAACCTGTGTAGGGAGAGATGAGAGGACATGAAATGTTGACAGTTAGTGGAAAATGGTAGAATCAATACATTGACAAGCCCAGTGGGTCAAAGGATAGTTGGGATTGGGTCCATGAGGGAGTAAACTGGAAAGTGGTGGTCAGGGATGGAGTGAATGCAAGTTGATGTGGAGGACTGGTTCACTAGTTTAAGTATGTAAAATCATAGGACGCTGAAAGAATCGTTTGTGTGTCTATCATAATCCCAAGAATAGGGCAGGAATACCAACACAATGGGTAACCAATCGAGAACAAGGTGCTAACAGTGAATGAGGTGCTAACACCATCAAGGAATGATGGGGAAGAACCTGGGGGTAGTGCACGAAGGCAGCAATGAGTGGCAGTGGGTATGTAATCTGATAAAATGCGATTCTAATCTGGGAGGGTTTAGAGAGGAGAAAATGACACAGAAGCAGCAATGAGAAGCAAAGAACCCACTTCCAGATCCAGTGACAACTGTGAAGCAAACACAGTTACTGAGAGAGTTGAAGAGGCAGATAGACCCTAAGAGGAGGGATTCATTTTAACTTTGAGAAAGGTGATAAAGGAAGTTCATTGGATTTTGCCAACTATGGATTGGAATTCCAAAGGGCGCATAGCAAATTATAGCCTCAGTGTCCATCTTTAATTATCTATGGCAGGGTGTATAAAAGTTTATCTGGCCTGATGCTATATTTCACATTCTTATAATAAAAGGTAAGGTTAGAGAATAGTGTTGAACATATGTATGTATAGACATACACACACGTGGGTGTATATGTACGTATTATATATTTCTTTTGCATACATATGCAAAAGAAAATTCTAGAGATTAACAAGAAATAGTGTTTACTGCTGGGGGAAACCTAGTGTTGAAAGGAGGCTTAATTTTATGCCCTGTTGTAGTGCAACATTGCAATATACAATGGCATGTGAGACTGTTAAAGAGCCAGTAAATACTTACATTTTGATATTAAAAAGTACTCATTTTCTTAGGTGTGATACCTTTTAAAAAGTTATCATTTCTCATAACATAAACATTTACAGATCAGATTTTTAGGCAGTAATTGGAGTGGAATCCGTATTCACTCCTGTTAGGCATACAGATAGAGGATTAAGGGTGAAGCAGTGTGACTTTCATGAAGCTCATTACACTTTTTTTTTCTGTTAGCAAGAGTACAAATCCACTTTCATGTATTGGCTTTGCAATCAATTTAAATCCTTGAGGGGTACAACATCATGCAGATCCTGTGTCCTCTAGCCTTGCTTTGGAATTTGGCAAGACCCATTCCACTGTTTCCATGGGCATGTGTTACTTTTCTCCAGAGGACTCGTTTGATTTGGTTTGCCACCAGGAGTCATTGTGGTGTTTTTTGTTTGCACACACATGCACATCTCTTGCCTAGATAGAATTGTTTCATCCTGAGCATAAATGCCTTCAATTTTAAGAACAGCTATATGTCCTCTGGTTCCAGAGACCTTGCTTGTAGCCAGAAAAAATCTGCCTCAGACCAGTCTTCCAGTCATATTTTAGAAATCCTTAGTTACTTGCTCCCCAAATTCAGCAAGCGAATTCTTAGTGTATTTTTTAATATTTCATTTTTGTATACATTTGAAATCTATACAAAAAATACACTAAGTCATCTACAATGAAAGTTTCAGAAAATAATTTATCAGTCATTGAAATAGGTAGTAGGTATTCAGATCAAATTTATCTCCACAAGATATTTGTATTAAATAGGGAATGAAGTGGTATAAAGTATTCATGGTCCATCCTTAAAAAAAGAAAAATCCATAGGTCCAGGAGGGCCTTGTAAATCATGTAAAAGAGTTTGGGTCTTGCACTGAAAATAGTAAGCCATCTAAATGCTTTAACTAGAGTAAAATATCAGACTTCTCTGTTAGAGCAAATAACATGTTGAATTGATCAGAAAAAGTCCAAGTAGTGGAGAATTGTGTTCAATAAGGAAGCTATTGTAGTTGTCTGGGCTTATCTTGGTGGAAGTTTGCAAGTCCACTTGCGAGAATAAGAAAACAAAATGGTGGGCAAGTCTGGTGTCATGAAGCTAGAGGTGTAGACTCAAAAGTTAAATACCAACCAGGGTTAAGCACCATGATTACTTACTGTGTTAGCCACATAAGCCATAATAGTGTTTTATCTTGCCATTCCTCCCTCAGAAATTCACAGTAGCTTTCCATGCTAAGAATATCTGTACTCCTTGTTTGTGCATTCAAGGCCCTGGTCACATCCTTAGGAACTATATGCTCAGGAGACACAATAGTTGACCCTTGAACATGGAGGTTAGAGGCACCAACACATGCAGTCAAAAATTTGCATATAACTTTAGACTCCGCAAAAATTAAGTCTATTGAAGAAATCTTACCTATAACAGTTAACACATTTTATGTCATACATATTATATATTGTATCTTTATAATAAAGCCAGAGAAAATGTTTTTAAAAATGAGAATATACATTTACACTACTACATTAATAATTTACATCATCTGATTAAAAGAAAACCCACATGTAAGTGAACCCATGTAGCTGACACCCTCGTGCCTCAAGGGTCAGCTATAGTTTGACATGAGAGGAAAAGTGAAGAAATTGTACCACTTCTTGCTTCGGAAAATGCTCAGACAGGGCGTAGGTCTCTTTCAAAGTCAAACTTTGTCTCGCCTTTGTACAGCTTGACTTAAATTCGCAAGTTCTCCATGGTCCTTCCTGGTCTATATCCATTTCTCTTTCCACATGCATGCCCTAAGCAATCAGTTGACCCTCAGTTTTGTAATTGAGTAGTTAATTCAGTGTGGCTTTTGTAAAGTGGTTTTCATAAGAGCAAATAATGAGCTAATTCAGCTTTATCTTCCTATTTTTAGTGATCAAAATTTATTGAATTAAAGTGATTTCTTATCCCGCTAGATCCATATTTCCAAAAAATCTACATGAATGACAGGTTTCCATAGATAAATTTGACTTTACTTTAATACACGTTCAACCCTGTGAACAAGTGAGGTATGAAATAACATGGCAAGTTTGTGAGAGTGCATAAAATTCTTTATTTAGAACAATAAAGTATATGTATAGATAATGTAATTTCAAATTCAAACCTGTATAAAAAAGGGTCAGGACATATACCTATTTTAAAAAGTACACATACAGTATATACACATACACATCACATTTTACAACCTTTTTTATTTAATTAAACTTCAGTCATAATAAAACTATTTAGAATAGTGTTGACATACATTTACATTACAATCTATGACAATCTCCAAACTATGACTGAACTAACAATATATCTGTGCATCCATCTAAAATGTCTGAATACTTTTCAAGTCCATTGATTTAAAAAATAGTGGCAAGAGACACTATAATCACACATCAATCCTTAGCGTATGGAATATTTTGAGTGGAAATTTTTATTTAGTCTGGTAGCTCAGAAACCAAATAAGTGAAAAATACTATAGATTTTAGTTTAAGCAATTAATTTTACTTTAAAAACATAAGAATGTAGTTGGAGATGGCAGTTACAAATTTACAATACTAAGCAAACATTTTAGGATCATGAATATCCCTTTTTTAATATGGATTGCTGCTTCAGGAAAAAAAAAAAAAAACCTTGCCCGTATATGTCTTTAAAAAGGCATTTCCAGACTTGTTAATGGAAAACTGCAACATCATAGATGGTATAATCAAACACCACAAATGAACTAGCCAGAATTTCAAACTGAATGTTTATATTTTAATGCAAATTTCAAAATAATATTGTTTCAAAGACAAGCCAAGTTACTTTAAAATTCTTATCCCCTTTTCCAATTTTAAAATGTAATTTATAGATTACCCCTTCCAAATGGATTCCAAATTATCTTATGGCAATCAAAAACCTTCTGAACATCTTACATATTCTGCTTTTAGCTTTTAATAAAATGAGGGAATTTAAATGCTTAATTTGGTACATTTCCAAATGTTATGCACATTTTATAGTATCTCTTCTGACTAAAATGAACTGGTATTTTTTATTCTTGGGAGGTGATCCAAAACATTTACTTAAGCAGAAGGAAAGCCATCTCTTGTGTAAATGGTTATCCAATTCACCCTATGTGAGACTGAATGTCACTTTTACTAATGGACCCTATTTACATTACAAACAAAACAGCAATGACTTTTCAAATTGCTTATTCACAAAAATCTGAGTTGCGTATTTTATGTAGGATAGTTTCAGCTCTTTTATATCCTGTTAGTTCTATCAATAGGTTTCACTCTAAGGTGAATTTGAGATTCAAATCAGGGAGGTACTGTTCCAATATCAGTTAATGGCAGAGTGCGGCATCCAGACAATTTTCCCAAACTGTCTTTTTGAACGTACATTTCTTAAGTTTAAGAATAGCTATGGAATGGCTAAAAACCCTATATTGGATCTATATTTTGAAACCAAAACCTAGCTACAGGAAAACATTAAGAAATATCTGAATTCTGAATAGGTTTTTCTGTGAATTTAGCTTCAATTATATTACCAAAATATGCCACAAAATTTCTCCGTCATGTTTAATTCTCAGTGAAATGTGTTTAATTCTACCACAGGCAAACACTTCAATATAGATACATACTTTCCCCTACATTTTCATGTACTGTATCCTTTTTTTTTTTAAAGATAATAGGTTAGTCTATTGTATTTTAAAAAGTCAATTTGTCTGACTCATTAAAAAGTGGCAGTGTGGAAATAAGCACATTAGATTGTAATACAAAATCCAGGAACACTCTGATATCACCGGGCAGGCACTATTTATCACAGAGCCAGGTTCTCACAGACGTGGGTTCTACTGTAGAGGTGCAAAGCTTTCAGGATCATTCAGAATCTGCAGAATTCTGATAGTTTGAAACAGTACAAAAGATAATTATCAGATACTTGGCACCAATTTAAAAGGTAATTTCATGGTTTACAATGTCAGTTGTGAGTATTCCATGACTTATATGAAGGATAGTCAGGATAGTCAGGACACATATAAAATAAAGATAGATATATCTATTTTAAATTTCAAAGCAGATATGACAGTTAATGCCCAAGCAGCTAACATCCAAAATAATGTTGAGCGTTTTTCTATAGTTCATGCATTTTACTGAACTTCAGTGTTTTCAAAATTGGTAATCCAACTCACTTTCAATGAACCAATACATTTAATTAGGCAGAACACATCTCCCCTTGCCTACCACACTGGATTTCATAACTTGTTGAATTTGCTTATTTAACTGTATTGATTAGGACCGTGTCCTTGGGTGTTAAGACCCAGCTTTGAAAACAAAAGTACGTTTATCGTACTCTCAAACTCATTAAACAGATTTTCATATGCCTAAGAAAAACTTACATAAATTGAACTATTAGACTGAAAGTACCAAACTCATCAATCTATAACATGACCTACACATGTAACTCATTAATCTAGGACTACTTCCCTCATTAAGAATCAATGTCACACACTGAGACAGGTCTTTCAGTAATAAAACCAGCGGTCAGTTTAATTGCTAAGTGATTGTACCATGGGGTATCCAAGGGCCTAAATCGGTTAATGCAGCTTCCCAAAGCACCCGGGTTGTGTCTTAGAGCAATGACGAGATTTGAAAAACCACAGCACTTCAAAGTAGGGACCATAGAAATCATCTGGGCTCTTTGGTACAGAAAAGAGCAAAGGCCACTTACTGGCGTGTATTTGCATTAGCTTTGAACATAAACTAAAATCCAACTATATTAGAAATTCTTAGACTTTCGAAATCAAAGGAAAGTCAGCAGTTTTTCATGCCCTGTTGTATCACTACGTTGAGAATGGTTATCTGATGTTTGTGGAGTATGTGACACACAAGGATTAAGATAGAGTGGAAAGTTTAGGTATATATTGGCGATACATTAAAAGAACCTTCTTCAAAGTAAACCCCAAGAAATCATTTTTTGACTTTAGTCAGATGTTCCTTTGACTCAAGTAAAATTGGCAAGGGCAATTCACATACATTTTCTAGTTTAAAAGCACAATGTCCATCCCAGGAATTCCCACCAAATTCACCCTTTATACAACAAATGCTGTCACGCGTCTTAAATAGCAAACCGACATGCATAACTACATAAAGCTCTTTTTATTCTTAATTCATAAACCTTAATGAATAGAGTGCCTGATTTTAAATAAATGGATCCTGTAAACAGATAATGGTGAGTATACTATAAATAACTGAAGTTTCCTGATTCCTTGCATTCTTGTAAAAGCCAAGTAACCTAGTTTGCAACACCCACATTAGCATGTGGGTGTCATTTTCTAACCTTAGATACTAAATATCATAATTTATTTTTACTTTCTCCCATGGTGGAATTTGAAAATGGGACCTTCGTACATTCAGTAATTTCTTCTAAGTCCCATTACATAATGCTGTAATAGTTTTAGAATATAAACATTTCATAATATATTTAGCAAGCAGGATTTACACACTCGATAGTGGTCAAGGGAAAAGGCCAACCTCCCCAGGGGTGCCAAAGGTCCTTCTCAGCGACTGTCCTGCTACTCAGTATTCAGCGTTTCTTCTTGCAATGACTGTGAGCATCCCCCTTTTGCAAAGCCATCACTGGTCTAATTCAACACCGGCTCCCCTGGATGGACAGACCCAGTCAACCACGTCCATGTGTCTATGGGTTATGGTTTATGTCAGGAAGACACCAAGATCAGACCCACATCATTCGTGAGTGGCTATAAGGCTGACAAGTTGCTCATTCCAATCATTCTTCCCACTGTCTTCTCTATGTACAGTGGCTTTTTAAGTTTTTTTTTCTAGATCCCTTTGAGAAAATCTACTGCCCCCACTATCCAGGCTGTGTTCTACTTGCAGAGACCAATGTAACTACATACTGCAGGTTGTACTGAAAATAAAGCCATGTGATTTTTTTCAGCAATTAGACATTTCTGGAGGCATGCAAAATGGTGCGTGCAGTCTGGGACACGTGCTTTCTCTCCCAACATCAGTTGCAAGTTCTAAATGAGACCACAAGTCCCCAGGTCCTTAAAATAGAGTGCTGCCCCATGCAAGTTCTTCTTTATAGATGATTAATTCAGTGCCAGTTTCACAGTAAAACACTTTGTTCCAATTTCTGAATCATCCATCTAGAGTCATGGTAGCAAGAACAGAAAAAGATGCAGTCTGTCACTCCAGACAGAATAGGAATTTGTTTAAAGCGGCTTCATTTATGAAGCAAACATGAACTGTTACTGCCTAAAGAGGAAAGAAAATAAAAAAAAGAAGATTATGGTGTGTCTGCCTTCTCAACAGTTCAATTTCTGTGACCAAAGAATGAGCAACAGAGCATGCTTTACTTACAGTCTACAGATCTTGATAAATATTTTCCTAGATGCAGTGATTACTCTGCGATCTCCCTGGTAATACTTAACATCTGAAATGTCTTACTATTTGCTGTCTCTGCCCATGAGAATGTAAACTCCATGGAGCTGTGTGCACTTTTCTTTCTTGCTATACTCCAACATTCAAAACAGGGCCTAGACCCAAACAAATCTCTCTTTTTTTTTTTAAATAATAAATTTTATTTTTATATTCCCCATACAATTGCAATCCCTGCCCCCCACGCCCCATAGAGTGTCTCTTGTTCATAGTTGTTTTTTGATTTTGATATTTTCTTTCTTAGTTATTCTTTTTCCTGGTCCCTTATTTAAGTTTTCTAGATTCCTGCTATGAGTGAGACCATCCGGTATTTTTCTTTTTCTTTCTGGCTTATTTCGCTGAGCATGATCCCTTCCAGCGCCTTCCATGTTGCTGCAAATTGCATGTGTTTATCTTTTTTGAATGCTGAGTAATAGTCCATGGTGTCTATGTACCACATCTTCTTGATCCAGTCATCTATTTTTGGGCATTTGGGTTGTTTCCAAAGCTTAGCTATTGTAAACAGTGCTGCTATAAATATAGGGGTGCAGGTGCCCTTTGGAATTAATGATTCTGTGTCCTTTGGGTAAATACCTAGGAGTGGAATTGCTGGATCATATGGAAGATCCAAACAAATCTCTTATTTAAAAATTTATCTCTGATAGCCTGTGTCTTCCCTATAAGATGTCCACCACCAGTTTACCAGTGAACCATCACCATAATCCCTTGTGCTTTCCTCCCCCTCCCTTGTAGAATGTCTCTTATTTATGGTTGCCTGCTAGTTTTCCAAATATTTCTTGAACATTAAGAATGGATGAGTGAGTACCCTCTGGCTTTCAAACCCCCAGGCGTAGCATAATCCTCCTATCACAAATGGAGATAACCTATCAGCCTATGTAAACTTAAACTTTTATAGCAAGGTGATGAAAAGGTAATAGACAGGTGGTGAGGGGAGAGGGTTGGAAGGGCAAAAGGAGTAGCTAGAGAATTGAAGAGGAGAGAGCCGTAGTATCAGGAGAGAGAGCTCTTCGGAAGGTGGAGAATCTCGTTAGAGGCCACCACCAATTAATAGCGTCCAGGCCACGGAGCAGCAAACTTATCTGGACAGTCTAGCAAAAACCTGCCAATTGAGCAAATGGCAGCAGACAATCTCATTTGATACTGTCAGCCAAAAAAAGGACAGAAATCCTGGCCACACAGCCTCTGGGGAGCTTCATTTGGCCCTAGTGGAGCTCACTGTATTTGCTGAAGCCTGAAAGTCAGACTTTGTTAGTTCTTCACGACTGGTTTTGAGACACTGGGCTCTAGACTCAGCTTAATCAAGTATTTGTACTTCCTTATCTACTTTCTATGACAGATAAAATCTTAATACTATTTTCAGTCTTAATGTGTATTTTGCATTTCTTCCTTACTCACTATTTTTTCCCTATCTCCGCCCTGAATTATCAACCCCAGAATTGCCATCACTGGTATTAAAATATCTGAGATTGTTACACAGATTGTTTATAAAACTCCATAGCATGAATGGTAAGAATTACAGTTTTTAGCATATTGACTTAGAGAGACTAGGAAAAATACTGTATTATGTGGGAGTTTACCAAACTCTAGAGAAATTAGTTAGGAAAGCAGGATTAAATCTGGAAAGAAGTTAGAGAAAGTATCAGAAATGCAATATATAAGGCACTTTTTTTAATATTTAAAAAAAAAATTGGAATCACAGAAGAGCAAAGAATTTTTTTTCCCCTAAAACCTGTAAAATTGTAATCAAACATAGACAAACAAGACTGGCAATCTCTTTCTGATTTTTGTCTCTGGGTCACACAGCAAAAAAAAACTTGACCACTGACAACTATTTTATAATGATAACCCTGGATTTCTGCAACAGCTTCATGAAATAAGCAGGTATCATTATCCCCTCATCACCTTTGAAAAAAGATTAAAAGACAACTTACTCATCCAGGAAGTTAAGAGGCAGAACCAAAGCTTGAACCCAAATCTAATCTCCTCTAGTCCTCTTTATCACAGTGTCTCTACAGAAAGAAAGCTCAGTAACAAAACCTCAAAGGCTTTAGAAATTCTTAGGAAACACCTGTAAAGAGTCACCGATCTTAGTACACAGGGAATGGCTGGTGACTGAATGCTATCAGCTTGAAATATAGATGAGCTCGAGGCAACTATTTTTTTCTTCACTCAGCTGAGATCTACCAGAAACCTCCAGAATGTGTTTGACTCTCTCTACTGGCCTTATCCTACCAGGAACCACTTTCTACACACACCAAGCTGGGGTAAGTCAGTAAACACTGATGTTTACTCTCAGCCAGACTGGGTCTTCTCCATGGCTAATTAGTTCTTTTCCTAAGGTCTCAATTACAATTCTTTTTTAAACATACTCATTCACTGGTCTCTACTTCTCCCATTTTCTATTAATAGCACCATCATCTAGCTATTCTCATAGGCTTTATCTCAGTTTTGAGTTGAGCCTCACATCTTATCAATAACTAGAATTTATTGCTCTTTTTACTGCAGTGTTCCCCAAATGGTACCTACTTTCCTATTTCCATAGCCCTAACCCTAGTTCATGTTGTCATTCTTTCTCATCTTTTTGAATTGGCCTCCTAAGAGGACTCCCTGACTCCAGGCCACCATCCCGCCTATCTGGCCACACTAACCTCTGATTACTTTCATAATCCTCTCTATTTTCATTTCACCACTCACATCTTTTCTAAACCCATCAACAGCTCCATATATTACTCAATCCATTGTAAGTTCCACATTTGGAATTCATACCCATTTTCAAACTGATATACTTCATGTGTGATCTCTACTGGAGTCTAACTGTATAAACTGATTCTTGAACATAGAATGCATAATTGGCCTCTCTGATTTGTCTTATTTCCAGTGTCTGGATTACTCAGCTCCTCTACTGCAAATAAAATTTCACCAATCATCCAAGACTTTGCCACCCAAATCAACTACCTAATAAAGATTTCTCCAAATGCAGTGGTCTTGTTTTCTCTCTCTCTACTCTCAGTGCCATTTCTTTATAAGCTTTTTAAACTTTATAATCTTCTACCTTCCTTTTAAAATAGATTATATCTTCTTTCCTGCTGCAGGGTCTAAGCTATTTGGGAACATAGTTAGGTCAGGTTCAAGCTTGCATTCAACAAAGCAACTAACTAGAGATTTGTTGGGATCACATTTTTGAAAAAGAAAAGCAAATTTTCCTATAATATACTGTATTTCTGTGCCACAGGGGCATTTGGTATTAGCTAGCTGACTAAGTGGAATTTTAACTTTTCATATAGATATTTTCGTGCTTGATGGCAAGTAAACAGATTTAGTATATTTACTCTTAGAGATAACTTGTTTTCTAGTTCATTACCTACACACCTTCTTTGCATTTAAAATATCAAGCTGTCCTTTTCATTTTCCAACTTTAGATTGTTTCCTTTTGCAGAACCAATTCATGTTTCCTATCCTACTATTTCAATATTAATCCTGATTTGTTTGAATCAGTGTAACTTTCACTTTTGGGAGAAATCCTTGCCATCAACTTGACTCATTTCATATTTTTCCTTCCTATAAAGCCAAGTAAATTACTGTAATGCAAATTACATCATTTTCAAAAGGCAGTTACAACTCCGTATTTCACTTCTATCTTTGTACTGTTATTTCTTGGCAGATTTCACCTCTACCCTGTGCCTTCCCTTGATCACATCCCTCAACCCAAATTATACAAGTTCCTTGACAGGTTGTAAACATCTGTTGGTACGGGGTCAAGCCTAAGACTTGACTCTTGCAATGAGTACTCAAATGATTAGGATTGCTACATATGCATTTTAGCTTTGGAGTTTGCAATAATGAGCTAGCTCTTTCTTCCTTGTCCCTCATCCATTTGAATTCCCATTTACTATGACAAGCTTTCCCCTACAAATTTATTTGCATATTACTGATAGTCTCTGTTTAGGCATATAGGATATGAAAAACTAACTATAGAATTTGAGATTCCAAAATGAAATGACATTCTCTCTTAAGAGCTTATAGTTTAGAGGACAACATAATATCTATGTAACTGAGGTATCCGACTAAGAGTCATATAAAAGTTAGAGGGCCCAAGAGATCACCTTTATTGGAGAAGTTACTATTTTTTGGAAGTGGTGGCACACGAGGTGATTCTTGAGAGAGCTTTATAGAGATGATGAACAGGCAAGTCTATGAAAGACAGCCCCTTCATTCATTACCTCACACTTTTATTTCTAAGCAAACTCAGGGCTTCTTTATCCTGAATCTCTACTTTGCGGTATTACTCTTGTATGAAATGAATCATTCTTTAAGAAAAATAAATTCCTATATGACTGTAGTTCCCCTGACCATCCTATTGACCTCAATAAGTAAATTCAATAAACCGTACTTTTAAACATTATTAGGGTAACAACACTTACGAACGCAACAAAGCTTTGCTAACCACGGGCATAATATTACACAGCAGATCTCTAGAACATCTTTATCTTGAAAGGGAAAAAACCCTACTTCAGAATAACTATCTTTCTACTTCTTGGCTAAACTTTCAATTAAGAGCAACTTAGTGAACGAATAAATCTTTCTAAACATTTCTTGAGAGCCTTTGACGCACAAGCAACAAGTGCTGTGATACAGCAAGAACCGGACAGACTGTGTTCCTGTCCTTGAATGTTCCCTGACTAGGAAGCATATGTGCAAGTTGCTTCGCTATGGCTGCTTTAAAATGACATCTTTTTTTCTCCTACACAATGGTCTGGGTTTTCCCATCATCATACACTCCAAATGTCACAGGACAAACGCCACCATTAAAAACCACATGATGGAAGACCCATGTGCCAGAACAGGATCCCAGGGGTGCAATTTAAAACTAAACAACAGAGGACATTACTTGAGCCTTTGAGACTAAATTAACCATTTAGTGTGTGGTTCAGGTTATGTCTGGCTTAAGGGAATGAAAGGCAAATAGGAAAAACTGAGTCTTGTGTTGGGGCAGAGAAATAGGTTTCGAGGAAAAACTGATTTCAGCTTGGGGACTACTGCCCCAGAAAATGAAAAGGTTCAAGTGAAGGGTCTGTTCATTTGCATTATTGGACAAGAAAAATGAGCCTAGATAGCAGCTAGGATAGGGAGGAGAAAAGAAGGCATTGTCATGCTTTGGAGGCAGTGATAAAGGGCATGGTTAAAGACAAACATGAAGGGTTTAAGTGACATAAAAATGAGACATTATTTTTCTATCATGGTATTTTGGGTGTTGAAAATGTTGTATAACCAAAAGTGAGCTCCTGCAGGAAGTATGAGTCTCCATGACCCAGTTTTCCTAGGGAAGGTTCCATCTAGAGATAAGTTTCTGAATCTGGGACATAAGTGAAAACTGGAAGAGACAGGATCTGTAGGGATAGGTAAGCTTACTACAAGCTCTCTCTATTATAATCGAGCAAAGGCAATAACCCTCTGTGCATCGTGGCAAAGGAGGGTAGACAGGGAAGGTTTGAAGACTTAGGAAGATGAGCAAACACTCACATCCCATTGTAATAAATGCACTCAGGATTCCCTGAGCAACAACAAAATTTAGTTAGAAGTGGGAATTAGAAGAATACAGATGGTTGCTTGATCAAGTTAATGCCATTCAGCTCCCCCAAGAATGTGTGGGGTTTGGGACCTAAGAGAGTAGACAGGAGACATGAACTTCAGTGCCCTCTGACCATGTTTTCTTCATTTTCCTTTTCCTACAAACCCTCTGTGGGCCCCCATGCTCCCAACAGCATTGTCACTGGTTAATATTTAGTGCAGCCTGTGCTCTGAGCCCTGTTGAGGCACAAATGACCAGTCATGCAGCAGGTGGTACTTAACCTTGATAATCTTCCTCTCCTGATTGCAAGACATTTTGTTTCTATCCTGAATGTGGCAGAGAAATCTTTCTGGTCTTCACCAATTTCAACTTCTATGAATGGGCTACTTTTTCTATTATGGTATAGAATCACACCTAATTATTTATTCTTTAATATGTTCATCCTAAGTTGCTTGAATTTGTTTTCTGACCTCAAAGTAAACACCCCACTGTTCACTTTTTGTATATCTCACATTCAAGATAAATCCACTAATCACGACTAATACTGCTTGTCTTTCAAAACTTGAGAACACATAACCAATTAGATATTCACAATTCAATTATGTAGCAGCTTCAGTTAACATACCAACACCAGCATGATAAAAGACATAATAGATGTTGTTTCCAAATTTTGGTGTCTAAGTTGGTGTTAAATCTTTCAGAGAATTCGAAAACTTACCAATGTATGAAAGTAACAGTGTTGATAAAAGCCACAATTACACTTCTTGAAACTCTCTCTCTTTTTCTTGCAACATACTGAAAGAAAGTAAGAAAAGAGCTCATTTGCTTTTGGACAGAGATTTTGAAGTACACTATGATCTGGGCATTGAAAAAGGCAATTTTTCTGTATAAACAGTAGCAAAATATTGCAAAATTGGGTGGGAGGCTTACGTTCTTAACTATAACTATAGGAAAGACTTACCTGCCACAAGACAGCCTTCTCAAGTAATTGAGAATATTCTTTCTGTAAATTCATATATACATATATCCTAAAAATGCTTACATTGCGCATGCCAAATGGTAACTATATCAGTGTACATCGAGGTATTAGTGCCTGGACAGTGTGGGGTAAGGTAAAATGATTAGGGTGAGCTACAGTAAATTGAAAGGCAATTTAAGGTTTGCATTTGTCTTTGAGAAAAGACTGACTAGTTTGGTTTTCAGAGCCCTTAACACTTCTCAGAGCCCAAATATATTTAATGTGTAAGAGAAAATCACTGAAAGTTTCTTGCATAAGTACTGAAATTATGAGCCAGGATTTAAGGAAGAATGAGTCAAAAGCAGAGTCTAGAAGGACTAAGGCAATAATGATAGGTTAATTAGCGATTTAGTCAGTACAGAGTAAACATATGGGGGTAGAATAAAGACTGTTGCCAATGAGTTAAGCTGGGTAAGAATCTCTGAGGAATCAGTAAATCTTGGTAATAGTGTAGAAAAGAAGAATAAAAGTTGGTGTCCTTCTAGGACTCCGCAACCAGACATCTGGGCAATGTCCTGTTCATACAGAAATTATGGAAATAGAGAGGACTACTTTTTGGTACCCTAAGCGGCATCATGAAGATAATTATGTGAGGGCATCCTCAATAGGTAGATGGAAGTGTAGGCTTGAAGACAGAATGAGAGATCAGAAATATAAAGACCTGGGGGACAGTCATTGGGATATGCCATTATGAGAGTAAACAGCTTCTTGACGTTGTGGGCATATTTCTGGGATGAGAAATGGCAATGGCAAGCAAAGTAAGTACATAGCAACACAATACCTTATCTCATTATCCTCTTCATTAATCTGTATATTTTCAACGGCCCTTGTCAGATTTGGTTGTTTCTTCTGGGAAAAGAACAATGCTATGTATCAGTGACTGGAATAATTAAGAGGTAATGACATAAACATTAAAGTGGAGAGACTAACTCCATAACAGTTCTTAGCATGTACCATGGAAATTATACTGTGCATTTTTCATCATTTTTAGTTGCAAAATTAATCAACTCAAAATTTTTAGGATATCAGCAGAAAGAGTAACTTTTTTTTAAAATCTTTATCAAATTCAAAAGACAGTTTAAAAAAACCAAGTCACAATGACTTTGCACATTTAAAAATTTTAGACAAGCTTTAATAAGAAGAGGGCAAAGGAGTAGAAACCCAGAATAGCAGATAAAGCCAAATAGATATGCCATTTGTATTAAGTATGTGTTTGTGATTTTCAGCCTGTTTTTTTTAAATTTTCTTACATTGTTGTTCGTTTTGATATGGTATTTGATTTCTCCCACCACCAGAGCACAGGTGAACCATCACCACGGACCCTTCCCTCCTGTTTTGAGCTCTCTCCCTCCCCTTCCCCTGCTGTATGCCTCAGATCTGTTGTCAGCTTGCAAAGTTTTGTCTTTTTTTTTTTTTTAAAGATTTATTCATTTATTTATACAAGCACTGGGTACAGTCAGAGGCACGGGAGGGTGAGAGAATTCACCAGAGCGGGGAACAGAACAGGCAGACTGATGAAGTACACTGCTGAGGGGAGCAGCAGGCGCAGCAGGAGATGTCTGCACGCCGTGTGGGACCCTCGCCGGTGGCCGGGGATTGAACCAGCGCTGCAGAGGTTGCGGGCAGCTTTGCAGCCCAGCGCTCAACCGTTGCACCACCAGGGAGGCCCAGTTTTGTCTTTCTCGACCTTTTGTTTGGTTTCTCTATATTCTACATATAAGCAAAGCTAAGATAGTTTTTTTTTTCCCAGTCTGTTTTTATGTTCAGTTCCATATATTTAAAGTATTCCCATTTCTTCAGTGGAAAAAATATTCTCAACCAGAGGAGCTGTCTCCAAAGTGGCGATTTGTTATAGCAACACTTACCTTCCAGTATAAGGCTCCAAAAGCAAACCCAACGACAAGAGAAAAGAATGCAGGCAAAGCCATGGCTGCCCATTGTAGGTTGGAGTCTCCAATGGGATTCGAGGCCTTCCCTGTAATATAAATAGCACAGAGGTGAGTGAGCACAGCATGTCCACGCTAAAGGTTTTGGTCTTACGTTGTGGTTGCTCCCAACATAGGTACTGTTGACCTATCTCTGTTTAAGATATTTCAAATGCTGATTTTTCTGTTAAATATTGGATGGCAAGACCAATCCATGTTGACTCCGAAAGAGAAGTTGGAAAAAAAAGAAAGAAACCCCACAGACAGGAAAATTGACATTTCTAGGAGAAAAATAGTTTGTATTACATCCAACGAATCCATCTTCCAAGCCTTTATCTTCTAACAGCTTTTCACTTTTTCTTTTGCCATCTTGTCAAGAAACTAAGATTTTTTTAAAATTTTAAAGATGACATTTTACAACCCAGATCATGATCTGCATGCATAAAACTGTTTGTTCTGCTACAAATTAGATTCATGTAGATCGTATTTCTAGGTGCCTCTTACTTGGAATTGTGGTGTGTCCTTAGCTCAATACTGCTTGGCATCCAGATGTGATAAGAACTAACAGAAGGTTTGATCAGATTTTTATGTTTGTAAGCTTGAGACTATTGGACACTAAAGAATGTTGAAAACATTAGTGTCTCTCCACCCTTACTGGAAACAAGAAACTTGGTGAGTGAGGAGACATGAGATTAGCTTGGGACACCTTCCTTCATCCTGCCCTGTTCTTACTCTAGAAGCAGAACAACTTATGAATTAAACAAAACATTTTTCTCAAGAAAGTTTCTTCCAACACAAAGCTTAACATTGACAGGGTTTCTTCTGTCTCCTTATAAGGAACAACATAGTTGTTTGACAACACTGACACATGTGCCAATTTCTAAGACTTAAGATATCAGTATTCCTTTGAAGATGCAAGTTTAGAAATGATACATTTTCAACCATTATGTGATCAAAATGTAAACCATTCCAAGACAAGGTGACCACCTTTATGATACTTTACAATGTTATTTGGGTTACCTTAACAGCCTGTGGCCACCTATTTAACATATAAAGTACACTAAAAATCCAAACCACTGTATATCACCATTTACAAGGGAACAATAAGCTCATAGATTTAACTTCAGACTTGAGATAGATTCTGCTTCTGGAAAATTGCCCATTCCCAGTATTTGTAACTGAGATCAGGAAATTTATTAATTCTATGTTTCCAAAGAGGTTCTGGGAAGTCTGTGTATTTGCTCACATGCATGTGTGTGGATGTGGTAGGGTAGTGAGTATTGTGTATAAAGTGTAAGGTGGTGGGGGAGCAGATACGGAGTAAGAAAATGGGAAGGGAACCACAAATTGCTTCCTTAAGACTAACACCACATCCTCCAGCCTCAGGAAAAGTATGTTTCAGGCATCTTAAATTACAGCTCAACATGATTTCTCTCACCAAAAGCAGCCCAAGTTACAAAGTGGGATTTGGTATAATTGAAGTAGCTCTATTGTTACAGTAATATAGCTATTTTTAAGGGTTATATAACATTAATAAAAGGTACATAAGTCCCAGACTACCACACATATTTTGAGAAAATAGATTCAAAGGTACAATAATCCCTACCACATTAAGAATCTTAATAGCACTATCTGTAAATGAATTGGCTATTTGTGTTCTTATTCCACTAACATGTTTGAATTATCCTTGACTCTTCCTGCAGAAGAGAGGGCAGGGGAGGCCTCGTTAAAGCTGGGAGGAGAAAAAGACTCAAGGAACTGAGTTTCCTCTCTCATCGCTGTCAGGTTCACGAACTTTTGCTTTGTCCCTTGCTACTACCCATGACTTAACAAATGGGCCTACTCTCCAGCTATATCATCCCTCTGGCATGGAGAGAAAAATGATATAAGAGCTTGCCTGTCCCTCCAGGGCAAGATTCCCAATACTTGCTCCTGTTGCTATCTACCAGGAATGAATGAAATTTGAACTGTAAGCCTCAAGGTCCATATGCAGGGTATTCGGGACCAGAGCCCAGGCCTGCAACAAAGATTTACTTTTCCTGTAAAGATTGCCTGAAGAAATCTTGTGGGGTGGGGAGCTCACCCAGACAGGACCTGAGTAATTCCAAATTCCTGGGAACTGACTTGTTTAGTGTGACTAATAATACCAATCTCTGCAACCAGCAGAGAGACACAGGGCACAGAGATATGTGGAGAAGGGCTCGCTGGCCTCTCAGCTTGGGACTTGGAGGAAACATGTGTAAGAGATGTGGGTGAGAGACCCATGTGGCCCCTTTCATTCCCTTCCTATGGTTCCCCTCCAGAAGGTGACTTAGACTTCTGACAAGCTTTTAGGCCTCAGCAGCTCTCCCTTGGGCTGACGGTTTGGCTGGGCTTTTACCCACTTGGGGCTGGGTAATGTTGGGGGTTTCACTGGGAAACTATATCCTTTCTCTATGTATAAGCATTATATTAAAGCTCTTTCACAAGAGGAATATAGTTTGTGTAGCAGATGGCAGAATCCCTTTAGAACAAGTAAACTTGGGGGTCCTGGGGATACCCCTCAGTATGTATGCAAACAGTATTAGCATTCACCACTTGACTACGGAGTCTAGAAAGATTAAGCACAGAGGTAGTCAAAGGGTTAGAGCTGGGACAGGAGTCCAAGCAATGACTCAAGACTAATGGCAAAGTAAAATTTTCCTTCTGTAGCATTTAAAAGCAGTTTGCAAGGATCTCAAACTTTTTAAAACATCTTTTCACCTCAACACAAAGGATTTACTATTACTTTGAAAACACAGTCCTTTTGGGCAACTTCTACACTTTTATATTTGCCCAGAGCTCTTCCTTACCAGTCCCTCACATCTCTGCAATATCCTCCTGTTCTCTGGTGGACCTGGTCACATTTTGGTTCTTATCCCTGGAAAACGATAGGCTTTCTTCAAATTTCCCTGAACCCATTCCCCAAAAATATTTTCCCCCTTTATGCTACAATTAGAAACATTGCATACCTCTTTCATGTATTACAATATATACACATAGTGTACATATATACACAGTGTACTATGTGTATTTTAGTTATCACTGTCACTGTCTCTCTTTTAAGAATGCCACATCCCTTAAGAGGTAATACCCTGAATAGATTTTTATGTGCTACATCAGTAAAATCACCTGGTCAAAAAGCAGGTAGTTATGAAAGACCCATATTTTTTTTATAAAAAGTGATTTTAAAAAAACCCCAAAGTTGGTCATTCACTTTGCAATTAATTAAAAAAGTACCTTCAGGGCCTCCCTGGTGGCACAAGGGGTTAAGCACTGCACTATGAAGTGATCCCCGGCTGGCCAGGGAGACCCCCACATGGTGAGGCAGACCTCTCCTGTCTGGCCCACTGTTCCCCTCAGCAGTGTATTTCAGTCTGCCTGTTCTGTTCCCCACTCTGTCTCTGGTGGATCCTCTCACCCCCTGCATCTCTGGCCTGTACCCCAGCCCTTGTATGCATAAATAAATCTTAAAAAAAAAAGTACCTTCAAATTTAGAGGCATAGGACTCAATGGATGTTTTACATTCAGTTTGTCTTTTTTAATGTAATTAGAAAAGTCTTGTGTCCAATCATGATGGTAGCAGATTAATCTTCCCAACCTAAATGATTACACTAGACAAGTTATACAAGGCAACTATTTTCAGACATTAGCCAGAAGGCAGCACAAGAATATAATCCCTGAGAGAAGGAAAACACCCAGGGAGACCACGCTCGTCCTAATTTTCTGATTGGGAGGCAGTTTCAGACTGAGGTATAGAAAACAGAACCAAAGCAAGGCTCAGTCTCACTGAGAAAGTCAGGTCAGGGTTGCTGACTTGGCTGAAATTTGTGGGGTAGGGTTATTTGTAGGAAAAGTCATCAGAGCACCAGGAGTCTCTGGAGGAGGAGTCTTTTTAAGTCACTGGTTGCATAAGATGTCCATGCAAAGGGAGAAACAAAACTTGGCATCTTTACTTTAGCAGTCATTCAAAGACAGAGGAGCTCTTACAAGGAGAGATTTCTTAGGTATTCAAGAGATAGCTTAGAATCATCCCTACTTCCTTCAAGGAGGCTTAAAAACAAGCCTGAGAAGAAGGATAAAGCTGATCTTCCTGCAGATGACCTGCCGAGAACAAAACAAACCTCAATGGTCTCTAAAGGAATGCTACACAATCCAGATAGTCAAAATAGTATCCATACTGTTGAGCATATACTCCAAACTTACTAGCCATTAAAGAGGAATGTAATAAGATAGTGGAAATCTACCCTGGGATGACCTACATGTTGAAATTAGGAGAAAAGAACTTTACTGCAGCTCTTAATACTATATGCAAAGGGCAAACAAAAAGGAAATGTCATAATGAAAATGCAG
The DNA here is from genome assembly GCF_014898055.3 of Talpa occidentalis. Lineage (NCBI taxonomy): Eukaryota > Metazoa > Chordata > Mammalia > Eulipotyphla > Talpidae > Talpa > Talpa occidentalis. The sequence goes on along the minus strand of NW_023601653.1, from coordinate 22,061,853 downwards.
TTGGAAAATCTCAGTGGAAAAATGTAGAAACACATGGAAATTCTGAAACACGAAGCATAAGGTTAGAAAGAAGATATGGGCCCAAACCCCTAGATTGTACAATACAAGAGAGAATCCTAAAAATGACTTTGGGTGGCAATGATGTGTCCATGTAGGTTTGTTAATTATAACTAATGGGCCACTCAGGTAGGGGCTGTTGGTAATGAGAGAAGGTATATGTGAAATCTCTGCACTTCCCCCACATTTTTGCTATGAACCTCAAACTGCTTTCAAAAAGTCTTTTAGAGATGGCAACCAAAGAAAAGGGAAGTGTACGTCAAATACTTAGAAACAGAGAGAAAGGTTGAAAAATAAGTGGAACAAAACCTTGCTCTGGGATATTGCCTAATGCATGTGTGAGCAAAATGATCCTGGCCTCATGTGAAGTCTCCCCTGTCTCTCTCCTTGGTGCGCCAGGTCCTTGAACACAAGATGTATGTCCCTAGTGTGCCCCATTTTACTTTACAATTGAAAATTTTCAATACATGTCATTAAATTTTGACTTTTTCTCCCAATAATCTGTCTATTAATGTGTTCATTCTGGTTTAGTCTCAGAAGAACCCAGATGTAGTAGGGGACTTTTCCCCTAAGCCCCAATACAATAAAGTATGAAAGACAGTTGTGGAACTCTCATGTTTCAGGCTTGTTTTCTGAAGTGCTAGCATATCAACTCTAAGGTGAATGTGGTAAGTTGAGATATACAATGAAATTCCTAAGGCAACCACAGAATACAGCCAAGAGGTGCTGTTGAAAAGCTAATAGGGTAACTAAAATGGAACCCTGAAAAACATTAAGCTCAAAAAAGGGCTGGAAAAGATCAGTAGACACATGGGGCCAACAGAAAGCAAAGCATAGACCCCCATCCACCATACCGATAATTACATTGAGCATAAATGGATGAAACACTAACTAAAAATCAAAGATAGATGAGATAAAATAACAAGGCCCAATGATAGCCTACCAGAGGGGTAGTGTAAAAAAAAAAGGATAAAAATAAAAAAATATACCATGAAGACAGGAAGCATTGGAGAAACTGGCTCTACTCCAAGAGGTCACTGGGGAATATTATAAATGCACAGAGAGCTTCAAAATACAAGAAGCAAAAAATTCAGAACCAAAGGAGAAATGGTCAAATCCCCAAAATGTTTTTAATACCCTTCTCTTAGTTATTGACAAAAAAGTTAGATTAATAAGGATATCAGTCTAGATTAAGCCACTTTGACCAAGGCTACACTCTATATGTGAACACACGATAAGTCTGAATAGATGTCAAAAGATTATAGTGTATGTTCTAACAGTAGAATGCAGACTCCAATAACAATCTAGAAAAACTAATTTTACACATCAATCCATTTTTATATTTTAAATCAAAGAGAAAATCACAAGGAGATTTAGAAAATACTTTAAAAGAAATGATACTGGAAACATACCATCAAAATGTGTAAGGATGTACCTCAAACTGCTTACAAGGAAATTTATGCCTTTAAGTGTTTATATTAGAAAGGAATGGTTTAAAATCAATAATCTAATTTTCCACCTTAAGAAGCTAGAGCCAGTTGAACAAGTGAAACCAAAAGTTGAAGATTAGAAATCAATAAAATATAAACAGAATTTAGGAAGCCAAATGTTGGTTCTTGAAATATAGAAGAAGAGAGAAAATAAATAGCCTCACCTCAGTTCAGATCAGGCTTTGGTGGCAAAATTCCTAAAACAAATTGGATTAAATTTTTTTTTAATTTATGGATTGAAGATCGCTAGTGTGGATTTGTAATAAATTGATTACTCTTTTTTTTTTTACAGCTGGGTATTTATGTCCTCAAACAGCCCCATTACAGTCTTAAGGAATCTTTTTTCTAGCTAAGATTTAGGTATTAATATTTCACCTTCTGCATCTGCTATGAAACAAGAGGGTCAGAACATTTAGTAAGTTCAATGATCTCCAGAATGACCTTTGCCTAGATTTGAAAAGAGGACACAGATTTCCAGAAACTGTATTCTTGGCCAAAGAAGACAGAAATTTCAGGGAAAGAAGCAATCTCCTCCAACATTTAAGTTTATAGCAAAAACAAAATTATCAAATTCCCAAACACACTATAGTAAATACTGATATATACAAAGGTTAAATATCCTTGGATTTCTATGCAACCAGGATTTGTCCCTTCCATTTTCAATATTCCTTTTTGTCAGGCAAATTTCACACAAACTATGTTCTCAGTCCACAATGAAAAAAGCTTAGATCACAGTTCTAAAAGTAATTTCATGCCTTATTTAAAATCTTAGCAGAAAAACACTGGTGTAATTCTCTAAACATTCTCTCCAGCTCTAGGGAAATCCAATACTACAGATCTAGTATTTAATTTTCAGAAAGATTGGATCAGGAAGAACAGTAACAGAACAGTATGAACAGTAATCATTGTAGAGATTTCCTTTAAAGCCCATGCAATACTCCTATCGATGCCAATTGGAGCCATGCATGCATTAAATCAGATATATGTACTTACTATTACTGCTACTGCTGTCATTCCTAAGGGAGCTGGCTGCAACGGGGGGTAACATAAATGGTTTTGTGACACTGACTCTGGAATCTAAATAGAAAGCAATAATGTGTCAGTGCGGCATGATGATTTACATAAATTACAGAGTCCCCAAAAAGGTGAAGTGCAATACCAGAGTACTTTCCAAATCTAGATTACTCAGTTCCTATTTATTTCATACTGAGTCCTGCTATTCTATTTTTATTAAGACATTCATCATAGTAACCTTACAGAACAAAGATGCATTGCCTACATATGCTGATAAATAGAAATGCAAATTGTTGGTAATCGGTCATAAAAAATGAAATTAAGATTTTGTATTTAGAGGAACCCAGTGAGGGAAAGAGTGTCAATACAGAGTAACTGGTGAAGATCAGAATTCATGACTCCGAGGTGGACCCTTAAGGAAGAGATCTGAGAAGGGACATTTATTGAATAATATCATTGGACAATACTAGCAAATGTCAGATAAGAAAAATATGAATGATGTAAATAATTTATTTACTCACACGCAATTCTTTAATTTGAAAATGTTTTGGTTGGAAAACCCACAGATCTACAAACACTAGTTTCTTTCATGGGATTAGTACTTGCTTTTATATTAGACAGAAACATATACACACACATCTTTCTCTAGCTACACATATATTTGAGTTAGAGCTAGAGTCTTACCGACACCTGTAAGAGTCAAGCTTGCTTTTCCACTTAAATCAGAAATGTTTATATGTCTTACCTTTTTCAGGACTTAATGTTGAAGAGAACACACATTCACTAGTTTTAGATGCCACCATATCCAAGTCCTTGAAGGCATCGATGGATTTATTAAAAATTGCGAAGAAGTCTTCAGGAGTAAACTTTCTGGGAACTGGACTCTTAGATGATTTTTTTACATTCTAGAAGGGAAATAACGAATACTTCAAAAACGTTTCCAAATAATTTATAGATTTCATTGATGTCAAGCTAATAGACTAACATGTCCTTCAAAGATTCAAATAAAAATAAGGGGCAGGCCTCCCTGGCGCAGGTGGTTGAGGGCAGCGCTGTGAAGCTGCCTGCAGCCTCTGCAGTGCCGGTTTGATTCCCGCCGGCTGCAGAGCAACCCACATGGGGCGGCAGACCTCTCCTGCTGTCTCGCCCGCTGCTCCCCTCAGCAGTGTATTTTGGTCATTCTGCCTGTTCTGTTCCCTGCTCTGATTTAATCCCCGGTTCTTGAATAAATAAAATAAATCTTTAAAAAAGTTTTTTAAAATAAAAATAAAATAAGGGGAGTGGTAATTGTATGGGGGATATAACCAAGATGAAAATGCATACATTGTGCAAAAAAGAAAAATGATGTAAAAATATAAATATATAATTAAAAAATCAATTAACAAAACAACAACAAAAAACTTTCAGGCAACTACTTTAACACACATAATTCAAACGAATATTGTAAGATGACCCCATCCAATTTAGTCTGGGACTCAATGTTCAGAGAGTAGGAAGGAGGAAGGGTATTAGTGAGAGTAAAGTGAATACAACATACAAATGAAATAAGCTAGAAAACTTGTTCTTTAGAGATGCTCACTAAAAACATGATAACCTTATTTGAAAAAAAATCCCTCTGTAACAGTGTGGTTCCCCAGGAAAGGGGGAGGTTCCAGGTTCCCTGCCCCACCCAAGGGAGGGTGGAGCTGAGCAGGAAGAGAAGAGGATGCAGAGGAGACGGAGGAAGGAAGGAAGCAGGATGGAGCCAGAAGGAGACCTGGAGGAGGCGCAAGGAGCCTAGAGACACGTGAAGAAACTGCGCTTGTCTTTTGGTTGTGGACTGGGTGACACAGATGTGGGTGAGACCTGTGGGGAGGTGACAATGGCAGCTTTTATCTTGATGTTGATTTTGCTCTTTTCCTTCCGGGCTTGTCCGGTTGTTTGTGACCCTTTTCTGTGGGTCCCCACTGGAAGATGCTTTAGACTTGTGGCAGGCTTTGGGGCCTTGCTCTGGGCCGATCCCATATGGATGGACTTTTACCCATGAGGGGACGGGTAACTTTGGGTGCTTGATTTAGAAACTAGACTCTCTGCCTTTCCTGTATTGTTTCCTAGTTTTATTAAAGTTCTTCCCATTAAAGTCTCATATGTTTTGTGTTGATGCGGCGGATGGCAGAACCCATTTAGAATAGGCAGGTTTGCGGGGTTTGGGCTGCACCTCTCCCTGTCCTATAACACCTCCACAACATAAGCTCCAAATAAAAAATTAAAAAGCATCGTGAAACTACATATTGGTAAGGACACGGAGCAGAGAATATTCTTAGATACCAGTAACAATATGAATTGACACATTTGATATTATCTAGTAAAGTTGGAATGTGTGCCTATCCTTTGACCCAGAGATTTCACTGATACTCTATACTTGACGCTCCTATATATCTGTACCAAGAGACATATAAGTTCTTAACAGTATACATAAACCCATATAGCAATCAACAGGAGAGTGGTTTAATAAAAAGCTGTATATTCAATCAATAAAATAGTCATGTCATAAAAATATTACTACAGATAAAAAGCCAAGAGTCATTCATTATAGCCAATTTTCCATGTAAAGGTAAATAAACGCCTAATAGGAAGGTTAGAAAATAAAAAAAAGATAATGTCAGGGCTATTTTTAAATTGCAGTGTAAATGATTTTTTAAATATTTAAACCAAATGACAATGTATAAGTCTTAATGTACATTTCAGCATTGTAGTTCAACTACGAACACTTACTTCTCAGCACAACTAGTTTTTAAATTAAAAGGCTATAAAATCAAATATGTACATTCCCCCCCCCACCCCTGCCAACCACCAATCAGCATAGGTTTAGAGAAGAGCAGTAAAAAAAATTCCAATGAATACAAGGTTACCTTAAATGAGGGTTTTTCCATGCATTCCACAAGGTCATCCACTATTTTCACAAGTTTGTCTATGATAGAATAATTACTCAAGCCTTCAGAAATATTTGAAAACTTTTCCAGAAGCTCAGTCAAGCTGACTGACAATTCTACGACCATCTGGCTTATCCAACAATGACTAGGCTGCAAAAAATTGAAAGGAAGATAAAACATCTTTTTTAAATATGTGAACTCAGAGTACCCTTCAAATCCCTCAATGCTGCAGTCATTGACAGCTGGATGAAGAATTTCCTAATATCAGAAAACAGATCAGTTCTTGTGTTTTGTTTAACTCAGATCTAACATCCTGTTTCAAAATTTACAAATGCACACAGACCAGAAGATCACTTGATGGTAAAGATTTTGCTCTTCCGTGGAAGTAAACAGGTAAGAAAGTCAACTCAGCTTTACAAAGTTCAGGTATGAATGGAATTCAACCCTATTGAGTATTTAGTGTCTACTCACCCCCCCCCCTTTTTTTTTTTTTAAAGATTTATTTATTTTTATACAAGAACCAGAGCACAGGCCAGATGCTCGGGATGGTGAGAGGATTCACCAGAGACAGAGCGGGGAGCAGAATAGGCAGACTGACAAAACACACTGCTGAGGGGAGCAGCAGGCGAGACAGGAGAGATCTGCTGCGCCATGTGGGAGTCTCACTGGCCGGCCAGGATCAAACCCGCTCTGCAGAGGCTGCAGATAGCTTCACAGTGCAGTGCTCAACCACCTGCGCCACCAGGGAGGCCCACTACTCACCTCTTCTTAAAAGAGTTGTCGACAGAGAGGGAATTTCAAAAAAAATTATTGTGGAAGAGGTTCCTGGCCCTCATGGAACTTCCATGGTGAACTGGACAATGGAACAGTGAACTAGTAATGGCTTATTGTTTTATAGATGTCAAGGCTTATTCATAGATGAATTCAGGGGAGTGTTTAAAAAAAAAAAAGTCCTGGTAGAAATGGGTGTGACAGCACTATTGCCTTAGTGGCAGGACTAGATACCTAATTTGTGGGGCCAGCAGCAAATGAAAATGTATTTATTGTTCAAAAAATGATTATGTCAAAATAGTGGCATTAAATAAAATTAAGCATGAAGTTCCATCCATGAAACCAGCCCACCCACTGGTAAGAAGCCCTGAAGTCAGGCAAAACTGGATTCTAGTCTGGCTGAGAGACTTAGTATTAGGTGCACAATGAGTTAAGTTACATTAATTGTCTGAACGTCACATTGTCTGAAGAATGAGACTAATTGACAAGGTAGTTGTGAAGAAATAATGTACATAATTTGAATACAAGTCTTCAGAGGGTGGGTAGTTTTACAAAATCTTGTTCCCCATGGCATCCCCGGTGCCTGGCATGATGGGAGTTGCTCAGAAAGTATTTGCTAAACCGATGTATAAGTAAAAAATGCAAAAGAAAAAAACACTGTACATCAGAGGACCGAATTCTTTCCCTAAAGGGCCATAGAGTAAATAGCTATGGCTGCCAAGAGGCAAAAGTCAAGGATATTATGTAGGTATATCTATACAAGAGGATACAAATTTCCATTACAAACTTAAACTGAAATATCGATTGAAGTCCCTTTCTTTTGCATGAATGATTGAATGTAATTTCATTTGTTATGCAGGCCTACCAAGAAGAATGGACTGCTTTACTTTAGGTCAACATTTTGCTTGGTTGGGATTCACAGCCAGCATTCTCTATCACCAAATAGTGCAAATGTTCAGCCGCAGCTGGTTGGTCATACAAAGTTAGAACTAAAAGGTATTCATGGCTTGTTAACCCTTGGTTATAAATGACCCTGGATTAATAAAGGTTTAGATGACTAGCAAAGATTTCAGTGTATTAGAATGGATTTTAATATATTTTCAATTGATGTGACATTACTTAAAATATAACTGGTCCTAAGTTCACCTATGCTATATACAGTAACATCATGCTCTTAGTGATCCTTTAAGTGTAGGCTCTGATTCATTTTAACTGTGCTAAAATGTTAAAGTAAGAAAAAAGTCATATAACTATTAGGGATAGCAAAGGATTCTGTTGGTAATTTAATATAACTTGTATTTTAATAAAAGCACGATCATAGAGAGTAACTGCTGCCAATCAAACCACTAAACTTTAGGTCTCTCCTTACCAGCAGAAATTATATGTGGAAGAAGGGCAAGTAATTTATTTATTCAAAAATATGCAAGGAGGCCATTTTATAGGAACAGAAACATTTCAATTAATATAATGCAGATTCTGTTGGTAATTTAATATAACTTGTATTTTAATAAAAGCACGATCATAGAGAGTAACTGCTGCCAATCAAACCACTAAACTTTAGGTCTCTCCTTACCAGCAGAAATTATATGTGGAAGAAGGGCAAGTAATTTATTTATTCAAAAATATGCAAGGAGGCCATTTTATAGGAACAGAAACATTTCAATTAATATAATGCAGCCAAAAGGGAAACTGGTTTATCTACAGATAGGTAAACCCCAATCCCTGGAAGCATTAACTGCCATTCAAAACTTTTAGGATTGTTGGCTCTGGCTTCAGATAAGTAGAACAAACAAAGTCCCAAATGGGAATTAGTTCAACTCATCAACCAAGTTCTCAAAGACTATGTGTTTCCAAGTATAGTCAGAATGGACTCTTTGTTTTCTTAAATCAAAGCTTATCTCAGGCACATGCAAGTTCATATTTGCATCATTAGCAAGTTTCTTTCTAAGCTGTCAGTCTTTCCTTTGGGCTGAATTGCTCTCCAAGTTTCCCCCCATTTAGGCAGTGATAATTCTTTTAGCCAGTCCTATCAGCAAGGGGCACATTTCCTAGGCTATGGGATATAGCACATACTGTAAATACAGCTAGAACAGTATTTATATGGCAGAACAGCCTGCACCAATTAGTGACTGTCCTTGTCATTGTGCACATATTTCTGTGGCAAACAGATTCCACATATTCATCTCTTGAAACTCTTGCTTTGTTCCACTTTATGCCAATGCTTGCCTATTCTCTAGGAATGTAGGAACCTGACATGTTGGAACCAAAATCAAATGGCCTTGTTTTGAACTGAGGTACTCCTTTTGTTTCTGCGATCTTTGCCTTACATGAACAGGACCCCTTCGTTTTTTTTGCTCTTTTTCTGGTTAAAGTTGAAAAGGTTTTGTTTATATGTTTCTTATTTTTAAACTGGGGAACTCTGGGTTGCTTACTTCTGTTTATCTCTATTTCCAACTGAACTCTATGTTTACATTCTGCATTCAAGTTCTTGCTTAACTATAACTACCTCCTCATAGCCACCCACACACCCCCGTTTTCACATACCTCACTCAACAGTCCAAGCAATCAGCTTTTTCCGGTAACATTTTCAAACTCTAAATCTGTTATTTCTTACAGTTAAAGAAATCCCACAATCTTCTAACTTAGTATCTTCCCTTTCAAAGTCATGAACAATTCATTGATAGTTGATACGAATTTCTGAACTATGCTGTTGAAAAATATATTCCTGAAAATCTTATAACTGTATTTCATCTATTATTCATCCTGCCCTTAATTACCTAGGAAGAGATAGTCTTAATCACTTGAAAGGTTTATCTTTTTGTTAATTTGTTTAAATAGTTACATTTTAGCTTTGAAAGTCTCTTGGATTTACTAAAGATAAAACTGAGGTAAACAATATTAAATATCAGCCAGTTTTGACCTGTCTACCTCCAAGAGAGGAAACCAGTTGTGACTAGAACAAAAAGCAGTTTCGTGTTTTCTTTTTAATTAAATATAGTCAATGATTTGCAAAGAAACTAAAACACAGTGAAGTAAATATTTCATTTGTGAAATGATAGGTCTTTCTGCTTTTCAACTCTTCCAAGGTTATGATTAGGAAAGGGATGATGAACGGTTATGAAATTCAAAAATGTGAGTTTTTCCCCTTCTCTCTGTAACAGGCATTATTGTCACTATTTCATATCTTTTAGAGACCATTTTAAACTCAGATTGATGTAAATATTAACTCATAAGACTTACTAGAAGAAAGTAAGCTATAAATAATGCTGTTTTGCTAAACAAAGAATGTAAAATATTAGGAATGTTGACACAGTGTTGTAGGATGTCAAAAAAGAGTGTCTTTTAGAAACCTGGAGTATATAATTTCATTGTATAAGAATTTTATTTGCCCACGCACAGAAAAAGAAAGACTTTCTTTGAAAGGGAAAACTTGCCTGGACTTTCCTTAACTCCATGCTTTCAATTTATTACCTTCTTTCAAGGCAGCTTCTGGATTACATTTTTTGTGTTAATTATTACAGTTAATTATTACTTGGAACAACATGTGTTCTATATATTTATAGCATGTGTCATTCTAGAATGCTAACTGATGAATGATATTAAATCAGTATCCTTGACCTACAAACATGCCAGTTACTTAAGATTTGTTTAAAACCTGAACTTTCTTCTTAGAGACTTAATATGTCATCAGCATCAAATTAATAGTTTAATGATACAATTAAAGATACCAAAACTAAAACAATTTTAAGCATTCTAAACATAAGGATATAACTACTACTGAAGACCAACAATAAAAATAACCATGCACCCTCTAAGACAACACAATTTTAAAACAGATGCGATATGAGTTTCCCAAGATGTGTGATATAACCTCTCTGCAGTCACAGAACTGGTAAATTTCAGACACTGGCTGAAATAAATTGTGTGCTTCAAAGCATCCTGGGGGCTTGCTACATGTAGCCTACTGCCTCCTCCCCACCCACTTTTCATTCAAGAAACTCTTCTGGTTTATTAGTTGAAACAATTTGTTATCTTATGTTGTATCTGCCTTACATGCAGAGTCTCCATAGCTTTATGGAATTAGTAGCTGAAATGGACAAACACTGAACATTTATTCATGGATGCATTTGGCACGACTTTGAATTTGGAAGCTGTGCGCAGAGATGCTTGTGTGCGCCCTTGGAGGCCTATGGTCAGCATCTACACGGTGAGAGAATTCTCTACAAAACTGCTGGGGCAGAATATCCATTAGTGATTCTGAGGGAGAAAAGGCCTGGCTCATAAACTATGAGGCTTCTGAGGAATATTCACAAGTAGTATTTACCCTGTCTTCTAATCCAACTAATCTAATTACCAGCAATACCGCCCAGTTTGATTGTTTTTGTTTTGTTTTCTTTAATGTGTGTCAAACCTCAGCCTTGCCAGAATTGGAGGTATGAATGCCCAGGGCACAAAGCCTTCCTTTCTTTCCTCCTGTGCTTTTAGCATCTACCTCCTGGCTGAGCAATCAGAAGCATCTAGAGCTACGCCATTGGTCTCAATAGTTTAGCTCGAGAAGCAATACTAAAAAAACTATCTGGTTCAATCCCATAATTACCTAGGAACTATGGGATTGGGAAAAACAAGGCCTCAAGCAGTGATGTGGTTAGTCCAAGGCCGCACAAATTTAAAACAGGCCTTAGAAACCAAGACTCTCAACCACTTGATCAGCGAGGACAGTCAAAGCACAAATAGCTGAAGTATTTTTCTGCTGGGTTCCCCAGGTGGTCTCACAGCTGGATGGCCACACTGCTCCTCAGGCCCAATGAAGAGAAAAGGAGGGAAAGATTTGATGCCTGGTATTTAAAGTCCAGTATAAAGAAAACAAAGTAATACTGATGATCTGACAATTTTATGTACACTATAAAATGGGTTTTTCATATCTTTACTTCTCACAATACCTAGACAAATACATAACACATATCATGTTAAACAATTATGTATGTATGTAAGCAATATGTGATCAGGTATCCAAAAATCAATAACCTTGTACAAATTCTATAGACATTCAGAGAATAAACTCAAAGGGAAGGTCCACAGAGCAGGTAACATGTCAATATATTAACTACTGTGTCTTCAGCACCAAGCAAAATGCTCAGTACAAAGTAGGGCAAATTCTACTGAAAAATTCCCCTACTGGGAAGTTAGGGTTGGGTCTAAAACAGTGTGACATGGCATTATGAGAAAGTAGTGACTTAAACTGACCTGGAGGGTGATAAATACTAAGATGCTTTTACCCCCAAGGGACTGCATCATTTTGTGGGTAGAACTTGGATGAGTGAAATGGAAAGAATGGGAGGAAAATGCATCCCTGTCCAAGGGAAGCAGCTGTCAGTGGCTTGGAGCTGAGAAAAAGCAGTGATTCTAGGCAAAGAAGCTTGTGGCGAGGGTGGCAAGTTTGTGTGGGAAATAATAGGTTATTAAGACAAGATGGTTAAGGTGGGGCAAGATTATAAGAGTCAAGAACATCAGATGCAGGAATTTGGTGCTCAGTCATCTGGAACAATGAGAAAGTCCTTGAATATGGAAATGACTCTTAAGAAAGTGTACCAGAAGACTCAAGGGACCAGGATTACTCAAAAGTCATTACCCAAAAGTAAAATTACTAAAACTATTCCTATACCTGAGGTTTTTAAAAATTAAATGAACACCTATCAAAAAGAAGACAGCAGTAGGGGAGGTGCAGATAGTGTGTGATGAGTTCCAGGTATCACCTCTTCATAACAACCCCATGGGCTCTATTCAGATCAAAGTTGTGCCTCAGGGCAATGACAAGTGATCACATGCAGAGATATTTTCTCCTTCTTTCCTTACCCTCTTGCAGCACGTAATTTTTCAGTGTCTATCATCCATTAGGTACTGAGGATATGAGAACACAACAATATACAACTCTTGTCCTCACTAAGTTTACTGGTTACTAGGTGATCAGTGAAATAATTCCACAAAATACATGGAAAACTGCTCCTCTGAGTTCTATGAAAAGAGCTAATAGGAAGAGCTAGTTTTGTCAAGGAGGAGAGAGAAATTTCCTGAAAAGGGTGAAAACTGAAACTGAAGAGTCAGGAGTTACCCAAAGGGCCAGACTAGCATTCCCAAGGAAGCCATGTGCAAAGAACAATGACAGCAGGGCACATGGAGGATGAAGGACTGAAAAACAACAAGGAAAAGCACCAGGTCCCCAGTCTTGACAGACTTAAGGAGATCCTTTTCTTGTTTCATAAGAGGGACAGGCAGCCATTCAAGGTATATGAGTAAGTATAAGAGTATGCATGATAGGCTGTACTTGGGTTTTGTTTTAATCAATGTCTACTCAAGAAGAGTCAAAACCTCAACTGATAAAGCCTGGGTGACAAGGGAGGTGGGATGCAGGGTGGGACAAAGGTGGAGGACTAGCCGAGAATGGAACTCTCGCACGGAAGGATGCTGTGGAAGAGGGTGACTGGAGGCCCACTGTAGAGAACCACCCCCTGCGTAACCCTGTTTTTAAAAAATTGTTTAATTAAAAACAAACATGCCAGTAAAGAATCATTCTTGTTATGAATCAGCAATGGCTATTAAATCAACTGGAGGAATTTTGATGAGGTGGTGTTAAAATGGTCTTTTAAAGTTTCTCCCCAGAGATTCCCGATTAGTTGCTGATGAGTAAATATACAGAAGGAGCTGCACAGCTTAACCAAGGGCTCATCTAGACAGCTCCTTGAGGGGAGCATGGACACTGTGCCTCTCCTGAGAAAAGGGGTGATGTGTCCTCAGGATGTGGCATCACAGCTTGGAATGCATCATCTGAATATAATCAAGAAATACCAGTCAAATGTTTCAAAGAGAAACTTTTTCTTAAAGGGAAGACCACTTTATTACTTCATATTTTTAATGTCATAAAGGCAAAGAAAGGTTGAGGAACTCTTAAAGCAAATTGTGATGAATTCGTTTCCATAAGCTTAGTGGATTTAAAAGAGCATAAATTTATCATTTTACAGTGCTTGATGTCAGAAATCCAAAAGAGCTATTAATAGGCAAAAATCAAGATGACCCTTGGATTTTGGTTCTTCTAGCAGTTTCTTTTCTAGTTTTCAGAGATTGTCTGCACTGGTTTGTAACCCCTTCCTCCATCTTCAAAGCCAGTAATATATATCTTGAAACTGCTGGGGGGAAATGATGTCCTGAATGGACTCCATGAATCAGTTTTATGAGGCCCACCCCTACCCCAATCAAAGATATCCAAGACACCAAGGACTACAAATCCCAGAATGGCACCACCGGAGGGAGGATTGCTAGGAACTGAGAGTGGAGTTAAGCAGCCAGGTTGCCCTATAAGGAAATCACTCTGATTCTGACAATCTTACCTCTTTTATATAATTGCCCCATCTCAAAACCCTTATTTCACTGACACCTGCACAGTCCCCTTTTTTTAAAAAAGATTTATTTATTTATTTATGCATACAAGAACTGGGGTGTAAGCCAGAGGTGTGGAGGTGGGGGGAGAGGATTCACTAGAGAGCATGGGGAGCAGAATAGGTAGATCTACCGAAATGCACTGCTGAGCGGAGCAGCAGGGAGAGGCAGGAGAGGTCTCCAGCGCCATGTGGTTTAGTAAGCTCCCTGACAGGCTGGGGATTGAACTCATGCTGATGGCTTGATAGTGCTATCTTTAACCCCTGAGCCACCAGGGAGGCCCTGCACAGTCCCTTTTGCCCTGTAAGGTGACACATTCACAGTAGGATTAACTCATGGTCTATATCATGTTATAGATATTAGAGACATCTGGGATCAGCCACTTACTCTGCCTACAGCACAAGATATCAAAAGGCAAACAGAGCACCTAAGTTGAATCTTGTACAAGGGGAAAAGGCCAAAAAAAAAAAAAATAGATGAAATTGAAATCAGCCCTGTAGACTGAAGTATTTAGATACTGCTAAGTTTATAGGGGCTGGCAACCATACAGAAGTTATGTAAGAGAAAATCCTTTACTTAGGAAATACACACTGAAGTATTTAGGGGTAAACAGCCATGATTTATACAACTTAATAGGTTTAGGAAAATAGTAACACACAAGCATGCATAGAAAGCAAGCACTCAGTCAAGCAATTGAAGCAAGAATGTTAAAAATAGATTAATCCGAATTAAAGGGTAAGCAGGTGTTCTTTGAATATTCTTACAACTGTGCTGCATATTTGCAATTATTTCCAAATAAAAAGCTGGAAGGAAACTGATATATATATATATATATCTCAATAGTTATACTTTAATTAAAAACTAACGAATTTTTTACTCAAACACGAGTAACTCATCATTTATATAGTTTATATAGATATCAATGTGTAACACAAATCAACTCAATTTTTTGTTCTTTTACAGTAAGATTACCAGTAAATGGAAAGGATCATAAATGTTTAGGCATTTTTAAGGTTAGAACATTAAAGGAAATCCTAACCGTCTGGCAATATTACAGCCTCAGAGAGTTTAGAATAGAATGGGTAATTATCCTTGAATTTAAATACTAACTGGTTGGCCACACCCTGCTATTTGTGAAAAGGAATCTGCAAGGTAGTTCTGGAAGACTGCCCTTAGAAGAGTAGCCTCCGCTTTTCGGGAGTATTTAGCGGCTTTATAAGACAAAACAAAAAAGTAAAAATAAAATAATGAAGTGTGTTCTATTCAAGAACTTTCTTCTGCCCAGTGCCACAAGCACAATTTTATGGCTTTGGCCCCAGAGAATCTTCTGGTACCCACCCTGACTCCCACTCCACCCTCTATTGTTTAAAGACAAAAGATAAGGCAGCTGGGGCTTTGACCACTGACAAATAATCAGGAGCCTCTCCACTGGGAAACTCCTCAGGTTTTGGCAGAAGCTACCATTCAAAATGAAGGTAAAACAAAGCATTCGACACCCCCTGTTTCTGCCCAAAGCCCTCTACACAGACTTGTTTTTCTGCCAAGTGTAGTAGCCAAGAACAGAGTTTGTCCAGTTGTGCCAGGACAGGGAGCCAAGACCAAATAATAGTGGACTTTTCTCAATTACAGAAACAATAAAAAAATATGGCCATGAATCAGCCTCAGTTTTCAAAGTTTGGCTCTTGCTATCACCACGATACTAAAATCTATGACAGAGCAAAATCTGATTCTAGGAGCACAAATAACCTATTGTTATTTTAAGTTTAGCACTTGTTTTTCAAAGAGCAGCATGATTTCTTTGATTAAATTTTGGCAATCCTAGGCCTAAAAGCATCTACACTCAGGATCTTTCTTCATTACTTAGATGCTTTCACTTAGAAGACTTAGAAAGCTTTCCCTGCTACTGTAGTTATCTAGATACTCACTTCCTAGTATCACCTTGGGCAAAATACTTCTGGGTTGTAAACTGCAGTGTCATTTGTAAAGTAGGAATCATAAGAGTTAACCTGCCTCTTCACAGGGCTTTCCTAATCATCCAAGGAGTTACACATGAAAAAAATATTTTAGAAACACCAGACTATTCCCCCAGTTATTATTAAAGTTTTTGAAGGTAAGGTTAATTTGAATGTGTTTGTTTCTAAAAGTGTCTGGTAAAATGCTGGCTCCGAAGTTTTTCCTAAACAAATACTTCCTGATTGAGTGATCAGATGAATTATCTTGCTGCCTAAACTTTAACGATCCTATTTCTTACCCCCTAATTCAATAGGACACTGACCGAGGCTTGAGGATAACTGGTTTAACATGAAGAGACATGTTCCAAGGAGTTTAAGGAACTTTCGATAGTCCATGCTAAAATGCTTCTTTCACTAATGAAAAGAAATACGCCTTTGAAATTCTCTTGAAATAACACTGTCAGTAGCCTTTGACAGACTGAAGCATAAACACTGAGCTATAGCAAGCTTCAACTGGTGATAATTTTGATTGCTTAATCCACAGAAATTATTCAAAGCCTAAAACAATTTGTACAAGTTGGATATGTAATGAGCATTTGGTAAATTACAGAAACATGAGACTTGCAGAGAGTAATCCCAACGGTTTCAAGGACAACAATACAGCAAGTAGTTAAAATGATGAATATGCTACAACGCATGTGTCCAAGGCCTATTGCAAAATATAAACAAGTGGCAAAGTGTTATGTGAAACATAGTGACACCAATATAAAATATGTAAACAGGCAAAATAAAAACAGTATGTTCAGAGGCATAGTTTGTAGTAAAAGGAAAGCCCTTAGAGGGTCTACTCATAACCACATATTTCTACTGTAAGGTTCTAAGAATCTATAGCATTGCTAATAAATTTAGAAGTAAAA